>NC_092720.1:186876288-187219823 GCF_047496885.1 Scyliorhinus torazame | reverse complement strand
ACTCAAAAACAGCTTCTTCCCCGCTGTTACCAGACTCCTAAACGACCCTCTTATGAACTGACCTCGTTAATACTACACCCCTGTATGCTTCACACAATGCCGATGTTTATGTAGTCACATTGCGTACCTTGTGTTGCCCTATTATGTATTTTCTTTTATTTCCTTTTCTTTTCATGCACTTAATGATCCTGCTGGCGGGAGTGGATGGAAAATTTCAGCATTCAGATAGTACGGCCAGCATTATAAACTCTCTCTACACCCTGCTACAGTCAGACCTGGAGCAGTTGTCTAAGGAAGCCATTTTCTACCCCTCCTCTCGTCGCCGTAATGATGCGCGCCCAAATCCAACGTTGCAGGGGGATCGCACGTTCTGAGGTTGATCCAGATTTGATTTTTATCGACATCACTGGGAGTTAAAATCTGCCGGGATCTTACAGGCCGACAAAGCAGGAGCAGAAGTAGGCCATTCGGTCCCTCAAGACTGTTCCCCTATTCAATCCATCCGATGTGTTTGTGTTTCGAATTTCACGTTCCTGTCTGTTTCAGAGTGTTGTTGTAAGCATATTCCCGTTTGATTATACGTAGGAATGCGTTTAACAAGTGTGAGCATGTACGAGTGAAGTCAGCGGCAGCGTGGTTTTTCAGTATAGCCACGGGGAGCTTGTGTCTCGTTGTGTCTAACTGCTGCTAGTTTCTGAATCCATGCTGTGCTGCTGTTACTTCAACATTTTTACAAGGAAAAAGATTTAACTTTCACAATGCATTTCGACTACTTTTCATTGTCGAGTTACCACACTATTTATCTGCAATAACTTTTGGCCCCCTTGCCTCACAAGAATCTATCTCCCTCTGCCTTAAAAATATTCCATTGTTGGGACCTGTAGGGCTCCTGCAGAGGCCCGCCAATCCAGCGACAAGTTAAAAGTTTGACTGCACCAATTTAACAGGGAGAATGTGCAAACTCCACACAGGCAGTGACCCAAGGCCAGGATCGAACTCGTGTCCTCAGCGCCATAGGCAGCAGTGCTAACCACAGCGCCACGGTGCCATCCTGAAAAGCACAGGGTGTCCCTATATGCGGACGACCTGCTATTGTATATATCGGACACATTGGAAAGCAGAGGGGGTGTCATGGACATTTTGGTGAAATTCAGTCGGTTTTAAACATGGGGAAGAGTGAAGTCTTTCCGGTTCAGGCGAGGGGGCAGGAGAGGAGACTGGGCAAGTTGTCGTTTAAGGTGGTGGGGGCGTGTTTTCGGTATTCAGGTGGCGCGGGGGTGGGAGCAACTACACAGGTTGAATCTGGCTCAGTTAGTGGAACAAATGAGGGGTGAATTTAAAAGGTGGGACGTGCTTCCGTTGTCATTGGTGGAGCGGGTGCAGTCTAAGGATAATGGTGCTCCCGAGGTTTTTGATTGTATTCCAGAAACTCCCAATTTTTATCCCCAAGGCCTTTTTCAAAAAGGTTAACTCGTTGATATTGGGATTTGTGTGGGCGGGGAAGGCACCTGGTAAAGAAGGCGTTGTTGGAGCGAAGGCGAGGGGGGGGCGAGTTGGCCCTGCCAAATTTAATGAATTATTATTGGGCCGCAAAAATAGCCATGGTAAAGAAAGCGGGTCGTGGTAGTGGGGGAGGTGTCGGTTTGGGAATGGATGGAGGCAGCCTCTTGTAAGGGTACTAGATTGGGAGTGCTGTTGATGGTGCCTCTGCCGTTCTTGTCAGCCAGATACTCTACAAGACTTCTAGTAATGGCAGCCCTAAGGGTCTCGGGACAGTGGGGACAGCACTTGAGGCCTCAGGGGGCCTCAGGTTGGGCCCCGATCTGTGGGAGTCACAGGTTCGCTCTGGGGGAACTGGATGGGGCTTTTCAGGGTTGGCAGTGGGTGGGGATTGAGAGGTTTGGAGATTTGGGGCTGGATTCTCTGATAATGTGGCTAAGAGTTGACGCCGTTGCGAAAACGGTGGAGTTTCATGAGGCATCATCGGGCCTCCAGGAGGAGCAATTAAACGGGCCACAAGGGGCTAGCAAGGGCGCAACAGGAAGCGACCTAGTGAGCGGCCGCCGATAGGCGGGTTGCGTCATTGACGTGACGCCGCGGCAACTGATTAACATTCTCCCCCCCCACACTCAGCGTTGCAGGCAAGGTGGCCGCCAGACGAGCCGCCCCGTGATTTAGGGACGGCAAGTTGGACACTCTCTTGGACGCCGTGGAGGAGAGGAGGCTGGTGTTGTACCTTGGGCCGGGACGCAGGACAGCAGGCGCCATTGTTCGGCGTGCCTGGGCGGAAGTGGCAGCCGCCGTCAGCGCCGTCAGCGAGGTGGCCCGCACTGCAGACCAGTGCCGAAAGAAGCTGCCTGACCTCCTCAGGGGAGCCAGGGTGAGTACCCAGCACTGTGCCCCTGGCACCAACCCCCATACACCCCACAGACATGTGACCTGCCCCCCCCCCTTCCCAGGGGGACGGTCGGACCCCCATCCTGACCAACATGGCGGCACCCACACATGCCAGCCGCAATGCTGGGTGCCCAGTGCTCTGATGCCATCAGAGACCACACACCCTGGGCTGCATGCCCCCAGGAAAAGTCTGCGCATAACCGCTGGGAGCGGGAGAAGACCGGGGGAGACCCACCAGAACTGCATCCCCTCACTGAGGCTGAGCCGAGGACATTGTTGGCGGGCCGGAGGAAAGGGAGGTTTGCCGATGCGGAGCTCGGAGGTGCGCCACCAAGTGAGAACCCCTGCTTGTATGTGCCCACCCCACCCCCTCTCCCCACCCCCTCACACCACCCCCGCACCCCACCCCCTCACCCCATCCCCCCTCACCCCACCCCCTCATCCCATCCCCCCTCACCCCACCCCCTCACCCCACCACGCTCACACCTCCCCCTCCCCACCTCACGCCTCACCCCCATCCCTCTGTCTAACCATGCATGTTGTCTTGTGTCTTGCAAGGCCAGCGGCGATGGTCCCAGTCCAGCCGGCGACCCCGCCCCCAACCAGTGCCAGGGGGCCGTTGCCCCTCAGGGATCCAATCACCGACGGGGAGGGCATCTGTAACAACAGCCATCCAGCCGAGTCGAGCCAGGAAACCACGACCCAGGGGACGGAAACACAGGGGACAGACACAGAGCACACCACGACACAGGGGACCAACAAAGAGGGGACTGACACACAAACCAACACACAGGGGACAGACACACAGCACACCACTGTAGCGCACAATGACTTACGCGAGACGAGAAGCGATGGAGTCGATCTAGGCTTTATTAAGCGAGACTTGTCCCCAGCAGCTCAGCAACAGAATGAGGCTGCGGGGAGAAGCTCGGGCTCTTATACTCCGCCTTCAGGCAGATCCAACCAGGACCCAGGACCTGTCAGCCAATAGCCTCTCGGCTTCACAGGTACCACATTACCCCTAATAAATACCACCACAACCACGACACCGGAGACCCCGGACTTAGGGTCCGATGAGGACATAGACTTTGTGCCACTGCTGTCTCCTACACCCGCCACCATCTCAGAGATTATCTCTTCAGCTGGGCTCTTTAGTGAGGAGGCTTCTGGGACACTTGCTGGTGCGCACCACACAGCCGCTCCGGTACAGCAGGTGGAGGTAGGAGCAGCCGATGGGCCGGACGGTCGGAGGGCAGCCCGGCCCCAGCTAGCGAGCTGCCGCCCGGACGGGTCCCGGGTTCCTGGAATATCCACTCACACCCATAGTTCCGGTGCAGTCAGAGACCCAGGGACTACAGGAGGGGATGACGGCCGGCTTCCAGCACCTGCGGGCCCAGGTGGAGGAGTCCAACCACCTTCAGGGAGTGGGGCCGGTCATGCATGCCACCCAGGCTGAAACCGCACAGGTGTCGTCTGCAGTGGAAGCACTGGGGGCAAAGGTGTTGGACATGGGTCAGGTTATGCAAAGCCTAGGGCTACCTGTGCAGGCGGGGGCCGTGGCCCAGGACATGACTGCCCACTCATAGGCAGCTATGTGCCAGAGCCAGCTGCAGATTGCAGTAGCGCTCCTCAGTGTGGCCCAGTCCCAGCATGCCATTGCCCAGTCCCAGCATGCCATGGCCCAGTCCCAGCAGGCCATGGCCCAGTCCCAGCATGCCATGGCCCAGTCCCAGCAGGCCATGGCTGAGAGCATCGGCACCATTGCCCAGGTGCTGGCCGGCATCGCTGGGATGGCCCACTCCCTGAGCTCCACGTTCAGACCCTGGTCGATACCAGAGCAGGCCTCCAGGACTGGCAGCGCCAGGTGGCAGGGGGGGGGGCCTTGGGGGATGGCTCCGCTTGCACTCCCGTCCCATAGAGACGCCCGGGGAGCCATCGGCCACTCCGAGGGAGGAGGGGGTGCTGGGTCCCGTACCGGTGCCTCCTGCAGGGGACTTGCAGGAACTGCTGGAGGCTGGAGTATGGGAGGAAGCCTTGAGGAGGGTGACTGGGTCCTATGCGTGTGCCACTCTGAGTATCATTCAATTTATTGTTCAGTTAAGTCCATAGAGCGCATATGACGGTGTCCAGAATGAGTAGGTTCTTTGAGGGGGTGGAGGATAGGTGTGTATGGTGTGTGTTGGGGCCCGCGAATCATGTTCACATATTTTGGGCCTGTCTGAAGCTGCAGGGATTTTGGCGGGGGTTCGCTGACGGGATGGCAGAGGTACTGAGGTGAAGGGGGTTCCGAGTCCAGAGTTGGCAAAGTTTGGAGTGTCAGATGACCCGGGAGTCCAGGGGTGGGGGGGGGGATCGAGAGGCTGACGTCCTGGCCTTTGCCCCTCTGGTAGCCCGGAGACGGATCTTGTTCCATGGAGGGACACGGAGCCTCCGAAACCAGGGGTATGGGTGAGCGACCTCACAGATTTCCTTAGATTGGAGAACATTAAATTTGCCTTAAGGGGGTCGATGGAAGGGTTCACCCGGAGATGGAAATCATTCATTGACTTCTTTCAGGACAGTTAAGTTAGCAGGGGGACAGGGGAATGGGGGGTGGGGGGTATTAGGGTTAACTGAAAAAGTGGAGGCAGAGAGGGTGGGGGGTATGGGAGGGAGGGTGGGGTGCGGTTGTCGGCTATTTATTGAGTTGTGCTTTGACCTCCTGCTTGTTACCTGTTGGTTATCTTTTTTCCTCCAGGTTGTGGTTTGTTTGATGTTTATTTATCAATGCCTTAATGAACATATATTTTTTAAAAGTTTGACTGCACCAATTTAACTGTCTCAATGCAGTTTGAGGAAGTTCTGTTTCATTCGGGCAGCACGGTAGCACAGTGGTTAGTAACAATTGCTTCACAGCTCCAGTCCTAGGTTCGATCCCCGGCTTGGGTCACTGTCTGTGCAGAGTCTGCACGTTCTCCCTATGTTTTCGTGGGTTTCCTCCGGGTGCTCCGGTTTCCTCCCACAGTCCAAAGGTGTGCAGGTTAGGTGGATTGGGAATGCTAAATTGCCCTTAGTGTCCAAAATTGCGTTTAGTGTTGGGTGGGGTTACTGGGTTATGGGGATAGGGTGGAGGTGTGGGCTTGGATGGGGTGCTCTTTTCAAGAGCCGGTGCAGATTCGATGGGCTGAATGGCCTCCTTCTGCACTGTAACTTCTATGACTACTATGATTCCAGTGAAACTCATTTGTGCAGATGAGAATTTCTTTTTTTTTCTTAAACTTAGAGCACCCAATCCTTTTTTTCCAATTAAGGGGCAATATAGTGTGGCCAATCCACCTAACCTGCACATCATTGGGTTGTGCGGGTGAAACCCACACAGACACGGGGAGAAAGTGCAAACGCCACACAGTAACCAGGTGCCAGGATCGAACCCGGCCTCATAGGCAGCAGTGCTAACCATTGTGCCACCGTGCCACCCCTAGATGAGAATTTCAAATGAATAATTAATTGCAACACTTCACGTGCCTGACACACAAAGTGGTCACCTTTATGGCTCTCAACGATGTTCACAAGTAAGTTGACCTCTTCAGCAATCTTGTCTTCAATGGATTTCTTGTCCATCCCAAAGCCACGGAGTTTTGATATCACAAACCTTCGTGTGTCCTGCCATTGCTTCCCGTCACTGAATGTAATACCTAGAAGTGGCACAACAGCAGCTGATCAAATATTGCATAGAATGGGAGCGTATGTAAATGGAAATCATTTTCATTCATATAATAATAAACATAATCTTTATTGTCACAAGTAGGCTTACGTTTATACTGCAATGAAGTTACTGTGAAAAGCTCCTAGTCACCACATTCCGGCACCTGTTCAGGTACACTGAGGGAGAATTCAGAATGTCCAAATGATCGAGTGGCAGGGTAACACCTTGGGTGGGAGTGTACGCCCCCGATGCGGTGGAACACCCTCTCCGCATCCTTTCCCACCTTTTAACCAGTTATGTTAAGAGAAACAGCCTTCTCTTTACTCCCCTCCCCCATCATTGTCCAGTGGTCACTGGAGGCAGTTTGAATTGGCCTAAATTGGACAATAATTGGCCAATTACAGGCCTCAATAGGTCAAAGGGCCAGCACTCTAGGAGGTGCCTCCTCCACACCTCCTGTATTATGAAGACCAGGTCGGGGTGCGCAGGAAGGTGCTGGGATACCCACCTGGCATATTTTAGGTTACCCTCCCATCCCCCCCCCCACCCCAAGCTAAGTTCTTGGGGTGAGGGTGGGGACGGGGCCTGGGGTGGGGACAGTAACATCCGGCCCTTGGCTTCTAACGAGCTGAGAGAGAAGGCGGTCAATGAGCCATAGCTCAATTCCGCAGTCTTCCATCCCCCTTTGAGATCTGCGATGCGACAAACTGATTGAGCCGAGGAAACAACGCAAGAAAAACACAGGTTCAAATTGTTATGTTACAGTTTGTGGTAATATGTTGTTAGTCTTTGCCTTGTGGTCCAGAATGGTCTGATGAGTTGATGATAAAGAAACCACCAATCTTTAGATTGAAGCAAAACTAATTTACTGAATAACAATTAAACAAATAAAGTTCACACACACTACTGAGCTGTAACTACTAATAAAGTAAGGTTGAATCTGTTAAACAGCAATCTATAATCTCGTATTAACTAATGATGACCTCGTGTTAACTCTCTCTCTGATCTAAACTACTCCTCGTGCTGTGATCAATACTTCTCCTTTGCTAACATTCCCTGTGGTCTGATATTTATTCTGGGAGCTGGTGGTGCCCTCTAGTGTTGAATTACACTGAGATGTAATAATTAATCCTTCACAGGCGTACCGATATACATATCATTACACAAATGTCAATTACCACGTCGGAACGAATATTCGTCAAAGGTCGGAATGTGTGGCCTCCCGGCGAATTGATCAGCATGGTCCACAAGAGCCTCCTTCACCGTGTCATAGCCCGCCAGCACCACTGCCTTCTGTGCCCCAAGCGACACTGAAAATACACTTCCGTATTTCTCTGAGAGCTAAAGGAGAGAGAGAGCTTTAATTAGGTTGAATTGTCCTTTCTCGTGAGCGACAGTGAAGAACGAGTCGTGGGAAAAAGAGAGAGGAAACGAACAACTGATTGAGCCTCAAAGCCCAGCCCCTCAATCTGGTGAAAGTTAACGCCTCAGAATCATCGTCGATTCACAACCATCATAACCCGGGATCGCCCCAATAAACATTGGATTTCAGTTGTGATCAAATGGCCTCCTGGGCCATTGGAGGCCCTCGGGTGGTTGAGCTCTGGGCAGGGTGGTACCCTGGCACTCCCACTGCCATTTGAGCACCTGGGGCACTGGCTTTGCCACCCAGGGTGTCTGGGTGGCACTGCCAAGCTGGCAGGGGCAATATCAGGATACCAGGCTGGCAGTGCCAAGGTCCCCAGGCGTCAGGTTGCCAGTTATCAGGTCTGGGGTGTCCTTCCTTTGAGAGGTGGGATGAGGGGTCCCGAGGACCCCCTGAGAGATGCGTTGGGGTACTGGGGGGTAATGAGGCCGCAGTGGGGAGTATCGGGGGGGCGGTGTGTGGGGGGATGGGTTAAGAGTTTGGAGCGGCATTTAAAACTGGCTCCCTGAACTCTTCCTGCACTGATGAGCTGAGCTGGTCAGTACAGGGAGAGAGGTAAGTGTGGCCTCGGCAGGCCATTCCTCGTTGAGGGCAAAACAACCGTCTAGTTTGAAAATGGGGTTGTTCTTGACGCTGCAGGCGCCAAGAAACACCCTGCTGTATGTTCCCAAAACAAGCCTCTGTTTTCTGGGCATTAAGTCGCACCCTCCATCTCCTCAACCTCCTTAATATCACAAATCAGCTCCGGTGCACCGATAATCCTTGTAAACCGACTGGAATTTGTTTTTTGACGGATGGATCAGTCACCAAGCAAGCCAAACTATTTTGCTGGGCGGCAGGTCCTGTTAACGCCCAGACTCCAACATACTGGAGAGGCAGTGGAGTAGTGGCATTGTCACTGGATGAGTAATCCAGAGACCCAGGGTAATGTTCCGGGGACCTGGGTTCTAATCCCACCGCCACTAGATTTGAATTCAATAAACATTCCGGAATTATAAGTCCAGCGATGACCATGAGTTGCTTGTCATGAAGAACCTTTAGGGAAGGAAATCTGCTGTCCTTACCCAATCTGGCCTGCACATGACCCCAGATTCACACAGCAATGTGGCTGACACTTAGCTGCCCCTCTGAAATAGCTGAACAAGCCACTCAGTTCAAGGTCAGTTACGAATGGGCAACAAATGCTGGCCCAGGAAGTGACGTTCGCTTTCGAATTCAGTGGAACCAACCAACAAACCCTTTGGTTCTCCGGGAATATTTACTGAGAGGCCCTTTTCCCATTCCTGATGCACTCTGGCCTTTTGAAGGGCAGGGGAGTTATCCCCTGATGTCCCGCTCAATTTTTATCCCTCAATCAACATCACATAAATCAGATTATCAGATTATCACATTGCTGCCAGTGGGATCTTGCTGTGTAAATTGGCGGCTAGATTTCCTACAACAGTGACAGAATACACTTCATTGGCTGTGAAGCACTGAGCGAGTGGCCGTGAAAAACACTATCAATGCAACCTTCCTTCTTTCACACTTTCAGAGGCAGGTTTAGCACACTGGGCTAAATAGCTGGCTTTTAAAGCAGACCAAGTCAGGCCAGCAGCACCGTTCAATTCCCGTACCAGCCTCCCCGAACAGGCGCCGGAATGTGGCGACTAGGGGCTTTTCACAGTCACTTCATTTGAAGCCCACTCGTGACAATAAGCGATTTTCATTTCAATTCATCTCTGTCTCCTCAATGTAATTAATTATCTACATAACTCAGAAAAATTCAGGACGCTTTAATGTTACTATCACTTATTAGGAGCCTTCTCCCCTTGGTGTAATTAATTGGCTGAACACTGGTTAATTAATTGGATGAACACAGTGGTTAACACAGTTGCTTCACAGCTCCAGGATGCCAGGTTCGATTCCCCGCTGGGTCACTGTGCGGAGTCTGCACATTCTCCCCGTGTCTGCGTGGGTTTCCTCCGGGTGCTCCGGTTTCCTCCCACAGTCTAAAGATGTGCAGGTTAGGTGAATTGGCCATAATAAATTGCGTGGGCGCTCTGCCGGCAAAGCAGAGGATCTCGCCGACCGAGAATCCCGCAGGTGATATTTTTTGACTAAGTAATTTTAACACGTGTCGTTGATTAAAGTAAATGTTCACTAGCACACTTGCCTTGCCCAACTCCTTGTGAAGTGACATTATTTTGCAATTTTCTTTCTCCTCCCATTTGGTTCAGTCACAGTCCAATTAGGAACCAGACATCACACCCTCAGAATTTCAGATCACCGACTCACAGAATCTCAGATCACAGGCTCAGAGAATCTCAGATCACAGACTCAGAGAACCTCAGATCACAGGCTCACAGATCACAAAATCTCAGATCACAGATAACAGACTACCGGATCACTGATCAGGAACCACAGATTCACAGATCAGAGACTCTCAGATCACTGACTCACAGTCCACAAAATCTCAGATCACAAAAAGAGACTCATAGATCACAGAGTCACAGATCAGAGACTCTCAGATCACAGATCATAAAATTTCAGATCACAAATAACAGACTCTCTGATCACAATTCACAGATAATAGACTCACTGATGAGAGACTCTCAGATCACAGATCATAAAATTTCAGGTCACAAATAAGAGCATCTCTGATCACAACTCACAGATAATAGACTCTCTGATGCGAGACTCTCAGATCACAAAATCTCAGATCACAAAATCTCAGATCACAGATGTCATGATATCCACATCAGCATATCATGGTGCAATCACACACACACACTGATGGACAGGTAAATGGACCAACCAACACACACACATCACAGCCAATCACCAGTGAGAGCACACGCACTATAAAACAGGGAACACCACAGTTCCCGTTCATTCTACCAGGAGATAGCTCAGAGCACAGAGCTCACAGCGTGCCACTCAGACATACACCATGTGCTGAGATGTGTCAGAACACCCAACACGACAACAGAAAGCAGACGTAGATCACAGATTTTCAGACAAGAGATCACAGACTCACAGACCACAGATTCAGAACTACAGTTCACGGATCCAGAATCACAGAATTACAAGTCAGAGATGCACATATCCAGACTCTCAGATCACAGGCTCTCTGGTCACAGACTCTCTGATCACAGACTCTCTGATCACAGACACTCAAATCAGATTCTCTCTGATCACAGACTCTCATATCTCAGACTCTCTGATCACAGACTCTCACATTACAAGCGCTCAGATCAAAGACTCTCAGATCAAAGACTCTCAAATCACAGATTCTCAGATCATATGCTCTCAAATTGCAGTCCCTCAGATTACAGTGTCTCAGATTGTAGACTCTCAGATTACAGGCCACACACTTAAAAATCATCAAAGATGTGCTTCATCTCAAGGTCTGTCCTTTCCTTATTTCAGAGCCCCACCCACCCCCCCTCCATATCCCTTCCCCAACCCCTCCACCCCCAGCACATCTCCTTGGGATGTGTAACTGGTGCCCCAGTCCTCAGGGAAAGATTCTCACTAACCTGCATGAGAGACCAGTGCAGCCTCTTGAGGTCCAGTTGGTGCAGGTTGCCGATCAGGGGTAGGGGACTGGGTCCGGGAGGGAGGTTGTCTCCCACTCCGCCCTTACGTCGTACGAGGGAAACCAGCATGACAAGGAGCAGTGTCAAGGCCAGTAGGCCCAAGGTGTAGTCTGTGGGGCAGATACTGGAGGCAGACATCATATGCAAACCAGAAACAGGGAAATGAGAATCCTGCTCTAAACTGGACTTGTTACTTTAAAATGGAACGCCAGTAAAACTGGGAAATAGGAATATTTTCTGATCTTATCGTCTGGTTTGGCCCTCCGGTCCCTCCCCTTTCTGAATGATTGCCAAGCAACCGCCTCAATTCCTTAGTCGTCGAGCAGATAGATTTTAACCCATACCTTCCCTGTCCAGACAGTTATACTTTAACTGAACAGATTATTGCACACGACTCTGACCTTACAGTTTCCGATATTCAATAGCGTTTGACCTTGAACAGGGAAACCGTGACGTGCTGGACTGCATTCCCCTGGGAGTGAGGCTGTGAGGCCTAGCAGAGTCCATTCAGACAGAGAGAAATAGAGAATATGTTTTGGATCCGGACCCACAATTTAGACTGGATCTGAAGCTGCAGGTCTGCTCTTTTTCTGTCGCTGCACCTCAGAATGGCAAACTTCCTGGTTCAAGTCCCACTCGCACACAAAATTCTTCAGTGCCTTACTAAGGGAGGGCTGCACTGTCAGTAAGGCCGGGCAGGATTCTCCTTTAGCTGCCGGTGAAATCGGGGCGTACGATCAGGCGGAGAATAGCTCCCGACACCGAAATCGCGGCCAGTGCCGGTTTGCCGCCGAATCGCGATGCCGCCCCTCTAAAATGGCGTCAATGCGATGCACAATACGTGTCGTTGCAACACCGGTTGTATATCATTAGTGGGCCCGCCTGCGATTCTCCACCTCCGATGGGCTGGGTTCCGAAGAAATTATGAACCTGGTGTGGTGGCTGCTCTGAGAGAGAGAGAGGGGGGGTGTACAGTCAGTGTCCAACACCACCAAAGTTCGCCGACAGCCATGCCACTGGCCAGGGTCCTTCTGCCAGGGCTGGAGAGAGTACTGGGGTTGGCCAGGAGATAGCTGTGGGGTCGGGGTGGATGGGTACGCTACACCATTACCACAGTCAGCAAGGCAGCCATGCAGCTGTGCATGCTGCTGACAGCCCGCTTTAAACCTGGTGCCCTGGGTCATTTAGCTGACCCTCCCCCATGGCACTCCCCTGGGTATCCACTGCCCCAGCCAACCCATCAGCTTTATGGGCATGTTCCAATACAAACTGTCCCATCTTTTCAGCCCCGATCAGTGTGCGTCTGGGGTGTGTATTGTGTAGCCATTTGGGATGGCCACTTACAAGGGGAAACATGGCCACTTACAAAGGGAAACATGGCCACTTGCAAAGAATCATGGGAAATATGGCCAATGCAAAATCCAGACAAACTCAGAGCTTAAGTGTATATTGGCCACTAGATAACCAGACACTATCGAAACCCCCAGCCAATTTGCATTCCAATGGCCCATTTCCGCAGAACAAAAGACTTGTACTGAGGTATCAGATACAGATCCCGACTCATCGGCGCCACTCCCTTCACCCAGGAAGCCCAAACAGCCAAGGTCAATGACCGCTCAGGACACGCCCAGCCTTCAAGGCACCCGCCCCTTTATTGGCTAAGATCGAGGGCAATAATCGAGGCCTGCCAAATTCTTGGCTCCAAAGCTAAGGGCTGCCCAAAAGAGCGCAAAACCCCCGAAGGATAAAAAGAGAAACTGCCATGTGTTCAGTCTCTTTTGGCCCCAGCGCACCGGCACTCTCTTGGCCCCGGCTTACTCCTAAAATCAATTGCAGCACCACGACCAGAAGCAAGTTCAAGACCAACGATCGCTACCAGATGGATGAGCCCAGCAGAAACAAAGTCACTTCTCCAGACCCAGCCACGCAAGATCTGAACAAAGGCCTTGTTCTTCTGCATAAAGCCGGCTGCCTGAAATTAAGTACAAGTTGTTGTCGTGTTAGGTTTAATTTAGCTTGTAGTGTTTTATGTTGCTTGTCAAAGTAATTCTTGTGTTTAAATAAACTATCATTAAACTTGAGCTAGCTAACTGGTTGTTTGGTCTTTGATCGATATCCGGTAAAGCCTTGTGGTGGTATCATTTGATACCTGGTGACTCTGAAAAGCAGTATCTTCATTAAAAATATCAGTATCCAGTTAAAAAGAGCAACATTATTGGTGATTCCGGTGCGAATTGGCAACATTATTGGCGACTCTGGTGGGACTCGACCTAGAAGTGATTTTGTCACTCCGCGAGAACCCACAAAACGTTAAATTAGAAATGCAATTGGGAAAAGTGAAAGAAACCAGGTGTAAGGCCCGTATCGATCAAATCTCCAAGATTCGGAAGTGTGTATTAACTTGCATGCGTACAAAGGTAACCTCGTTAGATTTTGTTGCGTAAAACTATTGGGAGTATTGTGAACCAGAAAATAGCTTAGGCCATACCCGCTGTTCGAATCGGTGCCTTATTCCCCCTGTCCCAAATTTACGCTAGAGAAACAGGGATTACGGTAGGAAAAGAGATACTAGTAGCAATGGCAGCAAAGGCAATGGAACGCCTAATGAACCCGCAGGAATCCAAGGTCGCAGCGACCAGTAGAGCAGAGCAGTGCTCAATATGGGAAGAGGAATTGAAAAAGTACTTAAAGGGGAAAGGATGTCCCCTTTGGTCCAAGTTTTGTTCAAATGAAGAGTCAAGTCCAGGAAGCATAGGACAAACCTGGTGGGATAACCTAACCGAGATACATAAAAAGAATGTATGAAAAGTTCATGAGCCGATGGCAATCGTGTCCTGTCTGGCACAATTGCGGGGCACAGAGGAGGTTGTGAGGATGCTCCGCAGACAACTTGTAGAGAAAGAGGAGAAGACTGAGGGAAATTTTAATAAATGTGAGAAAGTTAACGAGCAACTCCAAGAGCAGCTAGCAGCTAAAGACAAGGAGATGGCAGATGTCAAATGGGCACACTAATCTTGTATAGTTTAACTAAGCAGCTTTCAGACATAATACGATAAGGCCTACCAAGATACACAACGCGCAGTTTTGGCAAGAGAAGAGACGGAACAATAGGCAGAACAGTTAAAGAAACAATGCACAGATTTGAAGGCAGCTTTACGAGCACTCCATAGTTCCACAACGGAACAAAGGCAGAGTTCAGTAGATCATGCCAAATGTAGGCAACAAATAGCCAGGTTACAGTCACTGCTCTCAGTGCATAGCGGATTCAGAGACACCTTTGGACCCAATTTAGATCAGGAAAATGGTCCCGATTGGAAGGAACTCAATGAAACTGCCCATAGATATATAGAAGACACTGAGAATCAGAATAGAGCCCCCCAGGCCCCGAAAAGGAAAGCACCCGCACCACCGACTGAACAGGCAGCACACAACCCCATAAATCCAGTCCCCGCGCAGTGCAAGTCATTGATTGACGATGAGCCCGATTTCGTGTACACCACCCCACTAACCATCACACAATTGAGAGATGCCTGCACCAAAATTGAACCGTTCCAACCCATGTTGCCAATTTGCACCGGAGACGCCAATAATGTTGCTCTTTTAATGAGTGGAATACTATCCCACCAGCGTCACCAATAATGGTGCCAAGTCTGGGGTATCTACTTTAGTCAGATATTAGTCTGACCATTATTAATGAGGATATTGCTTTCAGAGTCGCCAGGTATCAAATGATACCACCACAAGGTTCAACCGGATATTGATCAAAGACCCAACAACCAGTCAGTTAGTTCAAGTTCAATAATAGTTTATTTACACACACGATTAACTCACACATGCAACATAAAAACACTAGAAGCTAAATTATACCTAACACTCCAACAACCTGTACTTAACTGCAGCCACTCGGCTTTGGCAGAGGATCAAGGCCTTTGTTCGGATCTGGAGTGGCTGGTTCTGGAGAAGTAACTTCGGTTCTGCTGGGTTCATTCGTCTGGTAGCGATCGTTGATCTTGAACTTGCTTCTGGTCGTGGTGCTGCGGTTGGCTTCAGGTGTAGACTGGGCCGAAGAGTGCCGGTGTGCCAGGGCCAAAAGAGATCGAACACGCGGCAGTGTCTCTCTTTAGCCTTTGGGGGTTTCGTGCTCTTTTGGGCGGTCCTTAGCTTTGGACCCAATAGTTCGGCTGGCTTCGATTACTGCCTTCGATTTGAGCCAATAAAGGGGCGGGTGCCTAGATGGCTGAGCGTGTTCTGAGCGGTCATTGACCTTGGCTCTTTGGGCTTCCTGTGTGAAGGGAGTGGCGCTGATGTGTCTGGAATTGTATCTGATACCTGAGTACCAGTCCTTTGTCCTGGGGAAATGGACCATTAGAATGCAAATCGGCTAGGGGTTTCGATACTGTCTGATTCTCTGTTAGCAAATATGCATTTAGGCTCTGAGTTTGCCTGAATCCTGTATTGGGCATATTTTCCTTGAGTCTTTGCAAGTATCCATGTTTCCTTTGTAAATGGCCATTCCAGGTGGCTACATTCCGTTCTCTTGATCCTAAACGCGAAGCGTGGCGGATCACAATACTGATCTTTCATCTGTACTTTGGTGTGCCGGGTACCCTTGTCCAAGGACAGATTCTATATCACTCTGTCCTATGTATTGGAGCATTTACCTTAGTTTTTTTTTAATACATCACACATTCATAAATTCTAAGGGAGCACTATAACATTCCATCATTCATTCAACTTCTTTACCTAAGGGGAACCTTTAACTATCCTTACCTAAACTACACTTATGCTGCTCGCTAATAACCAAAAAGAGCTTATATTACAGTACGAAATTTTTTAAACAATAGCAGCATCACATTCCTACTTAACTTATTACATTTACCGAAACGCAAACCTGTGGTCGATGCGCTGAATGGGAGGACAATTTCTCCGTCTAGCGCTGAGGTCGTTTTGTAATAGCAGCAAATTTTGTTTCAACCAAGTGTGTTGAACCTGTAAATAGCAGTTGGGGTTAGCGCCCAAAGGGTCGCCAGAAACCAAAGTTGAATGCAGAGACTGGGCAAAGAGCATTCTTTAAACCACACGCAAAAAACCGAACAGATCAGGGGAAACAAAGACCTGCCAGAGATAATAAAGAGTTTTAAAAACGTTTACAAATCAGTGATTAGAACATGGGGTGCGTATGAGCAATGGCAGGGCAAGTCTGGGTGGAATCCCTGGGTACGGCGGTGCTCAGTGCCGTTGCTCCACTATCCGAGTTTGGCTGACCGAATGCATTGGGGGTCCTCAGGCAGGGTGGAAATTAGTGCCGTTACTCCACTGCCTGGGTGACCTTACATGAGCGGATAGAATTTGTGACATATGGACTTCAGCAATGTGCAGAAGAGTAATCATGACTGCATCAAGCAATTTAGTGGACAGGCAAAATTAATTAAACACCTGAGATCGGAAGTATAAAGTGCATCAAGAAATTCCAGAAATAAAGGCGGGCAGAAAATAGGACACCATAAATCTCAATTGGTTCCTTTTTCTCATCATCTGGACACCTCAGGGGCCCATTTCAAAAAGCGTCGTAAAGGGGTTACCATAACAGGAGTCAGACTCTGAGTCATCACCATCTCCCGGTTGCCAAACTCGTGTCTGGCATTATCATGCCGTGGCCGCGTGGGTCGTCGTGGGATCCGAATCGTCGTTCCGTATCAACCGACAAGAGTTATCGCGGTGCCAATGGGGAATTCTTTAGTCAGAAGGGGCGACTGGGGCCTGGGCGGTTGTGCCATTGGTCGTTGATTTCCAATAAGTCTGGAGTGCTGTCGCTGGCGTCCGAATCAAGTTTAAGGTGGAAAGTCGTTCCTGTGGATGGAGACAAGGTCGGATCTGTGGACCTGCTGTCCTGGCTTGGGGAGGGTCGGACTAGGTTGTCAGTGGGTGGGGTGTAGTCGCCTGCTATTGCCAGGGAGACGTGGTGTGAGTGGCTTCACTGGGTTCCATAAACCTTAAGCTGGTTGATATGAAACCATCCTGATTTTCCATTAGGATACGTTATTTTATGTACCGAGGGGTTTACTTTATCTGAAATCGAGTAGGGTCCTGCAAATTTAGGGGAGAGGAATGAACTGGGGTTATATAGGGAAACCATCACCTGCTGACCAACTATATACTCTACTGGGTGTACTGTTTTATCAAAGCAGGCCTTACTCTGCTTTTTCCTAGTGCCTAGTCGGACAGCTGCAGCGAGCTGAGCTGCTTTAACATTTTCCATTACCCGTTGGACTGCGTTTTCGTGGGTGAGGGCGGTGACTGTGGGGCTGGCCAAATCAAGTCCTAATAAATATTTGGTTCTTTTCATGAGTCGTCCGGTCATAAGGGTGTGGGGGGTGAATCCTGTGGAACTTGATACCGTGTTCCTAATAAACATAAGTGCAAATGGGAGAACTCTGTCCCATGTAGTGTTGTGCTGTAGCACCATTTTCCTGATAGTCGTTTTTAGGGTTCTGTTCATACGTTCCACAATGCCGCTGGATTGTGGGTGATCGGTAATATGGAATTTTTGTTTTAGCCCAAAAATCGTCAAAACATTCTGCATCACTCTTCCTGTAAAATGCGAACTTTGGTCCGATTCAATGCTGCGGGGTGTTGCTAACTTTTGGTTGGTTCTTAATTTGGCTCTATTTAATCATGTTTGCTCAAGAGTAGCCAGGTATCTTTCGACACCGCCACAAGGTTCAGAACCGAATACTGATCAATGACTCGATACACCAGTTAGTAAGTTCAAAAGCAATGCTTATTTATTTACACACAGTCAAAACTGCTCATGCATAAACTCTACAAACTAAACTACCACTATTACTAAAGCCTATACTTAGCTTAGGGCGCCCACTCACTCAGAGGAACAATGGCCGTTGCTCGGTTCTGAGGCTGCTGGGTTGAGCTGTTTACAGGGTAGCAACTAGGAGCGTCTATCTCGTAGCGTGCGTTGACTTGGAACTTACTTGGTCTGGTGCAGTTGCTAGGCTGGCCTCTCTCTTCGCTGAGAGCCAAAGCCAAAGGAGGGCATTCTCCCTTGGGGGATACCTTTTATACCCAAAAGGGCTTCGCGCTCTTTTGGGCAGGCCTTGAACTTGGCCTCAACTAATTGGGTCTTTCCCAATCATCGGTTTCGATTGTCCTCCAATTGAGGGGTGGTTCCCTGATCGCTGGGCGTGTCCTGGTGACTGTCAGTCTGCTTTTTCTTAGCTTCTTCTGGCGCCGGGGAGTCTATCCTAACATTGTGTATCTAAATGTTTCCCTTTTGTCCCCGGAGTTGGCTCATTAGTGTGTAAATCGTTTGGTAGTTTCTGTCCTGTCTGAGCGTTTAAGGTTCTAATCAACAGACAGAGCTTGCACCTGCTTGTTTCTTAGCATTGTCCAATTTTCCCTGCGGTCTTTGTAAGTGTCCATTCTGTAATCAGGACGTGGCCATCCCAGATGGCTACAGGGGGAGTCCCCAGCATGTAAATATTTGCTGTGTTAAAATGTTGGCTATTGCCTTAGTCGTGTTTGTCCTGGAGGGAAATGCTTCCACCCATTTTGTCAAGATGTCGATCACCATCAACACATATTTAAAACCATTTCTGCAGGGGGGAGGGGACCAATATAATCTAGTTATAAGTTCGTCCATGGGCCATTAACAGGGCGGATGTGTCTTAACTGACCTTTCCTGGAGTACCTTTCTGGATTATTTTGAGCGCAAATTAAACAATTTTCAATATAATGTGTGACGTCTGCTTTTAAATCGGGCCACCAGCACAAAGGTCTTAAGTGGGCAATGGTGGTTTGCGGGCGGTACGGAAACCACCTCCACGACCATCTGCTGGGGACTTCTTCTAATGATGAAATATCCAGAAATTCAGAGTGAGAAATCATTAACATCTCTCCTGTTGCTTTGTTGTGGTGTTGTCTGATGAGAAATCAGGAAATGGTACCTGATGAGGTCTTTTTTTACACACGATCTCTGAGGCTGACTAACAGGACGCAATGAGTAGTGATAAGGGGCGTCTTTCTCAGGTTGGCCGGCA
Organism: Scyliorhinus torazame; assembly: GCF_047496885.1. Taxonomy (NCBI): domain Eukaryota; kingdom Metazoa; phylum Chordata; class Chondrichthyes; order Carcharhiniformes; family Scyliorhinidae; genus Scyliorhinus; species Scyliorhinus torazame. The sequence goes on along the minus strand of NC_092720.1, from coordinate 187,200,680 downwards.
ACAACCATTGGAGTGCCACAGGGATTAGTGCTGGGACTGCAGCTGTTCACATTATCTATGAATGATTTGGAGGAAGGAACAGAGTGTACTGTGGCCAAATTTACAGATAATACAAAAAGGGAAGGAAGGCAGGTTGTGATGATATAAAGCGGCCACTCACCCACCTATCGCCGTAACCCCACCTATTGGACACTAAGGGGCATGACCCAGATCAGCATATTTAAATGAGCTGAGTGGCTGATATAAATATACATCCACGGGATTCTCCCGGTGCCCGAGACTCAACGGCCACAACTGCGAGGCCTCGCCAGGGTGCCATTTAACACTGGCTCACACTAACTTGGTCCAGGTGTAACAGCACCTGGAGGGATCTCCCAGGTCAGTGGAGAGCTCCAGGTGATCGGGAACAGCGCAGGCTGGTACCCTGGATCTCCCTATGGCACCTGGGAACTTTGGCACTGCCAGTCTGGCAACCTGTCAGTGCCTGCCTTGCACTGCCAGAGTGCCTAGGTGGCACTGGCAGGGCACTGCCATGGCACCAGGTTGGCAGTGCCAGGGTGCCTGGTTGTCGTTGGGTGAGTGGGAGCCTGAAAAGGCGGGGGGGTGGGGTGGGGAGGCAGAGGAAATGATCAGGGCAGCATTCCGAAACTCAGCCACGATCTGCGAGGACCCTGTCCTGCTGGTGAGCTAAAGCCTCGGCGGCGACAATCTCCCCAAGGCCAGAAGAAATGGTGGCATGTGGCGCAGTGGTTAGCAATGGGACTGCGGTGCTGAGGACCCGGGTTCGAATCCCAGCCCTGGGTCACTGTCCGTGTGGAGTTTGCACATTCTCCCCATGTCTGCGTGGGTTTCACCCCCACAACCCAAAGATGTGCAGGTTAGGTGGATTGGCTACATTAAATTGCCCCTTAATTGGGGAAAAAAAAATTGAATACTCTAACTACAGCCGCTGAGAAACACTCCACCAAACGCTCCCTAAACCGGACATAGAGAATTTTTGGGAGAATCATGATTTGATTTGATTTATTGTCACATGTATCGAAGTATTTTTCTGCAGCCGAGGGAACGTACACAGTACGTACATAGAAGACACAAGAATAATCAACAGGGAACATTGACAAATGGTACATCGACAAAACAGTGATTGGTTACAGTGCGGAACAAGGGGCCAAACAAAGCAAATACATGAGCAAGAGCAGCATAGGGCGTCGTGAGTACTGTTCTTACAGGAACAGATCAGTCCGAGGGGGGGTCGTTGAGGAGTCTAGTAGCTGTGGGGAAGAAGCTGTTCCTATGTCTGAATGTGCGGGTCACCAGACTTCTGTACCTTCTGCCTGATGGAAGGGTCTGTAAGAAGGCAATGCCTGGGTGGGAGGGGTCTCTGATAATGTTGTCTATCTTCCTGAGGCAGCAGGAGGTGTATACAGAATCAATATGGGGGTGGCAAGATTGTGTGATGCGTTAGGCTGAGTTCACCACACTCTGCAGTTTCTTGCGATCTTGGACCGAGCAGTTACCATACCAGGCTGTGATGCAGCCGGATAGGATGCTCTCTATCGCACATCTGTAGAAGTTTGTGAGAGTCGATGCAGTTTCTTTAGCCTAAGGTGTTGTTCCCCCAGTTTGCGTTGGGCTTCACTGGAACATTGTAGCAGGCCAAGGACAGACATGTGGGCATGAGAGAACACTTTAAAATACATCACATTTCTACCTCTCTTTAACTCCGAAGAAGAGTCATGTAGACGTGAAATGTTAATCCTGGGCTTGAATTTTCCAGTCCCATCTGTCTGGGGGCCGGAAATTCCCGCCTGAGGTCAACAAACATTTTAATAGTCCGTTAAATTGTCCGTCCTGCCCATGACGATTCCCTTGGTGGGCGGGATCGGAATATTTCCCGCTCCGCAGACGCTGCCAGAATTGCTGAGTTTTTCCAGCTTTTTCTGAGCTTATTTCAGATTTCCAAAATCCGCAGTAACTTGTTTTTCTTTAACACAACTCACTGTTTCCTGTTCTTGAGCCAATTTTTAATAATCCAATTGGGCACTGACCCTTCAATCCAATGAGCCTTAATTTAATTAACCAGCTCTTTAGTACAAAATTAATTTAAGGACACAATGAATTCTCACAAACACAAAATAGTTGAAAAGCCACCGAGGGCACTGCAGGGTCTGGGAGTATTTTAGTGACTATTTAAAGATGGCAGCACTGCATTATTTTAGAGGTGTTCTCCAGCAAACCATAAAATGTATCTTTAAGTTTAGTGCTCCATAGGGACGGCACGGTGGGGCAGTGGTTAGCACTGCTGCCTACTGCGCTGAGGACACGGGTTCGATCCCGGCCCCGGGTTACTGTCTGTGAGGAGTTTGCACATTCTCCCCGTGTCTGCGTGGGTCTCACCCCACAACATAAAGATGTGCAAGTTAAGTGGATTGGCCACACTAAATTGCCCCTTAATTGGAAAATAAAATAATTGGGTACTCTAAATTTCTTATTAAAAAAAGATGTAGTGCTCCATTGGCAACGCTACATCAGTCTTGGCTTTTGGTCTTTTGAAATTCATGGAAGCTGAATATTGAAGAGGAAACATAACAAAGAGTTCTCCCAGTGAGCCAGAGAGAAGACAGCCAGGAGTGAGACAGCAAAGAGTGAGTTTGGGAATTTGAATCGAGGTGAGAATTCAAAGCTGGGTGGGGAGGAAGTGCTTTTTGTGACTGGTAAGTAGTGTTTCTGTTTTTCTGTTTCTTTTCATTGGTATATTTATTTATTTTTTTCTTCGTTGTTTATTTATTTATTTAAAATTGGGGGGGGGGGAATTGAAATTGTTGAAGTTAATCGAAGGTTTAAGACATGGCAGGAGATCTCAGACCCGTGTCATGCTCCTCGTGTGTGATGTGGGAGCTCAGGGACACGTCCACTGTCCCTGGCTCCTTCGCGTGCAAGAAGTGTGTCCAGTTGCAGCTCCTGCTAGACCGCTTGACGGCTCTGGAGCTGCGGATGGACTCACTTTGGAGCATCCGCGATGCTGAGGACGTCGTGGATAGCACGTTTAGCGAGTTGGTCACACCGCAGGTGAAAGGTACTGAGGGAGATAGTAAATGGGTGACCAAAAGACAGAGCAAGAGTAGGAAGGCAGTGCAGGTGTCCTCTGCGGTCATCTCCCTGCAAAACAGATATACCGCTTTGGATACTGTTGAGGGAGATGGCTCACCAGGGGAAGGCAGCAGCAGCCAGGTTCATGGCACCGTGGCTGGCTCTGCTGCGCAGGAGGGCAGGAAGAAGAATGGCAGGGCTATAGTGATAGGGGACTCAATTGTAAGGGGAATAGACAGGCGGTTCTGCGGATGCAATCGAGACTCCAGGATGGTATGTTGCCTCCTTGGTGCAAGGGTCAAGGATGTCTTGGAGCGGCTGCAGGACATTCTGAGGGGGGAGGGTGAACAGCCAGCTGCGGTGGTGCACATAGGCACCAACGATATAGGTAAAAAAATGGGACGAGGTCCTACAAGCTGAATTTAGGGAGCTAGGAGTTAAACTAAAAAGTAGGACCTCAAAGGTAGTAATCTCAGGATTGCTACCAGTGCTACGAGCTAGTCAGGGCAGGAATGTCAGGATAGATAGGATGAATACGTGGCTCGAGAGATGGTGCAAGAGGGAGGGATTCAAATTCCTGAGACATTGGAACCGGTTCTGGGGGAGGTGGGACCAGTACAAACCGGACGGTCTGCACCTGGGCAGGACTGGAACCGATGTCCTAGGGAGGGTGTTTGCTAGAGCTGTTGGGGAGAGTTTAAACTAATGTGGCAGGGGGGTGGGAACCGATGCAGGAAGTTGGAAGGTAGTAAAACAGGGACAGAAATAAAAGGCAGTAAGGGGAAAAGTGTAAGGCAGAGAAGCCACAGTCAAAAATCAAAAAGGGCGACAGTACAAGGTACAGTGACTGAGGGGAGCTCAGTGAATAGGACCAGGAATACTAAAAGAAATAAAACGGGAAGTGAAAACATTAATGGTAAGCGACGCGGCAGGTTGCTACAGGAAGATATGGGTTCGACGACAAGGAAAATTAGGAGAAAGGTTAAGAGGAAATATAACTTAGGAGAGGTTACTGATCGAGGTGTTAAGATTCAGAACAGAGGTAAAAAAGCCAACATAAGTGACTTTACCTGAATGCTCGTAGTATTCGGAATAAGGTAAATGTGTTGATGGCGCAAATCATCGTGAATGACTATGATTTAGTGGCCATTACTGAAACATGGTTAAAGGATGGTCACGACTGGGAGTTAAATATCCGAGGGTATCAAACTTTTCGGAAGGACAGAGTGGATGGTAAGGGAGGTGGTGTAGCTCTGTTATTTAAGGATGACATCCGGGCAACAGTAAGGGATGACATCGGTGCTATGGAGGATAAGGTTGAATCCATTTGGGTGGAAATCAGGAATAGTAAGGCGAAAAAGTCACTGATAGGAGTAATCTATAAGCCACTAAATAGTAACATTATGGTGGGGCAGGCAATAAACAAAGAAATAACAAATGCATGTAGAAATGGTACAGCAGTTATCATGGGGGATTTTAATCTACATGTTGATTGGTTTAACCAGGTCGGTCAAGGCAGCCTTGAGGAGGAGTTTATAGAATGTATCTGCGATAGTTTCCTAGAACATAGGGGAGAGATTCAGAAGGGCCCAGAGGGGCAATTTCTTCACTCAGAGGGTAGTGAGTGTCTGGAATGGGCTGCCAGAGGTAGTAGTAGAGGCGGATACAATTGTGTCTTTTAAAAAACATTTAGATAGTTACATGGGTAAGATGGGTATAGAGGGTTATGGGCCAAGTGCGGGCAACTGGGACTAGCTTAATGGTAAAAACTGGGCGGCATGGACTGGTTGGGCCGAAGGGCCTGTTTCCATGCTGTAAACTTCTATGATTCTATGATTCTAACAGTATGTAATGGAACCTACGAGAGAACAAGCGGTCCTAGATCTGGTCCTGTGTAATGAGACAGGATTGATTCAGGATCTCATAGTTAGGGATCCTCTCGGAAGGAGCGATCACAATATGGTGGAATTTAAAATACAGATGGAGGGTGAGAAGGTAAAATCAAGCACTAGTGTTTTGTGCTTAAACAAAGGAGATTACAATGGGATGAGAGAAGAACTAGCTAAGGTAGACTGGGAGCAAAGACTTTATAGTGAAACAGTTGAGGAACAGTGGAGAACCTTCCAAGTGATTTTTCACAGTGCTCAGCAAAGGTTTATACCAACAAAAAGGAAGGACGGTAAAAAGAGGGAAAATCGACCGTGGATATCGAAGGAAATAAGGGAGAATATCAAATTGAAGGAAAAAACATCCAAAGTAGCAAAGATCAGTGGGAGACTAGAGGACTGGGAAATCTTTAGGGGGCAACAGAAAGCTACTAAAAAATCTATAAAGAAGAGTAAGATAGATTATGAGAGTAAACTTGCTCAGAATATAAAAACAGATAGTAAAAGTTTCTACAAATACATAAAACAAAAAAGAGTGGCTAAGGTAAATATTGGTCCTTTAGAGGATGAGAAGGGAGATTTAATAATGAGAGATGAGGAAATGGCTGAGGAACTGAACAGGTTTTTTGGGTCGGTCTTCACAGTGGAAGACACAAATAACATGCCAGTGACTGATGGAAATGAGGCTATGACAGGTGAGGACCTTGAGAGGATTGTTATCACCAAGGAGGTAGTGATGGGCAAGCTAATGGGGCTAAAGGTAGACAAGTCCCCTGGACCTGATGGAATGCATCCCAGAGTGCTAAAAGAGATGGCTAGGGAAATTGCAAATGCACTAGTGATAATTTACCAAAATTCACTAGAATCTGGGGTGGTCCCGGCGGATTGGAAATTAGCAAACGTGACACCACTGTTTAAAAAAGGAGGTAGGCAGAAAGCGGGTAATTATAGGCCAGTGAGCTTAACTTCGGTAGTAGGGAAGATGCTGGAATCTATCATCAAGGAAGAAATAGCGGACTTCCGGGTGCGGCGATGACCAGCTAAGTCGCACGTTTCGGCACCTCCCGTTTTAACGGACTTTTGGGCTCTTATCGGGAGCCCCAACGGCAATTTTCGAAGGCTAAACCCACTGTGAGGCGACATAGAAGGGAGTCCCCCCGGATGTGAATGGACAGAAGAGATAATAGTGGCCAGATTACGGAGGATCCTCTGGAGCAGCGGCAAAGAAGGGAAGTGAGAAGCAAGATGGCGGCAGAGGGAGGCCAGTTGGTATGGGGCCTGGAACAGCAGGAGTTCCTCCGGCGATGTGTGGAGGAGCTAAAGAAGGAGGTGCTGGCGCCGATGCTACAGGCGATTGAGGGGTTAAAGGAGGCGCAGAAGACCCAAGAGATGGAGCTCCGTGGAATGAAGGCAAAAGCTGCCGAAAATGAGGACAAGATACAGGGCTTGGTGGTGAAGACGGAGACGCACGAGGCACTGCATAAGAGGTGTATGGAGAGACTGGAAGCCCTGGAAAATAGGTTGAGGAGGAAGAACTTAAGAATCTTGGGTCTTCCCGAAGGGGCAGAGGGAGCGGACATTGGGGCGTATGTGAGTAGTGAGTACGATGCTCCATACCTTAATGGGAGCTGAGGCCCCGACGGGCCCCCTGGAAGTGGAGGGAGCATATCGAGTCCTCGTGAGAAGACCAAAGGCAGGAGAAATACCTCAAGCAATAGTGGTGAGGTTCCACCGTTACAAGGACAGGGAGATGGTCCTGAGATGGGCGAAAAAGACACGGAGCAGCAGGTGGGAGAACGCGGTGATCCGCGTGTATCAGGATTGGAGTGCGGAGGTGGCGAGAAGGAGGGCGAGTTTCAATCGGGCCAAGGCGGTGCTCCACAAGAGGAAAGTGAAGTTCGGAATGTTGCAGCCGGCAAGACTGTGGGTTACACACCAGGGTGAACACCACCACTTCGAGACGGCAGAAGGGGCGTGGACATTTATCGAAGAGGAGAAGTTGGACTAGATTGGAGAAAGAGTGTTTGAAATGAAGTAGTGAGGTGGTGGCAAGGGACTGTGAATCAGATGGGCGGGGGGGGGGGGGGGGGGAAATTTCTTTCCCCTCGAAGGGGGGGACACAAGAAGAAATGTGGGCGCCGGTGGGGAAGGGGAGGGGGAAGGAGAGAGGGAGCTGCGCCATCAGGGGCAAGGGCCGAGAGGGAAGCGCGAGCTTTGTCCCCGCGCTATGGAAATTGTGGCGGGAAAAGGGGGCGGAGGAAGGAGGGGACCTCACATGATGGGAGGCTAAGGATAAACGGGGGAAGCCGTGGTCAGCCAGAGTTTGCTGACTTCCGGAAGCAATATGGGGGGAGCAACTAAGCTAGAGAGGGATCTAGCGGGGTGGAGGCGGGGGGGGGGGGGGGGGGGTTAACTGGGTTGCTGCTGCTAAGGGGAAGGGGGAGCTGTTACGGGATGGGATGGGAGGGCGCCGTCGGGGGGATAAGCGGGAGCGTGGGGACCGGGTGAGGAGCTGGTCTAAAAAAGGGGATGGCTAGTCGACGAGGGGGGGGGAGGTAAAGAGCCCCCCAACCCGGTTGATCACGTGGAACGTGAGAGGGTTGAACGGGCCGATTAAGAGGGCAAGGGTACTTGCGCACCTAAAGACGCTCAAGGCAGACGTGGTCATGCTTCAGGAGACGCACCTGAAACTGGCGGATTAGGTCAGATTAAGGAAAGGATGGGTGGGACAGGTATTCCACTCGGACTTGGATGCGAAAAATAGAGGGGTGGCTGTACTGGTGGGGAAACGGGTATTGTTTGAGGCAAAGAACATAGTGGCGGACAGTGGGGGTAGATACGTGATGGTGAGTGGCAGACTGCAAGGTGAGGCGGTGGTGCTGGTGAATGTATATGTCCCGAACGCGAACTTTATGAAGCGTATGTTGGGGCGCATCCCGGACCTGGAGATGGGAAAGTTGGTAATGGGGGGGGACTTCAACACGGTGCTGGACCCAGGGCTGGACCGGTCCAGATCTAGGACCGGGAGGAGGCCGGCAGCGGCCAAGGTGCTTAAGGGCTTTATGGAGCAGATGGGAGGAGTGGATCCCTGTAGATTTACTAGGCCAAGGAGTAAAGAGTTTTCCTTCTTCTCCCATGTCCACAAAATGTACTCCCGGATAGACTTCTTTGTCCTGGGAAGGGCGCTGATCCCGAAGGTGGCAGGAACGGAGTATTCGGCTATAGCCATTTCAGATCATGCCCCACATTGGGTAGATCTGGAAGTAGGAGAGGAAAAGGAACAGCGCCCACTCTGGAGATTAGATATGGGACTGTTGGCGGACGAGGGGGTATGTGTAAGGGTGAGGGGATGTATTGAAAGGTACCTAGAGATTAATGATGACGGAGAGGTCCAGGTGGGAGTGGTCTGGGAGGCGCTGAAGGCGGTGGTTAGAGGGGAGCTGATCTCCATAAGGGCCCATAAGGGGAAACAAGAGGGTAAAGAAAGGGAGAGATTGTTGAGGGAGATTTTGAGGGTGGATAGGCAATATGCGGAGGCTCCAGATGAAGGGCTATACAGGGAAAGACGGAGATTGCACACGGACTTTGACTTGTTGACCACGGGTAAGGCGGAGGCACAATGGAGGAAGGCACAGGGAGTGCAGTATGAATATGGAGAGAAGGCGAGCCGGCTGCTGGCCCAACAACTTAGGAAGAAGGGGGCGGCGAGAGAGATCGGAGGGGTTAGAGACGTGGAGGGAAAGATGGAACGGGGAGCGGAGAGGGTGAACGGGGTGTTTAAGGTATTTTACGAGAGGCTATATAAGGCTCAACCCCCGGAAGGGAAAGAGGGAATGATGCGTTTCCTAGACCAGCTGGAGTTCCCGAAGGTTGAGGAACAGGAGATGACAGGACTGGGAGCGCAGATTGAGGTGGAGGAGGTGGCAAAAGGAATTGGGAACATGCAGGCAGGGAAGGCCCCGGGACGGGATGGGTTCCCGGTGGAGTTCTATAGGAAATACGTGGACCTGCTGGCCCCACTTCTGACGAGAACCTTTAATGAGGCTAGGGAAAGGGGGACACTACCCCCGACGATGTCGGAGGCGACGATATCGCTGATCCTGAAAAGAGACAAAGACCCGCTGCAGTGCGGGTCATACAGGCCTATTTCCCTCTTGAACGTAGATGCCAAGCTTTTGGCCAAGGTGATGGCGACGAGGATAGAGGACTGTGTCCCTGGGGTGGTGCATGATGATCAAACGGGGTTTGTTAAAGGGAGGCAATTGAACGCTAATATACGGAGGCTGCTGGGGGTGATGATGATGCCCCCACCGGAGGGGGAGGCGGAGATAGTGGTGGCGATGGATGCAGAGAAAGCATTTGATAGAGTGGAGTGGGACTACCTGTGGGAAGTACTGAGGAGATTTGGATTTGGAGAGGGGTTCATTAGATGGGTTCAGCTCCTGTACAGGGCCCCGGTGGCAAGTGTGATTACAAATAGGCAACGATCTGACCACTTCCGACTATATAGGGGTACAAGACAGGGATGTCCCCTGTCCCCGTTACTGTTTGCGTTGGCAATTGAGCCACTGGCCATAGCACTGAGGGGCTCCAGGAAGTGGAGGGGGGTACTTAGAGGAGGAGAAGAGCATCGGGTGTCATTATACGCGGATGATTTGTTGTTGTATGTCGCAGACCCAGTGGAGGGGATGCCTGAGATAATGCAGACACTCAGGGAGTTTGGAGAATTTTCAGGATATAAATTGAATATGGAGAAGAGTGAACTGTTTGTGATGCACCCCGGGGAACAGGGCAAGGGAATAGACGATTTACCGTTGAGGAGGGTAACAAGGGATTTCCGGTATTTGGGGATCCAGGTGGCCAGGAACTGGGGAACCTTGCATAAGCTTAACTTGGCACGACAGGTAGAGCAGATGGAAGAGGACTTTAGGAGGTGGGACATGGCGCCCCTGTCATTGGCGGGCAGGGTGCAGGCAGTTAAAATGGTGGTCCTTCCGAGGTTTCTTTTTGTGTTCCAGTGCCTCCCTGTACTGATTACAAAGGCCTTTTTTAAAAAGGTGGACAAGAGTATTATGAGCTTTGTGTGGGCTGGAAAGACCCCAAGAGTAAAGAGGGGGTTCCTGCAGCGCAGTAGGGACAGAGGGGGATTGGCACTGCCGAGTCTAAGTGATTATTATTGGGCCGCCAACGTGTCAATGATATGTAAGTGGATGAGGGAAGGGGAAGGAGCGGCGTGGAAAAGACTGGAGATGGCGTCCTGTAGGGGAACTAGCCTAAAAGCACTGGCGACGGCGCCGTTGCCGTTCTCACTGAAAAAATACACCACAAACCCAGTGGTGGTGGCAACTCTGAAAATTTGGGGGCAGTGGAGACGACATAAGGGAGTGACGGGTGCCTCAGTGTGGTCCCCGATAAGGAACAATCATAGGTTCGTCCCGGGAAGGATAGATGGGGGATTTAAATCTTGGCAGCGAGCAGGAATTGCGAAATTGAAGGACTTGTTCTTAGACGGGACATTCGCGAGTCTGGGAGCGCTGACAGAAAAATATGGGCTGCCACCTGGGAATGCATGTTGCTATATGCAAGTGAGGGCATTTGTGAGGCAACAGGTGAGGGAATTTCCGCAGCTCCCGGCACAAGAGATCCAGGACAGAGTGATTTCGGGGGCATGGGTGGGTGATGGCAGGGTGTCAGATATATATAGGGAAATGAGAGACGAGGGGGAGACGATGGTGGAGGAGCTGAAGGGAAAATGGGAGGAGGAGCTGGGGGAAGAGATAGAGGAGGGGCTGTGGGCAGATGCCCTAAGTAGGGTAAACTCTTCGTCCTCGTGTGCCAGGCTCAGCCTGACACAATTCAAGGTTCTACACAGGGCGCATATGACTGGAGCAAGGCTGAGTAGATTTTTTGGAGTGGAGGATAGGTGCGGGAGATGCGCGGGAAGCCCGGCGAACCACACCCACATGTTCTGGTCATGTCCGGTATTGCATGGGTCCTGGGTGGGTGTGGCAAAAGTGATTTCAAAGGTGGTGGGGGTCCGGGTCGAACCAGGCTGGGGGTTGGCTATATTTGGGGTTGCAGATGAGCCGGGAGTGCAGGAGGCGAGAGAGGCCGATGTTTTGGCCTTTGCGTCCCTAGTAGCCCGGCGAAGGATTCTACTTATGTGGAAAGAAGCTAAACCCCCGGGTGTGGAGGCCTGGATAAACGACATGGCAGGGTTCATAAAATTGGAGCAGATAAAGTACGCACTAAGAGGTTCGGCTCAAGGGTTCACCAGGCGGTGGCAATCGTTCCTCGACTATCTCGCAGAGCGATAAGGGAAAATAGGAAAGGTAGCAGCAGCAGCCCAGGGGGGAGGGGGGGGGGGGAGGGGACTCATTTGGGTCCTCAGGGGTTTTATGTGTGTGTTTATATATTAGTTATTTATATTAGATTTTACGAAGTTGCTATTTTAGTTACTATTTCTGTTGTTTCTTATTTTGTTGTTGGCAGTTGCCGTTAGTTAGCGTATTATTTATTTAAAAAAACGATCAATGTATATATTATTACAAAGTTGTAAAATGGGAAATTTTTGTTTTAGTTTGATCGAAAAACTTTAATAAAATATATTTTTTTTAAAAAGGAAGAAATAGCGAGGCATCTGGATGTAATTTGTTCCATTGGACAGACGCAGCATGGGTTCATAAAGGGCAGGTCGTGCCTAACTAATTTAGTGGAATTTTTTGAGGACATTAACAGTGCGGTAGATAACGGGGAGCCAATGGATGTGGTGTATCTGGATTTCCAGAAAGCCTTTGACAAGGTGCCACACAAAAGGTTGTTGCATAAGATAAAGATGCATGGCATTAAGGGGAAAGTAGTAGCATGGATAGAGGATTGGTTAATTAATAGAAAGCAAAGAGTGGGGATTAATGGGTGTTTCTCTGGTTGGCAATCAGTAGCTAGTGGTGTCCCTCAGGGATCAGTGTTGGGCCCACAACTGTCACAATTTACAGAGATGATTTGGAGTTGGGGACCAAGGGCAATGTGTCCAAGTTTGCAGACGACACTAAGATAAGTGGTAAAGCAAAAAGTGCAGAGGATACTGGAAGTCTGCAGAGGGATTTGAATAGGCTAAGTGAATGGGCTAGGGTCTGGCAGATGGAATACAATGTTGACAAATGTGAGGTTATCCATTTTGGTAGGAATAACAGCAAAAGGGATTATTATTTAAATGATAAAATATTAAAACATGCTGCTGTGCAGAGAGACCTGGGTGTGCTAGTTAGTGCATGAGTCGCAAAAAGTTGGTTTTCAGGTGCAACAGGTGATTAAGAAGGCAAATGGAATTTTGTGCTTCATTGCTAGAGGGATGGAGTTTAAGACTAGGGAGGTTCTGCTGCAATTGTATAAGATGTTAGTGAGGCCACACTTGGAGTATTGTGTTCAGTTTTGGTCTCCTTACTTGAGAAAGGACGTACTGGCACTGGAGGGTGTGCAGAGGAGATTCACTAGGTTAATCCCAGAGCTGAAGGGGTTGGATTACAAGGAGAGGTTGAGTAGACTGGGACTGTACTCGTTGGAATTTAGAAGGATGAGGGGGGATCTTATAGAAACATATAAGATTATGAAGGGAATAGATAGGATAGATGCGGGCAGGTTGTTTCCACTGGCGGGTGAAAGCAGAACTAGGGGGCATAGCCTCAAAATAAGGGGAAGTAGATTTAGGACTGAGTTTAGGAGGAACTTCTTCACACAAAGGGTTGTGAATCTATGGAATTCCTTGCCCAGTGAAGCAGTAGAGGCTCCTTCATGAAATGTTTTTAAGATAAAGATAGATAGTTTTTTGAAGAATAAAGGGATTAAGGGTTATGGTGTTCGGGCCGGAAAGTGGAGCTGAGTCCACAAAAGATCAGCCATGATCTCATTGAATGGTGGAGCAGGCTCGAGGGGCCAGATGGCCTACTCCTGCTCCTAATTCTTATGTTCTTATGTAAAGAACAAAGAACAATTCAGCACAGGAACAGGCCCTTGGCTCTCCAAGCCTGTACCGGTCGCGATACCAATTTTTGCCAAAACCCTCAGCACTTCTTTGTGCCGTATCCCTCTATACCCATCCTATCCATGTATTTGTCAAGATGCCTTTTTTTTTAAAGTATATTTTATTAAAGTTTTCGAACACAATTTTTCCCCTTACGAATCAACAAAAGTGGTGACATGATAACTGCTATGTAACGTTATTTAACTAACATAGTAAACTAACCAAATAACACGAAGTAATGCTCCCCCCACCCCCTCTCCCCCTCTAAAAACACAAACAATTTACCCCCCCTTCCCCCCCCCTCCCCCCTCCCTCTCCCGCCCCCCCCCCCTGCTGCTGGCCATCTATCTTCCCCTTTTCCGTTCCGCTAGGCAGTCGAGGTACGGTTGCCACCTTCTGGTGAACCCTTGAGCCAATCCTCTCAGCGCAAACTTCATCCGCTCTAGTTTTATGAACCCCGCCATATCGTTTATCCAGGCCTCCAGTCCGGGGGGTTTCGCTTCCTTCCACATGAGTAAAATCCTACGCCGGGCTACGAGGGACGCAAAGGCCACAACATCGGCCTCTTTCGCCTCCTGCACTCCCGGCTCATCCGCTACTCCAAATATAGCTAACCCCCAGCCTGGCTTGACCCGGACCTTCACCACCTTCGAGATCACCCCTGTCACTCCCCTCCAATACCCCTCCAGTGCCGGACACAACCAAAACATATGTGTGTGGTTCGCCGGGCTTCCCCCGCACTTCCCACACTTGTCCTCCGCTCCGAAGAACCTGCTCAACCTTGCTCCCGTTATGTGTGCTCTATGCAGCACCTTAAATTGGATCAGGCTAAGCCTGGCACACGAGGAAGAGGAATTTACCCTGCTTAGGGCATCAGCCCACAAACCCTCCTCAATCTCCTCCCCGAGCTCTTCTTCCCATTTTCCCTTCAGTTCGTCCACCAGCTCCTCCCCCTCTTCTCTCATCTCCCGGTATATCTCTGACACTTTGCCCTCCCCGACCCACACCCCCGAAAGCACCCTGTCCTGGATCCCTTGTGTCGGGAGCAGTGGAAATTCCCTCACCAGTTGTCTCGTGAACGCTCTCACCTGCATATATCTAAAGAAATTTCCCAGGGGCAGCTCATACTTTTCCTCAAGCGCTCCCAAGCTTGCAAACGTCCCATCTATAAATAAGTCTCCCACTCTCCTGATTCCTGCCCGGTGCCAGCTCTGGAATCCTCCGTCTAGCCTCCCTGGGGCAAGTCTATGGTTGTTCCTGATCGGGGACCACACCGAGGCTCCCAGCACACCCCTCTGTCGCCTCCATTGCCCCCAGATACTTAATGTTGCCACCACCACTGGGTTTGTGGTAAATTTTTTGGGGGAGAGCGGTAGTGGCGCCGTCACCAGCGCTTTTAAGCTCGTTCCATTGCAGGACGCCATCTCCAGCCTTTTCCACGCCGCTCCCTCTCCCTCCATCATCCACCTACGAATCATCGCCACGTTGGCGGCCCAATAGTAATCGCCCAAATTCGGCAACGCCAGTCCCCCTCTGACTCTGCTACGTTGTAGGAACCCCCTCCTTATCCTCGGGGTCTTCCCTGCCCACACGAAGCTCGTGATGTTTCTATCTATTTTTTTGAAAAAGGCCTTAGTGATCAGTACAGGGAGACATTGGAACACGAATAGGAACCTCGGGAGGACCATTACCTTAATCGCCTGCACTCTGCCTGCCAGTGACAGCGGCTGCATGTCCCACCTTTTGAAATCCTCTTCCATTTGTTCCACCAGTCGAGTAAGATTGAGTCTGTGTAAGGTTCCCCAACTCCTGGCTATCTGAATCCCCAGGTATCGGAAGTTTCTTTCCACTCTCCTTAGCGGTAGGCCATCTATCCCTCTACTCTGGTCCCCAGGGTGTATCACAAAAAGCTCACTCTTTCCCATGTTAAGCCTATATCCCGAGAAATCTCCAAACTCCCTCAATATCTGCATGACCTCTGTCATCCCCCCACTGGGTCCGTCACATGCAGCAGTAGGTCATCCGCGTAGAGTGACACTCGGTGTTCCTCTCCCCCTCTAATCACCCCTCTCCATTTTCTGGAGTCTCTCAGCGCTATGGCCAGTGGTTAAATTGCCAGCGCGAACAGTAATGGGGACAACGGGCATCCCTGTCTTGTTCCCCTGTGTAGTCGAAAATACTCCGACCTTTGCCGATTTGTGACCACACTTGCCGTTGGGGCCCCATATAGGAGTTTAACCCAGCTGACAAACCCCTCCCCGAGCCCGAACCTCCTCAGCACCTCCCATAGATACTCCCACTCCACCCTATCAAATGCCTTCTCTGCATCCATTGCCGCCACTATCTCTGCCTCCCCCTCTGCTGGGGGCATCATTATCACCCCTAATAGCCGTCGCACGTTGACATTTAATTGTCTCCCCTTTACGAACCCTGTCTGGTCTTCGTGCACCACCCCCGGGACACGATCCTCTATCCTCGTTGCCAGCACCTTTGCCAGCAACTTGGCGTCCACGTTTAGCAGTGAGATAGGCCTATAGGACCCGCACTGCAGCGGATCTTTATCTCGCTTCAAGATTAGCGATATCGTCGCCTCCAACATTGTCGGGGGTAGGGTCCCCCCTTCTCTGGCCTCGTTAAAGGTCCTTACCAGCAGCGGGGCCAACAAGTCCACATACTTTCTATAGAATTCCACCGGGAACCCATCTGGTCCCGGGGCCTTCCCTGCCTGCATGTTCCCCAGCCCTTTGGTAACCTCATCCACCCCAATCGGCGCCCCCAGGCCTTCCACCTCCTGCTCCTCCACCCTCGGGAACCTTAATTGGTCCAAAAACTGCTGCATCCCCTCTTTTCCCTCCGGGGGTTGGGACCTATATAGTCTCTCGTAAAAGGTCTTAAACACCTCGTTTATCTTCCCTGCTCTCCGCACCGTGGCTCCCATTTCATCCCTAATTCCCCCTATCTCCCTCGCCGCTGTCCTCTTTTGCAGCTGGTGGGCCAACAGGCGACTCGCCTTTTCTCCATATTCATATCTCATCCCCTGTGCCTTCCTCCACTGTGCCTCTGCCCTCCCTGTGGTCAACAGGTCAAACTCCGTCTGGAGTCGTCGCCTCTCCCTGTATAGTCCCTCATCCGGGGCCTCCGCATATTTTTTATCTACCCTCAAAATCTCCCCCAGTAGTCTTTCCCTTTCCTTGGCCTCTGTTTTCCCCTTGTGGGCCTTGATGGAGATCAGCTCCCCTCTGACCACCGCCTTTAGTGCTTCCCATACTACTCCCACTCGGACCTCCCCGTCGTCATTGGCCTCCAGGTACCTTTCAATACATCCACGCACCCTTCCGCAGACTCCATCATCCACCAATAATCCCACATCCAGTCGCCAGAGTGGACGCTGCTCCCTCTCCTCTCCTAGTTCCAGGTCCACCCAGTGTGGGACATGATCTGAAACAGCTATAGCTGAGTACTCAGTTCCTTCCACCCTCGAAATCGGTGACCTTCCCAAAACAAAGAAATCTATCCTGGAGTACACCTTGTGGACATGGGAGAAGAAGGAGAACTCTTTGGCCATCGGCCTAACAAATTGCCACGGATCCACTCCCCCCATTTGGTCCATAAACCCCCTAAGCACCTTGGCCGCTGCCGGCCTTCTTCCGGTCCTAGATCTAGATCTATCTAACCCTGGGTCCAGCACGGTGTTGAAGTCCCCCCCCATTATCAGGTTTCCTACCTCCAGGTCCGGGATACGTCCCAGCATCCGCTTCATAAATCCCGCATCATCCCAATTTGGGGCATATACATTAACCAACACGACCTCCATTCCCTGCAGTCTGCCACTCACCATCACATATCTGCCACCGCTGTCTGCTACAATGTTCCTAGCCTCGAATGACACCCGTTTCCCCACCAGTATGGCCACCCCTCTATTCTTTGTATCCAGCCCTAAGTGGAACACCTGTCCCACCCATCCTTTCCTTAACCTAACTTGGTCCGCCACCTTCAGGTGCGTCTCCTGAAGCATAGCCACATCTGCCTTCAGTCCTTTTAATGCGCGAACACTCGGGCCCTCTTAATCGGCCCATTTAGGCCTCTCACGTTCCACGTGATCAGCCGAACTGGGGGGCTGCCTGCCCCCTCCCCTGTCGACTAGCCATCACCCTCTCTGGGCCAGTCCCACGTCCCGGTTCCGCGCACCCACCCGTTCCCCAGCGGCGCATTCCCGCCCCGACCTCCTTTTCTTTTACCAGTTCCTTTTCGATCTCTGCAGCAGCAACCCAGTTATCCCCCCCCCCCCCCCCGCTAGATCCCCATCTAGCATGGTTACTCCCCCCATATTGCTTCCGAAAGTCAGCTGACGTCAACTGACCCTGGCTTCTCCTGCTCTCTCCTTAACCCCCCCCGTGTGGGGAACTCCCATCCGCCTTGCGCCTATCTTCCCGCCATCATCTTTCTGGCGCGGGAACAAGAAAAATAAACCCCATGTTCTCGAGAGCCGTCCCGACCCTCGTGGCGCAGCTCCCTCTGCTGCCCCACTCCCATTCCCCATCCCCCGCCTATGTCTCTTCTTCCCCCCCACCGGCGCCCACATTTCTCAGTGTCCCCCTCCCCAATTTACATCTCTATATACATCAGCATTGTCGTTTCCCCTCCAACATCAGTCTCCCAGTTCTGACCCAGTTTCTCGTTTTGAATGAAGGTCCATGCTTCTTCCGCCGTTTCAAAGTAATGATGCCTCTCCTGGTGCGTGACCCACAGTCGCGCCGGCTGCAACATCCCGAACTTCACCTTCTTCTTGTGTAGCACCTCCTTGGCTCGATTAAAACTCGCCCTCCTTCTCGCCACCTCCGCACTCCAATCCTGGTACACTCGTACCACCGCATTCTCCCATCTACTACTTCGTACCTTTCTGGCCCATCTCAGAACAACCTCTCTGTCATTGAAGCGGTGAAATCGCACGATCATCGCCCTAGGTGGTTCTCCCACCTTTGGTCTCCTCGCAGGGACCCGATGGGCCCCTTCCACTTCCAAGGGGCCCGAGGGGGCCTCAGCTCCCATTAGCGAGAGTAGCATCGTGCTCACGTAAGCCCCGCCATCCGCTCCTTCCACTCCCTCGGGGAGACCCAGGATCCGGAGGTTCTGTCTCCGTGATCTGTTTTCTAGGACTTCAAACCTTTCAATGCACTTTTTGTGGAGCGCCTCGTGCGTCTGCACTTTGACCGCCAGGCCCAGGATCTCGTCCTCGTTGTCCGTCACCTTCTGCTCCACCACACGGAGCTCCATCTCCTGGGTCTTTTGTGTCTCCTTAAGCCCCTCAATTGCTTGTAGCATCGGGGCCAGCACCTCCTTTTTAAGCAGCTCCACACACCGTCTTAAAAATTCGTCTTGGTCCGGCCCCCATGTCGCCTGGGCTCCCTCCGCCGCCATCTTGCTCCTTTTTTCCTTCTGCCCCTGTCCTCGAAGATTCTCCGAGATCTGGCCGCCGTCACCGATATTTTTCTTTTTCGCTGGGGGGGGACTCCCTGTTGTCTCACCCCACACTGGGTTTCGTTCCGAAAAAATTCCCCGTCGGGGCTCTTAAAAGAGCCGAAACGTGCGGCTTAGCTGGTCATCGCCGCAACCGGAAGTCGTCAAGGTGCCTTTTGAACGCCGTTAATGTATCTACTTCCACAGCGTCCCCTGGCAACGCGTTCCATGCACTCACCACCCTCTGCGTAAAAAACCTGCCTCGCACATCTCCTCTAACCTTTGCCCCATGGACCTTAAACCTATGCCCATTGGTGACTGACCCCTCCACCCTGGGAAAGAGTGCCTGCCCATCCACCCTATCCATGCTGCTCAAAATCTTGTAGATTTCTATCAGGTCACCCTCAACCTCCGTCTTTCTAATGAAAACAGTCCGAGTCTATTCAGCATCTCCACATAGCTCATTGGTCATAGATCATAGAATTTACAGTGCAGAAGGAGGCCATTCAGCCCATCGAGTCTGCACCAGCTCTTGGAAAGAGCACCCTACCCAAGCCCACATGCCCACCCTATTCCCATAACCCAGTAACTCCATCCAACACTAAGGCCAATTTTGGACACTAACGGCAATTTAGCATGGCCAATCCACCTAACCTGCACATCTTTAGACTGTGGGAGGAAACCGGAGCACCCGGACGAAACCCACGCAGACACGGGGAGAACGTGCAGACTCCGCACAGACACTGACCCAAGCCGGGAATCAAACCTGGGACCCTGGAGCTGTGAAGCAATTGTGCTAACCACTATGCTACTGTGCTGCCCTGAAGCTAATACCCTCCTGACCAGGCAACATCCTGGTAAACCTCCTCTGCACCCTTTCCAAAGCCTCCACACTGTTCTGGTTGCATTGCAGCCAGAATTGTGCGCAATATTCCAAGTACAGCCTTACCAAGGTTTTATACAGCTGTCGCATGTCTTGCCAGTTTTTATACTCGATGCCCCATCCAATGAAGGCAAGCATTCCGTATTCTTTCTTGACTACCTTGTCCACTTGTGTTGCCACCTTCAAAGATCTGTGGACCGGCACTCCCAGATCTCTCTGACTTTCTATATTCCTAAGAGTTTTGCCATTTACGATATATTTCCCCTCTATATTAGACCTACAAAATGCATTACTTCACATTTGTCCAGATTAAACTCCATTTGCCATTTGTTTGCCCAAGTCTCCAACCTATCTATGTCCTGCTGTATCTTGTGACCTTCCTCAACACTATCTGCCACTCCACCAACCTTGGTGTCATCCGCGAACTTACTAATCAGACCAGCTACATTTTCTTCCAAGTCGTTTATGTACAAACAACAGAGGCCAAAGCACAGATCCCTGAGGAACACCATAAGTCACAACCCGTTCAGAAAAACACCCTTCTTCTGCTACCCTTTGCCTTCTGTGACCGAGCCAGTTCTGTATCCATCTTACCACCTCACCTCTGATTCTGTGTGACTCCACCTTTTATACCAGTCTGCCATGAGGTATCTTGTCAAAGACTTTACTGAAGGCCATGTAAACAACATCTACCACCCTCCCCTCATCAATCATCTTTGTCACCTCCTCAATAAACTCAATCAAGTTAGTGAGGCATGACCTTCCCTTCACAAAACCATGCTGTCTATCGCTTCTGAGTCCATTTGTTTCCAAATGGTTGTAAATCCTGTCCCTGAGAATTCTCTCCAATAATTTACCTATTACTGATGTGAGGCTCACCAGCCTATAGTTTCCAGGATTATCCCTGCTACCTTTCTTAAACAGCGAGACCACATTAGCTATTCTCCAGTCGCAGCCATGAGGATACAAATATGTCAGTTAAGGCCCCAGCAATTTGCTCCCTTGCTTCCCTGAGTATTCTGGGGTAAATCCCAGCCGGCCCAGGACACTTATCTACCTTAATATCTTTTAAAAGACCCAATACCTCCTTTTCAATGTTAAGATGATCCAGACTGTCCACACATCCTAACCAAGAATCATCTTCCACAAAGTCACTTTCTTTGGCGAACACTGATGCACAGTACTCATTTAGTACCTCACCCATTTCCTCTGGCTCAACACATTGATTCCCCCCATTGTCCTTAAGTGGTTCAATCCTTTCCCTGGCCATCCTCTTGCTTTTTACATATGAATTAAAAGCTTTGGGATTCACCTTAATCCTACTTGCCAAGGACTTTTCATGACACCTCCTGGCCCTCAAATATCCAGCTTCAGTACCATCCTACTTTCTTGATACTCCTCAAGGGTCCCCAACCTTCTAGACCGTACAAAAGCCTCCTTTTTCTTTTTGATGAGTTCACAATGTCCCTCTTAATGCAAGGCTCCCTAAACTTCCCACACTTATCCTTCGTTCTCTCAGGAACGTGCCTTTCCTGAATCCTAATCAACTGTTGCTTGAAAGACTCCCACATGCCCGATGTTGATTTACTATCCAACAGCCGCACCCAATCCAAATTCTTCAATTCGTGTCTAATGTTATCGTAATTTGCCTTTCCCCGCTTTAGCACCTTAATGCCAGGGTTACCCTCATCCCTGTCCAAAAGTACCCTAAAATGTACGGAATTGTGCTCACTATTCCCAAAATGTTCCCCTACTGAAACCTCAACCACCGGTCCAGGCTTATTCCCCAGTACCAGATCCAGTACTGCCCCTTCCCTAGTTAGACTATCTACATATTGCATCAAGAAGGCTTTCTGGATACACCTTGCAAACTCTGCCCATCCAAAGCCCCAGCACTAAGTGAGTCCCAGTCAATATAGGGGATCTTAAAATCCCCAACCACAACAACCCTGTTACTTTTGCACCAATCCAATATCTCTCTATCTCCTCCTCTATCTCTCGCTGGCAGTTGAGGAGCCTGTAATAAATATCCAACATCGTGATTGCCCCAGTCCTGTTCCTGAGCTTTACCCAGATTGCCTCATTGTATGAGCCCTCCAAGGTGTCCTCCTGCAGTACGGCTATAATATTCTCCTGAACAAGTAATGCTTTTCCCCCATCCCATTTACATCCCCCTCTATCTCTCCTGAAGCATCTATATCCTCCAATGCTCAGCTGCAAATCCTGCCCTTCCTTTAACAATGTTTCTGTGATAGCCACAACATCATGATTTCAAGTACTGATAAGTGCTCTAAGTTCATCTGCCTTAGAGCTATTCTTCTGGCATTGAAACAAATACACTTCAAACCGCTGAGTTTGAGCAGACAAGGTGATGTTATTCTCTTATTTTTGTTCTCTATTTCTCCTTCTTATTCCACCTTCTAAGCTAGCGGTCTGGTTCCCACCCCACTGGCATACTGGTTTAACTCCTCCCGAGTGACTCGAGCAACCCTCTCAGCCAGGATATTGGTGCAAGCAGTTTAGATGCAACCCGTCCTTCTTGTACAGATCACACCTGCCCTGGAAGAGATCCCAGTGGTCCAGAAATCTGAAACCTCCCTCCTACACCACCAGTTCAACCACGTATTTAGCTGCACTATCCTCCTATTTCTAGCCTCAGTGGCACGTGGCACAGAAGTAATCCTGAGATTACAACCCGGGAGGTCCTGCTTTTTAGATTATTGCCTAACTCCCTGAGCTCCTTCTGCAGGACCTCAGCACTCTTCCTGCCTATGCCATTAGTTCCTATGTGTACTGCGACCTCTGGCTGTTCAGCCTCCCTCTTCAGGATGTCCTGTGTTCGTTCAGAGACATCGTGGACCCTGGCACCAGGGAGGCAACATACCATCCTGGAGTCGCTTTCCCATGCCCACCTGTGCCCCTTATTATATAGAGTCCTCTATAACTATCGCTCTCCTGCACTTTGCTCCCCCCTGCTGAGCAACAGAACCAGTTGTGGTGCCACTGTTCAGGCTGATGTTGTTTGCCCCTGATAGGTTATCCCCCCCAACAGTATCCAAAACGGTATACCTGTTAGAGAGGGGGGCAGCCACAGGGGATTGCTGCGCTGTCTGCCTGCCCTTTCTAGCAGTCACCCATCTGTCTGCCTGCACCTTGGGTGTGACCACGTCTCTATAACTCCGATCTATGATGCTTTCCGCCACCTGCATGCTCCTAAGTGCATCCAACTGCTACTCCAACCGAACCACGTGCTCTGTGAGGAGCTGCCATTGGTTACACTTGCTGCAGATGTAGTCGATCGGGACGCTGGAAGTGTCATGGATCTCCCACATCTCACAGTTAGAGCACTGCACCACGCTGAGTGACATTTAAGCACTGGTTAATTCATTCAAAATAATTACTTAAATCATTATGGTCCCTGCCACCAGAACTTTACTGTGAAATTGAATGCTAAACACTAATCTCTGCCCTCAGGTTTAGTTACTAAGTAATTAGTTTTAATTGTTTTATTTCAATGTTTCTGTTTCAAATTTAATACAGATTCCCTACCAGCCAATCAGGTCACAATTTTACTGTGACGTCGCTTTGTCGTCCCCCCCCCACCCCACAATGTGAAAACACACAAATAGCACTTACCCTCCCAGACCGGGCAGTCCCGACTTCTCCCGCTCAGAGACACAGACACAAATACCACTTACCCTCTCTGACTGCAGTCCCGATTTCTCCCGCTCAGAGACACAGACACAAATACCACTTACCCTCTCAGACTGCAGTCCTGATTTCTCCTGATCAGAGACACAGACACAAATAGCACTTACCCTCTCAGACTGCAGTCCCGATTTCTCCTGCTCAGAGACACAGACACAAATAGCACTTACCTCCTCAGACTGCAGTCCCGATTTCTCCCGTTCAGAGACACAGACACAAATACCACTTACCTCCTCAGACTGCAGTCCCAATTTAGACATAAGACTTAAGAGCAGAATTAGGCCACTCGGCCCATCGGGTCTGCTCTGCCGTTCAATCATGGCTGATATTTCCTCAGCCACATTCTTCTGCCTTCTCCCCATAACCCCTGATCCCCTTATCAATCAAGAACCTATCTATCTCTGTCTTAAAGACACTCAGTGAATTGGTCTCCACAGCCTTCTGCGGCAAAGATTTCCACACATTCACCACCCTCTGGCTGAAAAAATTCCTCCTCATCTCTGTTTTAAAGTCGTCTCTTTAATCTGAGATGGCGTCCTCTGGTTCTAGTTTTTCCGACAAGTGGAAACATCCTCTCCACGTCCACTCTATCCAGGCCTCGCAGTATCTTGTACGTTTCAATAAGATCCCCTCTCATCCTTCTAAACTCCAACGAGTACATAGATCCTCGATGTTGCGCCGACCTGTGAAACCACTCTAAAGCCCATCTACACTGTTCCCTTATCGTCCATATGTCTATCCAATGACCATTTGAATTCCCTTAGTGTTGGCGAGTCCACTACTGTTGCAGGCAGGGCATTCCACGCCCTTACTACTCTCTGAGTAAAGAACCTACCTCTGATATCTGTCTTATATCTATCTTCCCTCAATTTAAAGCTATGTCCCCTCGTGCTGGACATCACCATCCGAGGAAAAATGCTTTCACTGTCCACCCTATCCAATCCTCTGATCATCTTGTATGCCTCAATTAAGTCACCTCTTAACCTTCTTCTCTCTAACGAAAACAGCCGCAAGTCCCTCAGCTTTTCCTCATAAGATCTTCCCTCCATACCAGGAAACATTCTGGTAAATCTCCTCTGCACCCTTTCCAATGCTTCCACATCCTTCCTATAATGCGGCGACCAGAATTGCACGCAATACTCCAAATGCGGCCGCACCAGAGTTTTGTACAGCTGCAACATGACCTCATGGCTCCAAAACTCAATCCCTCTACCAATAAAAGCTAACACACCGTACGCCTTCTTAACAACCCTCTCAACCTGGGTGGCAACTTTCAGGGATCTATGTACATGGACACCGAGATCTCTCTGCTCATCCACACTGCCAAGAATCTTACCATTAGCCCAGTACTCTGTCTTCCTGTTATTCCTTCCAAAATGAATCACCTCACACTTTTCTGCATTAAACTCCATTTGCCACCTCTCAGCCCAGCGCTGCAGCTTATCTATGTCCCTCTGTAACTTGTAACATTCTTCCGCACTGTCCACAACTCCACCGACTTTAGTGTCATCTGCAAATTTACTCACCCATCCTTCTTCGCCCTCCGCCATTTATAAAAATGACAAACAGCAGTGGCCCCAAAACAGATCCTTGTGGTACACCACTAGTAACTGGACTCCAGTCTGAACACTTCCCATCAACCACCACTCTCCCTTTGTCTTCTTCCAGCTAGCCAATTTCTGATCCAAACTGCTAAATCACCCTGAAACCAATGCCTCCGTATTTTCTGCAGTAGCCTACCGTGGAGGACCTTATCAAACGCTTTACTGAAATCCATATACACCATATCAACTGCTTTACCCTCATCCACCTGTTTGGTCACCTTCTCAAAGAACTCAATAAGGTTTGTGAGGCACGACCTACCCTTCACATAACCGTGTTGACGATCTCTAATTAAACAATTCCTTTCCAGATGATTATACACCCTATCTCTTATAAACCTTTCCAAGATTTTTCCCTCAACAGAAGTAAGGCTCACTGGTCTATAGTTACTGGGGTTGTCTCTACACCCCTTCTTGAACAAGGGGACAACATTTGATATCCTCCAGTCTTCTGGCACTATTCCTGTAGACAAAGGTGACTTAAAGATCAAAGCCAAAGGCTCAGCAATCTCCTCCCTAGCTTCCCAGAGAATCCTAGGATAAATCCCATCCGGCCCAGAGGACCTATCTATTTTCACACTTTCCAGAATTGCTAAAACCTCCTCCTTATGAACCTCAAGCCCTTCTAGTCTAGTAGCCTGAATCTCAGTATTCTCCTCGACAACATTGTCTTTTTCATGTGTGAATTCTGATGAAAAATATTCATTTAGCACCTCTCCTATCGCCTCGGACTCCAAGCACAACTTCCCACTACTGTCCTTGACTGGCCCTATTCTTACCCTAGTCATTCTTTTATTCCTGACATATCTATAGAAAGCTTTAGGGTTATCCTTGATCCTACCTGCCAAAGACATCTCATGTCCCCTCCAGGCTCTTCTTAGCTCTCTCTTTTGGTCCTTCCTTGCTAACTTGTAACCTTCATGTCTCATCTTTACATAAGCCTCCTTCTTCCTCTTGACAAGTGTTTCAACTGCTTTAGTAAACCACGGTTCCCTTGCTTGACCACTTCCTCCCTGCCTGACAGGTACATACTTATCAAGGACACGCAGTAGCTGTTCCTTGAACAAGCTCTGCATTCCCATTGTGCCCATCCCCTGCAGTTTTCCTCTCCATCCGATGCATCCTAAGTCTTGCCTCATCGCATCATAATTGCCTTTCCCCCAGATATAACTCTTGCCCTGCGGTATATACCTATCCCTTTCCATCACTAAAGTAAACGTAATCAAATTGTGGTCACTATCACCAAAGTGCTCACCTACCTCCAAATCTAACACCTGCCCTGGTTCATTACCCAGTAGCAAATCCAATATGGCCTCGCCTCTCATCTACATACTGTGTCAGGAAACCCTCCTGCACACATTGGACAAAAACGGACCCATCTAAAGTACTCGAACTATAGCGTTTCCAGTCAATATTTGGAAAGTTAAAGTCCCCCATAACAACTACCCTGTTGCTTTCGCTCCTATCCAGAATCATCTTTGCAATCCTTTCCTCTACATCTCTGGAACTATTCAGAGGCCTATAGAAAACCCCTAACAGTGTGATCGCTCCTTTCCTGTTTCAAACCTCAGCCCATACTACCTCAGTAGACGAGTCCTCATCAAACGTCCTTTCTGCCACCGTAATACTGTCCTTGACTAACAATGCCACCCCTCCCCCTCTTTTACCACCTTCCTGAGCTTATTGAAATATCTAAACCCCGCCACCTGCAACAACCATTCCTGTCCTTGCTCTCTCCATGTCTCCGAAATGGCCACAACATCGAAGTATAGACCCAGAGTCCTCAAACGTTCCTCATACGACAAATTCTTCATTCCAGGGATCATTCTTGTGAACCTCCTCTGGACCTTTTCCAAGGCCGGCACATCCTTCTTTAGATATGGGGCCCAAAACTGCTCACAGTACTCCAAATGGGGTCTGACCAGAGCCTTAGAGAGCCTCAGAAGTACATCCCTGGTCTTGTATTCTAGCCCTCTTGACATGAATGCTAACATTGCATTTGCCTTCTTAACTGCTGACTGAACCTGCACCTTAAGAGAATCGTGAACAAGGACTCCCAAGTCCCTTTGTGCTTCTGTTTTCCGAAGCAGTTCCCCATTTAGAAAATAGTCTATGCCTAGATTCCTCCTTCCAAAGTGCATAACCTCACACTTTCCACATTGTATTTCATTTGCCACTTTATTGCCCACTCTCCTAGCTTGTCCAAGTCCTTCTGCAACCCCCTTGCTTCCTCAATACTACCTGTCCCTCTACAGATCTTTGTATCACCTGCAAACTTAGCAACAGTGCCTTCAGTACCTTCTTCCAGATCATTAATGTACATTGTAAAAAGTTGTGGTCCCAGCACAGACCCCTGAGGCACACCACTAGTCACTGGCTGCCACCCTGAAAAAGACCCCTTTATCCCCACTCTTTGCCTTCTGCCAGTCAGCCAATCCTCTATCTATGCCAGGATCTTACCCTTAACACCATGGGCTTTTAATTTATTTAACAGTCTCCTATGCGGCACCTTGTCAAAGGACTTCTGGAAATCTAAATAAATCACGTCTACTGATTCTCCTGTGTCTAACTTGCTTGTTACCTCCTCAAAGAACTCTAAGAGATTTGTCAGACACGACCTCCCTTTGACAAAGCCTTGCTGACTCAGCCCTATTTTATCATGCACTTCCAAGTGCTTTGCGATCTCATCTTTAATAACAGACTCTAAAATCTTACCAATGACCGAAGTCAGGCTAACCGGCCTATAATTTCCTGTCTTCTGCCTCCCTCCCTTTTTAAACAGTGGTGTTACATTAGCCACCTTCCAGTCCTCTGGGACCCTTCCTGCCTCCAGTGATTCCTGAAAGATCATCACCAATGCCTCCACAATTTCCTCAGCTATCTCTTTTAGGACCCTGGGGTGTAGTCCATCCGGTCCAGGTGACTTATCCATCTTCAGACCTTTCAGTTTCCCCAGAACCTTTTCCTTAGTAATGGTCACTGCACTCAACTCTGCCCCCTGGTTCTCCTGGAGCTCTGGCATCCCACTGGTGTGTTCCACCGTGACGACTGATGCAAAGTAACTATTCAGTTCATCTGCCATTTCTTTGTTTCCTATTATTACTTCTCCAGCCACATTTTCTAGTGGTCCAATGTCTATTTTTGCCTCTCTCTTACCTTTTATATATTGAAAAAAATCTCTTCCTATCTTCCTTTATATTACTAGCTAGCTTGCACTCATACTTCATCTTCTCCCCCTTATTGCTTTTTTAGTTATCCTCTGCTCGCTTTTAAAGGCTTCCCAATCCTCTGGTTTCCCACTAATCCTCGCCACTTCATATGCTTTTTCCTTAGCCTTTATGCTGACCTTGACATCCCTTGTAAGCCATGGATGCCTTGTCCTCCCCTCAGCATGTTTCCTCCTCCTTGGGATGAATTTCTGTTGTGCCTCCCTAATAACCCCCCAAAACTCCTGCCATTGCTGTTCCACTGTCTTCCCTGCTAGGCTCCTTCTCCAATCAACTCTGGCCAGCTACTCCCTCATGGCTTTGTAGTTACCCTTATTTAATTGTAATACCGTTACATCTGATTGCAGCTTCTCCCTCTCAAACTGCAGGGTAAATTCTATCATATTGTGGTCACTGCTCCCTAAGGGTTCCTTCACCTCAAGTTCCCTAATCAAGTCTGCCTCATTACACATCACCAAATCCAGAATTGCCTGTTCCCTAGTAGGCTGTGTCACATGCTGCTCCAAAAAAACATCTCTTAGACATTCCACAAATTCCATTTCTTGGGATCCACTACCAACCTGATTTTCCCAGTCCACCTGCATATTGAAGTCCCCCATGATTATTGTAATATTGCCCTTTTTGCATGTCTTTTCTATCTCCTGATTTATTTTCTGCCCCACATCGTGACTACTGCTAGCGGGCCTGTACATAACTCCATCAGGGTCTTTTTACCTTTGCGATTCCTCAACTCTACCCACAGAGATTCTATGCCTTCTGATCCTATATTGCTCCTTGCTATCGATTTAACTTCATTCCTTACTAACAATGCAACCCTGCCCCCTTTGCCCATCTGCCTGCCCTTTCGATAGGACATATATCCTTGTATATTTCGATCCCAGCCCTGATCCCCTTGCAGCCACGTCTCTGTGATGCCCACAACATCGTATCTGCCAATTTCAATGTGCGCAACAAGCTCATTTACCTTGTACCGTATACTGCACGCATTTAGGTACAAATGCATGCCCTCAATCCTGCATTGGCCACCTCTCTTTCCACACTCTCCTGAGTCACTGTACCCGGCACTGTGGCCCTTTTTGATTTTTGACTATGGCTTCTCTGCCTTACACTTTCCCTCTTACTGCTTTTTGTTTCTGACCCTGTCTTACATCCCTCCGACTTCCTACATTGGATCCCATCCCCCTGCCACATTAGTTTAAATTAGATTTCTCACGTTCAGAGACACAGACACAAATACCACTTACCTTCTCAGACTGCAATCCCGATTTCTCCCGCTCAGAGACACAGACACAAATACCACTTACCGTCTCAGACTGCAGTCCCGATTTCTCCTGCTCAGAGACACAGACACAAATACCACTTACCTTCTCAGACTGCAATCCCGATTTCTCCCGCTCAGAGACACAGACACAAGTACCACTTACCCTCCCAGACTACAGTCCCGATTTCTCCCGCTCAGCTTCGCTCCCGCTATGAAGGACTTACCTGCCTTACTTGCTACAGGACAGTCGAATTGACAGCTCTCGTATTGTGTGACTGATCAGGGTGAAATTTTACGCCATGCCTCCCCAGCACTGTTTCTCCATTCCAAGCTTTTCTTTCTTTTTCAGCGAAAGTTCAGGAAGAAATTGATCAAGTGATAGGAGCTGGAAGATGCCCCAGTACAGAGGACAGGAAACGCATGCCCTACACTGACACGGTGATACATGAAATCCAGAGGTTTTCCAACATTGTCCCCTTGAACGTTCCTCATTCAACAACTGTGGACATGCACTTCAGAGGATATTTCATTCCAAAGGTAGGTTTTAACTGGACGAATGACGTATAAGTTTTACAATTTGCAGAATATCCTTCTAAATAAAAACAGGGGAGGCAGTGACAGAGTGGTATTGTCACTGGACTAATAATCCAGAGACCCAGGCTCATGCCCTGGGGTCCCAGGTTCGAATCCCCCCACTGAAGATGGTGATATTTGAATTCAATAAAAAACATTAAGAGATTAAAAGTCGACTGATGACCATTTGTCGATTGTTGTAAAAACCCATCTGGTTCACTAATTTTCTTTTTAAGGAAGGAAATCTGTCATCCTTACCCGATCTGGCTCACATGTGACTCTAGACTCACAGCAATGTGGTTGACTCTTAAACAATGTCCTCTGCCATTGCCTCACAAGCCACTTAGTTCAAAGGCGATTAGGGATGGGCAATAAATGATGTCCCAGCCAGCGATGTCCACATCCCATGAACAAATTTTTAAAAAACTAATTTTTAAGGGCTGCAACTTGGACATTTTCATTTTGGTTATTAGGAATTATGTTACATTTAACAACAATATGGTGACAATTATAATCAGTTTAACACCTCCCCGCCCCGCCCCCCGCGCCCCCCCCCCCCCCCATCCCCCCTCCCCACCCCCCCATTCACTCTCCATTCAGGTCAGGCGCATGCCCAGAATTAAAATTGTTTTGCTTGTTTTCAGGGAATGTGCGTTATTCCTCTCCTGACCTCGGTGCTGTTCGATAAAACTCAATGGAAAAAACCAAACGAGTTTGATCCGGCTCACTTCCTGGATGCTGAAGGGAGGTTTGTGAAGAACAAGGCCTTCATGCCTTTCTCTGCAGGTAATGGATGCGAGGACCATGTCTATTCCTTTTTTTTTTGTTGTACATTTTCATTCCTCAACATGCTAACGAGGCACTGTTGGGAACAGTTTTTAGTTGGAGCCTTTCTCTGCCTCCACCACAGAGAGAGAGAAATCTCCTTTTTCACTTCTGAGCTTCTCTCCTGACTGTTGCATGGAATGGGATCATATTCCCCACACGCCGCGCGGTTAAGGTGGTGACGGTGGCTGGTGACTTTCTGTCACCGACGAGAGTGGCAGGTTCCCACCTCATTCCTCCACCCTGTGGTTTATGGCAGAAATATCTTATTGGAGGCCACGGCAATCCATCCAAAAGTGGCATGTCAGCAATTGAGGCGATGACCAAGTGTACTGAACGATTCTGGCAGGGTTGTGTCAGGAGCACGGGAGCACACAGCAGCAAGCAGAGCATCCAAGGGGCGCGGTAATATTACTGGGCTACTAGTAATCCAGAGGCCTGGACTAATGATCCAGGGACATGAGTTCAAATCATAACGTGACAGCAACAAGGATTTATATTTGATTCATAAATCTGGAATCCTGAGGCAGGAGTCCCCTCAAGATCTTATATATTTGCGTAAGACCCTCTCTTTCTTTGAATGGGTTTCCCTACAGTGCAGAAGGAGGGCATTCAGTCCATCGAGTCTGCACTGACCCTCTGAATGAGCTTCCTGCCTAGGTCCACTCACTTGCCCGATACTGTAACCTATCCTGCACATCTTTGGGCACTATGGGACAATTTAGCATGGCCAATCCATCTAACCCACACATCCCTAGGTTGTGGGAGGAAACAGGAGCAGCCAGAGGCAACCCACCCAAGTTGATGTAGATTTGCCACAAATGGCAGAATAAGCTTGAGGGGCCGAATGGACTCCCTGTTATGCTCACAGGGGAACAAGAGACACTACTGAAAATTAAATTGCCTATCATTTGCTGGCAGTGGAGACTTTTTCAGAAATAGGATGTTTTGAACTTTGTTGCCTCTGTGTGCTGACCATGGCCTGTTGTTTTTCAGGTCGGAGGGTGTGCGCCGGTGAGGCTCTGGCGAAGGCTGAGCTTTTCCTATTCTTCACCACCCTGCTGCAGAGGTTTCAGTTCCAAGCCCCGCCCGGGGTAACTAACCTGGACCTCACTCCACAGGTTGGAGTCACACTGACCCCAAAACCACACCGGGTCTGCGCTGTTCTTCGCTGATGGCCAGCGTGCCAGTCCCTCGAAATATTGCACTGCTGCATTTATAGATTTTTAAAAACATGTATTTTTATTCAATGCATTCTCACACAAACGCAAAATATCAGAAGAACAACACAACAACTCGATAAACAACCACAACCCTCTTTCCCCCCCGTCACCAACACCCCGTCACATCCCGCCTTCACTATTTTAACCCCCTTTTCCCCCCCTCCCCTTGCTGATACCTCAATCCTCTTTAAAGAAATCGATAAACGGTTTCCACCTCCGGGTGAACCCCTCTGCCAGCCCTCGCAGAGCGAGCTTGACCTTTTCCAGCCTCGGGAATTCTGCCAGGTTAGGGCAGCACGGTGGGGCAGTGGTTAGCATGGCAGCCTTACGGCGCTGAGGTCCCAGGTTCGATCTCGGCTCTGGGTCACTGTTAGTGCGGATTTGCACATTATCCCCGCGTCTGCGTGCTTTTTGCCCCCACAACGCATAGATGTGCAGGGTAGGTAGATTGGCCACGCTAAATTGCCCCTTAATTGGGAAAGAATGAATTGGGTACTTTAAATTTTTTTTTAAGGATTCTGCCAGTTCGCTGACCCACACTCCCGCTTTCAGCAGCTCCGAGCACCGCCATCCGAGCAAAATCCGTCTCCGGGCGATCAGGGAGACAAAGGCCAAAATATCGGCCTCTCACCCCCTGGATTCCCTGGTCTAACACACCAAATATCGCCACCTCCGGACTCGGAACCACCTCCACACCCAACCCCTTGGACATCCGAAAGCCCCTGCTAGAACCCCCTCAGACTCCCTCCGATTCCATCAATTCCTTCTCGATATCCGACACCTTCCCGTCCCCTATTTCGTTTTTTAAAAAATCTTTTTATCTCCTCATTTTCAACTTGTTCATCAATAAACAACCAAAGAAAAAAACACACAAAAACAAATACAATTACAATCCCCGCACACAAACTGCACCCCGCTCAATATACAGACCAAGA
Organism: Scyliorhinus torazame; assembly: GCF_047496885.1. NCBI lineage: Eukaryota > Metazoa > Chordata > Chondrichthyes > Carcharhiniformes > Scyliorhinidae > Scyliorhinus > Scyliorhinus torazame. The sequence goes on along the minus strand of NC_092720.1, from coordinate 187,167,991 downwards.
CATCCACCCATACATTCCAGGTAAAAAATGCAAATTAACAATCAATCTGTAAACAGTGTGTGATGAATGATATCTGTATACATATGTACCTTTAATGCGTAGGCCCCTTTAAGACCGGGTTTAGAACCCTGAGGGACTCCGCCTCCGGCTCCGCCCCAGGAAGCTGTTTCTAAGGTTACGTTCAGTAGGCAGCGTGCAGTGAGCACACTTCTCGGCAGCTGTCTGGTTCTCTGCTTATTAAAGCCTTTGTATTATCAACCTCCTCTCCTGAGTCGTAATTGAGGGGATCTCAATTTAATAACCAGACTACATCATGATGGACAGCGGTCTAAAGCTGGAGAAGCTCAATTTGGACGCTCGGTCGCCGGAAGCCACTGAAATTTTTAAATACTGGCTCCGGTGTTTTGAGGCCGATCTGAATTCCTCAGAGACTGAAGTTGACGGACCTCGCAAGCTGAGCTTACTACCTCACCGGGTGGGCCACCGACTATCCTCCGTGATCGAGAAAGCTACGACGTACGGAACGGCGGTCGAAATCCTACGGAAGCGCTTCGTAAAGCCGATAAACGAGGTACACGCCAGACATTTGCTCTCGACCTGCCGCCAGCGCTCCGGGGAAACGCTAGATGAATACTTGGAGAGACTCACCGCGCTCACCAGGAACTGCGACCATAAAGAGGTGACGGCAGAGGTCCACAGGAACTTACATCTTCGTGATGCTTTCGTGTCCAGTATCCGATCCACGTGCATCCGGCAGCGGCTCCTAGAAGACGGAGCGAAGGACCTCCAAGGCACGGTAACGCTCGCCTCTTCCCTGGAAGCGGCCCACCATAATCTCTCCACGTACTCCGCGGACCTTGCGAACCCCTCTCGATCCCTTCCAGACTCGGCCACGCTTCAGGCCTGCGCTGCACGGTGACCCACTCACACCGGGGGCCCCCAATGCTATTTCTGTGGGCAAGGCCAGCATTCACACCAGCGTTGCCCGGCCCGCTCCGCTATCTGTGGCGAATGCGGAAAGAAGGGGCACTTCGCGAAGGTCTGCCTGGCTGGGCCCAAAGGCCAGAAACAAAAGTCCCATTGGGCCCAGAAATCGAACTCCCGGGACCACAGGCCCCCCAATGCGGCCGCGCGGCGGTCGGACATGCCTACTTCCGACGCGTCATCGGCCTCGTGTGAGTCATGGGGGGTGGTCATCTTGGTGACGCCCATCTTCAAAACTCAAAACGTGCGACCGACGGTGGCGGCGGCCATTTTGCGAGTCCGATTCAAGCGAGGACTCTGACTGCTCGCAACTAGGAGCGATCACGCTCCATCAATCTCGGCCGAAGCACCTGCAAGTTCAAATCAACAGCCGCGACACCACTGCCTTTTTGACTCTGGGAGCACGGAGAGTTTCATCCATCCAGACACGGTAAGACGCTGCTCCCTGCGCACCTATCCCGCCTCCCAGACTATCGCCCTCGCATCTGGGTCTCATTCGGTCCAAATCACGAACCTCGCTATCCAAGGCGCCAACTACGCCCGTTTTAAACTTTATGTCCTCCCTCACCTCTGCGCCCCCCTGCTGCTCGGTCTGGACTTTCAGTGCAGTCACCGAAGCCTGACACTGAAGTTCAGCGGACCCCTGCCCCCGCTCACGGTATGTAACCTGGCGACACTCAAAGTTGCACCACCCTCCCTCTTCGCGAACCTCAACCCCGACTGTAAGCCCGTCGCCACCAGGAGTCGGCGGTACAGTGCCCAAGACATGACTTTCATCAAGTCAGCGGTTCAGCGGCTACTAAAAGAAGGGGTCATAGAGGCTCGCAACAGCCCTTGGAGGGCACAAGTCCTGGTAGTCCGCTCCGGGGAAAAACAACGTATGGTGGTGGACTAAAGCCAGACCATAAACCGCTTTACGCAACTCGATGCATACCCACTCCCCCGCAGAGCAGAAATGGGGAACCAAATCGCCCAGTATCGAGTATTCTCCACGGTCGACCTGAAATCGGCCTATCATCAACTCCCTATCCGCCCAGAGGACCGCCCCTATACAGCCTTCGAAGCAGCCGGTCGGCTCTTCCACTTCCTCAGGGTCCCTTTCGGTGTCACAAATGGAGTCTCCGTTTTCCAAAGGGCAATGGATCAAATGGTGGACCAGTGCAGCTTACGGGCTACATACCCGTACAATGTCACCATCTGCGGCCATGACCAGCAGGACCATGACGAAAACATGAGGAAGTTCCTCCAGACCGCCAGGGCCCTCAATCCGACATACAATAAAGAGAGATGCGTGTTCCACACAACCCGGCTAGCCATCCTCGGCTACGTCATGGGAAACGGGGTCCTAGGGCCAGACCCCGACCGCATGCAACACCAGCCTCCCCGAACAGGCGCCGGAATGTGGCGACTAGGGGCTTTTCACAGTAACTTCATTTGAAGCCTACTTGTGACAATAAGCAATTTTCATTTAAATTTTCATTAAGGAACTTCCCCACCCCCGTAGCCTCAAGGCACTCAAACGGTGCCTGGGGCTCTTTTCCTATTATGCCCAGTGGGTCCCCAGATATGCGGACAAAGCCCGTCCATTCATTAAGACCACGGTCTTTCCCCTGACGGCTGAGGCTCAGTCGGCCTTCAGTCGTATCAAGGCCAATATCATCAAGGCCGCCATGCACACGGTGGACAAAACCATTCCCTTCCAGGTAGAAAGCGACGCATCGGACGTTGCCCCGGCTGCTACCCTCAACCAGGCGGGCAGACCGGTAGCGTTCTTCTCCCGAACCCTCACCGCCTTGGAAATTCGACACTCTGCAGTCGAGAAGGAGGCACAAGCCATAGTGGAGGCTGTGCGGCACTGGAGGCACTACCTAGCCGGCAGGAGGTTCACCCTCGTTACCGACCAACGGTCGGTCGTCTTTATGTTCAATAACGCACAACGGGGCAAAATAAAGAATGATAAAATTATGAGGTGGAGGATCATACTCTCCACCTATACGTACGATATTACATATCGTCTGGGGAAGCTCAACGAGTCCCCAGATGCCCTGTCCCGCGGCACGTGCGCCAACGCGCAGAAAGACCATCTGCAGGCCATCCATGATGACCTCTACCACCCGGGGGTCACCCGGCTTGCCCATTTCATCAAGTCCCGCAACCTACCTTACTCCACTGAGGAGGTCAAGACCATGACCAAGGCTTGCCAGATCTGTGCGGAGTGCAAACCGCATTTCTATCGACCAGACAAGGCTCGCCTGGTAAAGGCCTCTGGGCTCTTTGCGCGACTAAGCGTGGACTTCAAAGGGCCCCTCCCGTCCACCAACTGCAACACCTACTTCCTCCCTGTCATCGACGAATTCTCCCGCTTCCCATTCGCTGTACCCTGCCCCGATATGACCTCTGCCTCCGTAATCAAGGCACTGCGCAGCATCTTCACCCTGTTTGGTTTTCCCGCTTATATCCACAGTGACCGGGGTACATCGTTCATGAGCGATGAGCTGCGTCAGGATCTGCTCAACAAGGGCATCGCCTCGAGCAGAACGACCAGCTATAACCCATGGGGAAACGGGCAGATGGAGAGGGAGAACGCAACAGTTTGGAAGGCTGGTCTTCTAGCCCTATGGTCAAGAAGTCTCCCAATTGCCCGCTGGCAGGAGGTCCTACCCGATGCCCTACACTCCATTAAGTCACTCCTCTGTACGGCCACGAACAAGACCCCTCACAACCGTTTGTTTGTCTTCCCCAGGAAGTCCACCTCTGGGGTCTCGCTTCCACGTTGGCTGATGACTCCGGGACCAGTTCTACTCCGGAGGCACGTGAGGAGCCAGAAGACAGATCCACTGGTCGAGAGGGTCCAACTATTACACACAAACACTCAATACGCCTACATCGAGCGCCCCGACGGCAGGCAGGACACCGTTTCCCTGCGAGACCTGGCACCCGCTGGCTCGCCCACCGATGCCCCCCCTTCCACCGACACTCCCCTCCCCGCACCGGAAGTCGACTCTGACAGCAACACCCCCCCCACATAGCGCCCCCCAGCCGGCGCGGCACCAATCACCCTAGTCACCCCGGATACCCCCCCCCCCCCCTGTTCCAACGCGGGCAAAGGCTCAGACAACCTTGCTCCCGGATATACCACCACCGAGGACGACCGTATCCGCCGCACCACCGCCGGAGCTGAGAAGGTCGACATGGGCAATCAGACCACCTAAAAGACTGAACTTGTAATTCCACTTCACCTCCGAAGGACTATGCGTTTTTTTAAACAGGGGTTGAATGTGATGAATGAGATCTGTATACATATGTACCTTTAATGCGTAGGCCCCTTTAAGACCGGGTTTGGAACCCTGGGGGACTCCGCCTCCGGCACCGCCCCCAGGAAGCTGTACATAAGGATACGTTCAGTAGGCAGCGTGCTGGTTCTCTGGTTATTAAAGCCTTTGTATTATTCAACTCCTCTCCTGAGTCGTAATTGAGGGTATCTCACAGTGTAACCAAGGCAACAAGACCGCCGAACACCTCCCCCCCCCCCCCCTCCCTCCCCCCCCCGGTAATGTTCAATGGCAACCCAATTCTCAAAACTTGTTCTTCTAGAACTCCACCAGCTGCTCTGTCGACCAATGGGCAGGCAGCGTGCCCCACCTTGCCCGCTGCCATCTTTTCCTGTGGCGCACCATGAAAACTCTCCTGCTCCATCTGCTCTTTCCTTTTTACGGCGCTCCTTGTCCGCTGATCCATGCCCCAGCCACACCAGAGGAGCATTACCTTCCCTGGGTACATTTGCCCTCAAGCCAGAGCACAATGCGGCCAGACAACCGCACCCATATTTTCTGTTGTCTTTGTCTCAGCTACGAGGGAAACGGTCTTAAGCTCTCGACTCAATTATGCTCTTGTGAAATCTCGCTCACTTAACTATATTTGTAACACAATGGACACCTGCTGGACATGAATAACCTGACTGTTGTTTGTTTTACTATTGGTTTCTGTCTGTGTGAGAAACCTTGAAATATAAATATTACATTTATTATCAGCATTAAGCTAGTCTCCAAGTCCGGAAAAAAAGGCCTGGTCTCTAGGCCTTCACCTCTGTACGTGCGTGTGAAATCAAAGAGTGTGGATTTTGCAAAGTATTTTTTTAAACCGGTATTTGATTTGAGTGACATTTTTATCCCTTTCACAGACTGAGTCAAATCCTGAAGAAGGAAGTGAGTTACTCACTGCAGAAGCATCTGACCTGCTCATGGTCATAATATTTAGATGGCCGGTCCAGTTAGGTGTCTGGTTAATGCTGACCCCAGGCTGTTGACGGTGGGGATATTGACGTGGTGGAATTGCTGTGAAATGTCGAGGGAAGATGGTTGGATTCTCCCTCGTCAGAGTGCTCATTGTCTGGCACTTGTGACATGAATGCAGAGGGATCTTGGTGTCCTCATGCATGAGTGACAGAAAATGAGCCTGCAGGTGCAGCAGGTAATAAGGTAAGCAATTGGATTGTTGGCATTTATAGCAAAAGGAATTGAGTATAAAGGTAAGGAAGTGTCATCGCAACTGTCCAAGACTGCACTGTGGTGTCCTTTGTGATTCGAATCCGAGGTTGGTTGGCGCAGTGTTCACAAAGACCACAACTAGCTTTTATATTGAACAAAGCTAATGATTTATACACACTACTGAATTGGATTTGACACTTACTCCTATATAATAAACAGTTGATAATAAACATACAATCTCCACTCATCTACTACTAATCTCTACATTAATACAATAACTATGATCTGCTCTCACTCACACTATCTTTCCTACAGTCTGTCTTCCAGCATTCTCCTCAACCTCTCACCCAGAAGGCTTAGCATCAATGCCTTATATAGTTCTGCATCTAGCTCCCTCCAGTGGTTGATTTGGACATAACATTAACCCTTACAGTTCTGTACATTTATCATAATGTCACACGCACCTGGAGTATTGTGCACAGTTTTGGTCCCCTTATTTGAGGAAAGATGGAGTGGCATTGGAGGGAGTTCAGAGGAGGGTCACTAGATTGATTCCAGAGATGAGGGGTTTGTCGTCTGAGGTGAGATTGAACAGTTTAGGCCTGTACTCTCTAGAGTTTAGAAGAATGAGGGGCGATCTAATTGAGGTGTACAGGATGCTAAACGGTGTGGATAAAGTAGACGTGGAGCGGATGCTTCCTCTTGTGGGTCATTCTAAAATGAAAGGTCATAATCTTACAACAAGAGGTAGCAAATTTAAAACAGATTTGAGTAAAAACTACTTCTTCTAAAGGGTTGTGAATCTGTGGAATTCACTACCCCAGAGTGCGGTGGATGCAGGGACTGTGAGTAAATTTGAGGAGTTAGACAGATTTTTAATTGGCAATAGGTTGAAGAGTTATGGAGAACGGGCAGGACGGTGGAGCTGAGGCCAGGATGGGATCAACCATGAATACATATTTTTTAAAAAAAAATTTAGAGTGCCCAATTCATTTTTTCCAATTAAGGGGCAATTTAGCGTGGCCAATCCATGACCCTGCACATCTTTGTATTGTGGGGGCGCAACCCACGCAAACATGGGGAGAATGTACAAACTCCACATGGACTGTGACCCAGAGCCGGCATCGAACCTGGGACCTCGGCGACGTAGCCATAAATACATTGAGGGTGTTTAGGCTCTGGAAGCTAAATTGCCTGTTCCTTCTCCTTGGTCATGTGTCCTAGGGAGGAAATGCTCTAGCTGATTTTGCAATCCAGGTCTTGGTCTGTAGCATTGTAGGTAGCAGATGAGGAACATAGCAGCAATGATCGAATGACGGAGAAGACTCGATGGTCCGAATTCTGCTCCTTTATCTTATGAACTTATGAATGTTATCAGTCCAAAAATGTGCAGAGTAGGTGGACTGGCTATGCTGAATTTTCCCTTAAGTGTCCAAAGATGCGCAGGTTACGTGGGCGTGGTGATCCACGGAAAAGGAGATGTAAGGTAGGACCTGCACTACAGGTTCGCCGGTAGCTCCTGCCGGCTGGCTCCGCCCACAGAGAACTGTATATATATGCATGACCTCCAGTGCCCTGCCATTTTGCCAGCTGCAGCAGGAGGCCTCGCATCTGACTGTAATAAAGCCACAGTTGTAACCAACTTTAGTCTTTGTGCAATTGATCGTGCAATTTATTACAGTCAGATTTTCCACAGAATGGATATCAGAATTAAGCACCATCGCCTGCAGCTGGATCCGCACTCGCCCGACGCCAGGAAAACGTTTGCTCACTGGCTAGCATGTTTCGAGGCTTACATCAACGCGGCGGTCCCTCGCCTATGGAGGCTCAGAAGATAAACGTCCTGTACTCCAGACTGAGCTCCAGCATGTTCCCGTTGATCCAAGACGCCACGAATTACACAAAAGCGATGGAACTCCTCAAAGAACACTACACGCAGAAGGCGAACACGCTCTTCGCCAGGCATGTTCTTGCCACCCGCTCGCAACTACCTGGTGAGTCCATCGAAGATTTCTGGCGGGCCCTAATTCCACTCGTCCGGGACTGTGACTGTCAGGCTGTCACGGCCGCCGAACACGCAAATCTTCTCATGCGCGATGCCTTCGTGACGGGGATTGCGTCGGACCGCATCCAAGAACGATTACTGGAAGGGGCCACGCTCGAACTGACGGAGACGAAACCCTTGGCGCTCTCCATGACGGTCGCATCCCGTAACACACAATCGTACCTCTCCCGCTGCACTGCCGTCCCTTCTACACCTTCCTACCCCTCCTGGACCCCGCCGCCGACCTCCTCAGCCGGGGCCCTGCCTTCACAATACGCCTGGGCCGTACGCCGATCCGCGCACCCCGGGGGTCCCCGCTGCTACTTCTGCGGTCAGCAGAAGCATCCCCACCAACACTGCCCAGCCCGCACTGCAGTTTGTAAAGCCTGCAGTAAAAAGGGCCACTTCGCGGCTGTGTGCCAGGCCCGCGCAGTCGCTGCGATCACGCCCGCTATCGCCCCCTCCCCCACGCCAGACGCACAATGGGAGTCGCCATCTTCTCCCGGGTCCACGTGCGACCAATGGGCGTCGCCATCTTGTCCCCCTTCGGCCACGTATGCCCCATGGGGGGCGCCATCTTGTCCCGACTCCGCAATGTGCGCACCATGGGCGCCGCCATCTTGTTCCCCACAGGGTCCCCAGACATCCCGACATCGGAACCGCACCCGCTCGCCACCCGAAGCACCCGATGGCTACCCGCAGCTCGCTTCGATGACGCTGGGCCAATCTCGCCCACACAACCTGGCCACCGCGTTGACGACGGTTAAAATCAACGGCCACGCGACCTCATGCCTGCTGGGCTACAGGAGCACCGAAAGCTTTGTCCACCCAGATACGGTAAGGCGCTGTTCCTTCGCGGTCCACCCTGTCACTCAAAGGATCTCCCTAGCCTCCGGATCCCACTCCGTCCCGATCCGAGGCTTTTGTACAGTCACCCTCACGGTCCAGGACGTAGAATTTAGTAACTTCCGCCTCTATGTCCTTCCTAATCTCTGCGCTACACTCCTGTTGGGCCTGGACTTCCAGTGCAACCTCCAGAGCCTCACCCTCAAGTTCGGCGGGCCCTTATCCCCCCCTTTACCGTTTGCGGCCTCGCAACCCTCAAGGTCGATCCCCCCTCCCTTTTTGCAAATCTAACTAGGGATTGCAAGCCCGTTGCCACTTGGAGCAGACGGTACAGCACCCAGGACAAGACCTTCATCAGGTCCGAAGTCCAGCGGCTGCTTAAGGAGGGTATTATCGAGGCCAGCAACAGCCCCTGGAGAGCCCAAGTGGTAGTGTTTAAAACTGGGGAGAAACACAGGATGGTCATGGACTACAGCCAGACCATCAATCGGTACACGCAGCTCGGCGCGTACCCCCTCCCACGCATATCTGATATGGTCAATCAGATTGCGCAGTACCGGGTCTTCTCAACAATTGACCTGAAATCCGCCTACCACCAGCTCCCCATCCGGAAGTCGGACTGGCCATACACTGCCTTTGAGGCGGACGGTCGCCTCTACCACTTCCTTAGGGTCCCTTTCGGTGTCACAAATGGGGTCTCGGTCTTCCCAAAGAGAGATGGACCGAATGGTTGACCAGTACGGTTTGCGGGCCACCTTTCCGTACTTAGATAATGTCACCATCTGCGGCCATGACCAGCAGGACCACGATGCCAACCTCGATAAATTCCTCCGCACTGCCACTCTTCTCAACCTGACCTACAACAAAGAGAAGTGTGTGGTCAGCACGACCCTGTTAGCCATTCTCAGCTATATAGTCCAAAACGGACTTCTCAGGCCCGACACCGACCGCATGCGCCCCCTCATGGAACTTCCCCTCCCCCACTGCCCCAAGGCCCTCAAACGCTGCCTGGGGTTCTTTTCCTACTACGCCCAGTGGGTCCCAAACTATGCGGACAAGGCCCACCCACTCATTCAGTCCACCCAATTGTGCTGAGGCACAACACGCTTTCGCCCGCATCAGAGCAGACATCGCCAAGGCCGGGATGCGCGTGTTGGACGAGTCACTGCCTTTCCAAGTAGAAAGCGACGCTTCAGACGTCGCCCTTGCCGCCACTCTAAACCAGGCAGTCAGACCCGTGGCATTCTTTTCCCGCACCCTTCATGCCTCTGAAATTCGACACTCATCCTTCGAGAAGGAGGCCCAAGCTATCATTGAAGCTGTGCGGCATTGGATGCATTACCTGGCCAGTAAGAGATTCATTCTCCTTACGGACCAACGGTCGGTAGCCTTCATGTTCAACAACACACAGCGGGGCAAGATCAAAAATGATAAAATCTTGCGGTGGAGAATCGAGCTCTCCACCTATAATTACGAGATCTTGTATCGTCCCCGTAAACTCAATGAACCCCCAGACGCCCTCTCCCGATGTACATGTGCCAGCGCACAAGTGGACCAACTCCTGGCTCTACACGACAGCCTTTGTCACCCGGGGGTCACTCGATTGTACCATCTGGTCAAAGCTCGCAATCTGTCCTACTCCGTCGAGGAAGTAAGGACAGTCACAAGGGACTGCCAGGTCCATGCGGAGTGCAAACCGCACTTCTACCGGCCGGACCGTGCGCGCCTGGTGAAGGCTTCCCACCCCTTTGAACGCCTCAGTGTGGATTTCAAAGGGCCCCTCGCCTCTACCGACCGTAACACGTATATTCTCAGTGTGGTCGATGAGTACTCCAGATTCCCCTTCGCCACCCCATGCCCAGATAAGACGTCTGTCACCGTCATCAAGGCCCTCAGCACCATCTTCGCTCTGTTCGGTTTCCCCGCGTACATCCACAGTGACAGGGGATCCTCATTCATGAGCGATGAACTGAGTCAGTTCCTGCTCAGCAGGGGTATAGCATCCAGCAGGACGACCAGCTACAACCCCCGGGGAAACGGGCAAGTAGAACGGGAGAATGGGACGGTTTGGAGGGCCGTCCAGCTGGCCTTACGGTCCAGGAACCTCCCAGCCTCTCGCTGGCAGGAGGTCCTCCCTGACGCTCTACACTCCATTCGCTCATCACTGTGCACTGCCACTCATACCACACCCCACGTAAGTTTTTTTGCCTTCCGCAGGAAGTCCACATCCAGGGTGTCGCTCCCGACTTGGCTCGCTGCTCCAGAACCGGTCCTTCTCTGTCGGCATGTCCGACTCCACAAGGCGGACCCCTTGGTGGACAGGGTTCACCTGCTCCACGCCAACCCTCAATATGCCTACGTTGAGTTCCCCGACTGCCGCCAAGATACTGTCTCAGTCAGGGTCCTGGCACCGTCAGGTTCCACCCCCCCCCCCGCCCCCCCCCCACCTCGCCGCCAATATTGTCCCCACTAGACCACCCCCCCTTCCCTTTTTCCGCACAAGAGGACGAAGAGGACTTCAGCACGCTCCCGGTGTTCCCCAATGACTGGCCAGCATCAGCACCGCCACCACCGCCATCAGTGCCACCTCCACCACCGCCAGCACCGACTTCGCCGCCACCGTTACGCCGCTCCCAAAGCACCGGACCGGCTGAACCTTTGATGGACTCCGGACCGTCAACATGGACTTTTTCTTTCCATATCACTGTACATAATTGCACTAATTGTATATAGTTACACGTCACCCCCGCCGGACTCATTATTAACAGGGGGTGAATGTGGTGATCCACTGTAATAGGAGATGTAAGGTAGGACCTGCACAACAGGTTCACCGGTATCTCCTGCCGGCTGGCTCCGCCCAGGGAGAACTGTATAAATATGCATGACCTCCAGTGCCCTGCCATTTCGCCAGCTGCAGCCGGAGGCCACACATCTGACTGTAATAAAGCCACAGTTGTAACCAACCTTCGTCTTTGTGCAATTGATCGTGCATAAGTGGGGTTCCGGGATAGGTCGGGGGAGTGGGCCTAGGTGGGGTGCTCTTTCAGAGGAGCGCTATAGACTCGATGGGCTGAATGGCCTCCTCCTACACTGGAGGGATTCATTGGGCTCCATGTTAACGTGTGGGGTTTTGCTCTGAAGCAGGAAGCCGCCTCGATAAACTCTTCTACCCTGTTTATTCTCTGCCCACCTTGAACAGCTCCTTCAACACATATCACTTAAACCTTGATTCTGGCCACCTTCGACCATCCCCTTTTAAAACAATTTTAGAGTACCTAATTTGTTTTTTCCAATTAAGGAGCAATTTAACGTGACCAATCCGCCTAGTATGCAAATCCTTGGGTTGTGGGGGCGAAACATAGTATAGCAGGGAAGGCACATTAGCCCAATGGTTAGCACTGTTGCTTCACAGCGCCAGGGTCCCAGGATTGATTCCCGGCTTGCGTCACTGTCTGTGCGGAGTCGACATGATCTCCCCGTGTGTGCGTGGGTTTCCCCCGGGTGTTCCAGTTTCCTCCCACAAGCCGCGAAAGATGTGCTGTCAGGTAATTTGGACATTCTGAATTCTCCCTCAGTGTACCCAAACAGGCGCCGGAGTGTGGCGACTAGGGGATTTTCAAAGTAACTTCATTGCAGTGTTAATGTAAGCCTACTTGTGACAATAATAAAGATTATTGTAGATTAAAGGCCCAGTCCTGCTTTTTTGGACAGTTTTAGTCTTCAATGAACCGTGACCAAAACGTTTATGGAATCACGAATGTTGCGCTATGAGAATGATTGTTGAGGAAAGACAACCTCATGCTGGACGCCACTGTCAGAATATGCCAGGCAATTGAGCCATCTGCGTAGTGGATCGGCACCTTCAGCATAGAAAATGTTGTCTCCAATCTTGGCAGCGATGCTGGTACCATAAATGCTGTGACGCAGTTTAGAAAGGAGCGTAGTCTCAGTGAGAGTGGCCATTTTAAGCACACTGATATGCAGCCACACATAAAACATGGTCTCGGTGCGGGTGGCCATTTTGAACGCACCGCTATGGAACATCAAACGAAACGTGGTCTCGATGAGGGTGGCCATTTTGGGCAACAAGCCCCATCCGCCATTTTGGACCAAAAATGAAGCAGATTACGGGAGCGAGGGCAAACCTGATCCCATTCTCAATTGTGCAGGTCAAACCTCACATCACTCCGGGAGGAATGCCTCCGGGAGGAATGCTTCTGAAAGACTACAATGGTCATCGGATCCCAACTTTGGGAGAATGGGAACTTGATGTCACCGTCAAAGAGGTAACGTGCAGAATACTATTCTCCATGAATGCGATGGTGGAGACAGAGCATAAATCGCTCACTGGGGTGCAGGCATGTGAAGAGCCCGGGCTCGTCAAGAGGCTGTACACAGCAGAGTGCATGGCACCCCGCCGACATATCTCGGTGGAGTCGATCTTAAAGACACACCCGGAGATATTTCAAGGGTCTGGCAGCCTGCTGTTCACTTACCACATATCGCTAAAGGAGCATGCCAGACTGGTAATGCATGCACCCTGATAGGTGCTTGCTCCACTGAGAGAGAAGTTCAAAGCTGAGTTACAACTGAGATGACAACTGTGGGACAGCTCGCTGTGCAATCCAACAGGTCAAATCGATCTGTGCCCGGCATGGCATACCATCCATTGTCAAGTCGGACAATGGTCCTTGCTTCAGTAATCATGAATGGACAGAGTTTGCTCGCTGTTATTATTTTAAACATATTATATCAAGCCCGTTCTACCTCCAGTCGAACGGGAAGGCGGAGAAGGATGTACACATTGTGAAGCAGCTGCTCACGAAGGCCCTGGACAGCTGGGAAGACATGTATCTCGCCTTACTCAGCTACCATTCAGCCCCACAGGTAACTGGCCTGTCACCACCACAACTGCTGATGAACATGGAGCTGCGAGCAAATCTGCCTCCATGGTGGCCCCCACGATCATAGAATTTACAGTGCAGAAGGAGGCCATTTGGCCCATCAAGTCTACACCGACCCTTACAAAAAGCATTCTGCTGAAGCCCACGTATCTACCGTAACCCAGTAACTCCCATTTAACATTTTTTGGAGGCTAAGGGTAATTCAGCATGGCCAATCCACCTAACCCGCACACCTTTGGACTGCTGGAGGAAACCGGAGCACCCAGAGAAACCCATGCAGACATGCGGAGAATGTGCAGACACCGCACAGACAGTGATCCAGCATGGTTCGAACCTGGGAATCTGGAGCTGTGAAGCAACTGTGCTAACCACTATGTGACCGTGCTGCCCTGTAGAGGAAGCTCGTTCTGCAGAAACAAAAGAAGAAAGAAATCTACAGTAGGCACGCAAGGGCACCCCAGTCCCTGCAATTAAGGGACACGGTCAGAATCGAGGACCCCAATGGTGAAGGATGGCCAAGGCGAGCAACGGTTGTTCAGCAAGCGGGTCCGCTCTCATATAAGGTGTTTACTGAGGATGGCTCACTTCTGCGCTGAAACCAAAGAGCCCTCCTCAAAGTACAACCACCTTTTGTGCTTAACCCAGCAGACGTGTCTGGGTGTAACCCCAAGCTAGACACAGACACAGACTGTCCAGCACATCCTGGTGTTACTGATGCATCTGCAGTGGTGCCGGGGGAAAGGCCAGTGATTGATGAAGGTGGGGGCACGCTCACCAACCCAGCCGGTCCTCAGACAGTCGACCAGAGTTAGGCGCAAGCCTGATAGACTGAACCTGTGACTGAATGGTCAAGAAATGTGGTTGTAAATACACCTTTCTCCAAAGAATGGGGATGTGGTGATATGCACAAATGCATATCTATAAATAACTGTACATAATTGCACTAATGAATAACTGTATATAACAGTACCAATGTATATAGCTGATCATCAATACACGTAGTGACAGTTATGACCTCCTGCCAGTAGGTGGAACCAGACACACATGGAGCCAGTTATATACATCGGATGATGGACGAGACACGGGCACTTGGAAGCAGGACGGACAACAGGACAGTCGCATCTCACCTGAGCTCTACAGTAACATAGATATAATTATCTATACATAGGTTTGTTGGTTACCTGCCCACGTGTTAAGAATAAATACTTGTTATAACCAAACACACATGTTCTATGCGTGTCTTCATGATCAGGGGAGCCATAGAACACAACAGATGGGTTCCCAGTTGAGTTTTATTAAAGGTTTTGGGAGGACCTGGAGGCATTGCTGATGAAGGTGTATAATGAAGCGAGAGGGGGATCTCAGGCTTCCATCTCCCTGATTCTAAAGAAGGATAAGGATCCGGAGAAGTGTGGGTCGTACCGTCCGATATTGTTATTGAATGTGGATGGCAAGTTATTGGCGAAGGTGCTTGCGTCGCGGATTGAGGACTGTGTGCCGGAGGTGATAGGCGAGGATCAGAGAGATTTTGTGAATGAAAGGCAATTCATAGATTATCATAGAATTTACAGTGTAGAAGGAGGCCATTCGGCCCATCGAGACTGCACCGGCTCTTGGAAAGAGCACCCTACCCAAGGGCACCACCTCCCCCTATCCCCATAACCCAGTAACCCCACCCAACACTAAGGGCAATTTTTGGACACTAAGGGCAATTTATCATGGCCAATCCACCTAACCTGCACATCTTTGGACTGTGGGAGGAAACCGGAGCACCCGGAGGAAACCCACGCAGACACGGGGAGGATGTGCAGACTCCGCACAGACAGTGACCCAAGCCGGAATCGAACCTGGGACCCTGGAGCTGTGAAGCAATTTGTGCTATCCACAATGCTACCGTGCTGCCCCACAATGCTACTGTGCTGCCCTCACATTCATTGTTGGTGAATGTGCGGAGGCTACTCAATGTAATTATGATGCCCTCGGAAGGGCACGAAATAGAGGTAGCGGTGGTGATGGACATAGAGGAGGCTTTTGATCTGGTGGAGGTGTATTTGTTGGAGGTGCTGGGGCGGTTTGGGTTCGGGCAGGACTTTGTGGGTTGGGTCTGGCTGCTATATAAGGCACCAGTTGCAAGCATTCGGACCAACCAAGTGAGTTTGGGGTATTTTCGGCTACACTGTGGGACGAGGCAGTGGTGCCCGCTTTCCCCGTTGCATTCCGCCTTGGCGATAGAGCTGTTGGCAATGGCACTTAGGACATCGAGGGATTGGAGAGGCACTGAGCGGGAGGCTGCTGAACATAGCGTTTTGCTGCATGCGGACGGCCTGTTATTATATATCTCAGAGCCGGTGGGCAGCATTGGAGATATTATGGAGATTTAGGAGGAATTTGGCCGGTTTTTGTGATATAAATTGAACATGGGAAAGAGTGAGCTGTTCCCGATTAATGCCGGAGGGCAGGAAAGGAGACTCGGGAGTTGCCGTTGTTGACTTCTATCTTTATTAATAATAACCACAATATGTGAGTGCGTTCCGTGTATTGGACAAATGACCACAAAACCAGTATTTAAGTACAATCACAGTTTACTTATTGAACATAAGATTCGTTCTGTACTTGATAAATTACAGGCTACTACACATTAGTCTATATCCAGCAGTTTAAATGACCTTCACTGAACTTCCAAGTGACCGGCTCTGTGCAGGTTAGAGAAGGCCTTTATCTGGTTCCCCATGTGTGGCGGCTGAGGTTGTCTGGGTCGTCTAGGCTGAGTGTGTCTATCAGGTGGAGATTGCGGGTCCTTGAACCTGGCTGGTCAATATCTGCAATTGGTGCACAGAAGCCGGTCCCAAAAGAGGCAGAATGTTACGGAATTCTTCTTATCCTCCGACCTTTCGCGCTCTTTTGGGTGGTCCCAGGTAGGGATCCAATGGATCGACAGGATTTCAATCACCCTAATCGATTCTGGCCAATTAGGGTCGGGCACCTCGATAGCTGGGCGGGTCCGAGTTGTTATCGTCCAAGGCACGTAGGCACTCCCAAATAAGGCAAAAAAGCTCCCCTGAGCCTGTTACTAATGTTAAGTTTCGATCTGAATCCCATTGTCCTGGGGAGACCTGCGTGTGGCCTCTAACAGGTGCACGTTTCTGCATAAGTTTGACTTGTTGTTGACAATCCATACAGGCTGTGTGCTATCTGTGTCCCAACCTGACCACAATTCCCATCATCCTTTGCGGGTGGCCATTTTAGATGGCCACACCGTTTAGGGTGGTCAGGGCGAGGTTCAGGTATTTGGGTATCCAGCTGGGCACAGCTGCATAAACTGAACTTGGCTCAGCTGGTGGAGCAGATGAAGGCAAATCTGAAGAGGTGGGATGTGTTGCCCCTGTCGCTGGCAGGGTGGGTGCAGGTGGTGAAAATGACGGTGCTGCCTAGATTTCTTCTTGTGTTCAGAACCTCCTTATCTTTGTCCCCGAGTCGTTCTTTAGGAAGCTCAACGGGCTGATCTCCGGGTTTGTGAGGACGGGGAAAGCCCCACTGGTGTGCTGGGCTTTTTTGGAACAAGGGGGGGGCGGGTGGATGTGGTGTGTACGGGGAGGAGTTTAAGGGCTCGTTGTTGACGCTTTTACAATTCTCGCCGGCCATGTTACTCCGCGACCCCGATGGCGGTGTCGCCCTGAGGGTGTGGTGTCAGTGGGGCTGCAGGTGCCTCGGTGTGGGCGCTGATCTGCGACAACCATAGGTTTGCGCTGGCAGGGCTGGATGCAAGGTTTAGCGGTGGCAGCAGGCGGGGATTGAGCGCTTTGGGGACTTGTTTATAGGGGAAAAATGTGCGAGGCTGGAGGACGGGGAATGGCTTTAGGTACCTGCAGGTTCTGAATTACGTGAGGAAGGAGGTGAAGTCCTTTCATGGGCTGCCGCTCCTGAGCTTGCAGGACAATTTGCTGTCGAATGATGGATTAGGGTAGGGAAAGGTGTCGGATATCTAGAAGGAATTGATGGAATAGGAGGGAGTCTTGGTGGGGGATATTAAGCGTGAATTGGAGGAGGTGCTTGGAGGGGAGGTGGTGGGAACAGGCCTTGCGGAGGGTGAATGCGTCCTCATCGTGCGTGAGGTTCAGCCTCATCCAGTTTAAGATGGTGCATAGGGCTCATATGATGGTGCCGAGGATGCGTAGGTTCTTTGCGGGGGTAGAGGCTAGGTGTGGGCGGTGTACGGTACGGGGCGGGGGGGGGATTTGCATGTTCTGGACGTGTCCAAGTCTGAGGGGGTTCTAGCAGGGGCTTTCGGATGTCCAAGGGGTTGGGTGTGGAGGTGGTTCCGAGTCCGGAGGTGGTGATATTTGGTGTGTTAGACCCGGGAATCCAGGGGGTGAGAGGCCGATATTTTGGCCTTTGTCTCCCTGATCGACCGGAGATGGATTTTGCTTGGATGGCGGTGCTCGGAGCTGCTGAAAGCGGGAGTGTGGGTCAGCGAACCGGCAGAATCCTTTAAAAAAAAATTTAAAGTACCCAATTCATTCTTTCCCAATTAAGGGGCAATTTAGCGTGGCCAATCCACCTACCCGGCACATCTATGGGTTGTGGGGGCAAAAAGCACGCAGACGCGGGGATAATGTGCAAATCCGCACTAACAGTGACCCAGAGCCGGGATTGAACCTGGGACCTCAGCGCCGTAAGGCTGCCATGCTAACCACTGCCCCACCGTGCTGCCCTAACCTGGCAGAATTCCTGAGGCTGGAAAAGGTCAAGCTCGCTCTGCGAGGGCTGGCAGAGGGGTTCACCCGGAGGTGGAAACCGTTTATCGATTTCTTTAAAGAGGATTGAGGTATCAGCAAGGGGAGGGGGAAAAAGGGGGTTAAAATAGTGAAGGCGGGATGTGACGGGGTGTTGGTGTCGGGGGGGAAAGAGGGTTGTGGTTGTTTATTGAGTTGTTGTGTTGTTCTTCTGATATTTTGCGTTTGTGTGAGAATGCATTGAATAAAAATACATGTTTTTAAAAATCTATAAATGCAGCAGTGAAATATTTCGAGGGACTGGCACGCTGGCCATCAGCGAAGAACAGCGCAGACCCGGTGAGGTTTTGGGGTCAGTGTGACTCCAACCTGTGGAGTGAGGTCCAGGTTAGTTACCCCGGGCGGGGCTTGGAACTGAAACCTCTGCAGCAGGGTGGTGAAGAATAGGAAGAGCTCAGCCTTCGCCAGAGCCTCACCGGCGCACACCCTCCGACCTGAAAAACAACAGGCCATGGTCAGCACACAGAGGCAACAAAGTTCAAAACATCCTATTTCTGAAAAAGTCTCCACTGCCAGCAAATGATAGGCAATTTAATTTTCAGTAATGTCTCTTGTTCCCCAGTGAGCATAACAGGGAGTCCATTCGGCCCCTCAAGCTTATTCTGCCATTTGTGGCAAATCTACATCAACTTGGGTGGGTTGCCTCTGGCTGCTCCTGTTTCCTCCCACAACCTAGAGATGTGTGGGTTAGATGGATTGGCCATGCTAAATTGTCCCATAGTGCCCAAAGATGTGCAGGATAGGTTACAGTATCGGGCAAGTGAGTGGACCTAGGCAGGAAGCTCATTCAGAGGGTCAGTGCAGACTCGATGGACTGAATGGCCTCCTAATGCACTGTAGGGAAACCCATTCAAAGAAAGAGAGGGTCTTACGCAAATATATAAGATCTTGAGGGGACTCCTGCCTCCGGATTCCAGATTTATGAATCAAATATAAATCGCTGTTGTTGTCAAGTTATGATTTGAACTCATGTCCCTGGATCATTAGTCCAGGCCTCTGGATCACTAGCGACCCAGTAATATTACCGCGCCCCTTGGATGCTCTGCTTGCTGCTGTGTGCTCCCGTGCTCCTGACACAACCCTGCCAGAATCGTTCAGTACACTTGGTCATCGCCTCAATTGCTGACATGCCACTTTTGGATGGATTGCCGTGGCCTCCAATAAGATATTTCTGCCATAAACCACAGGGTGGAGGAATGAGGTGGGAACCTGCCACTCTCGTCGGTGACAGAAAGTCACCAGCCACCGTCACCACCTTAACCGCGCGGCGTGTGGGGAATATGATCCCATTCCATGCAACAGTCAGGAGAGAAGCTCAGAAGTGAAAAAGGAGATTTCTCCCTCTGTGGTGGTGGCAGAGAAAGGCTCCAACTAAAAACTGTTCCCAACAGTGCCTCGTTAGCATGTTGAGGAGTGAAAATGTATAACAAAAAAGAAAGGAATAGACATGGTCCTCGCATCCATTACCTGCAGAGAAAGGCATGAAGGCCTTGTTCTTCACAAACCTCCCTTCAGCATCCAGGAAGTGAGCCGGATCAAACTCGTTTGGTTTTTTCCATTGAGTTTTATCGAACAGCACCGAGGTGAGGAGAGGAATCACGTACATTCCCTGAAAACAAGCAAAACAATTCTAATTCTGCGCATGCGCCTGACTTCAATGGAGAGTGAATGGGGGGGCGGGAGGGAGGTGTTAAACTGATTATAATTGTCACCATATTGTTGTTAAATGTAACATAATTCCTGATAAGCAAAATGAAAATGTCCAAGTAGCAGCACTTAAAAATTAGTTTTTTTTAAATTTGTTCATGGGATGTGGACATCGCTGTCTGGGACATCATTTATTGCCCATCCCTAATCGCCTTTGAACTAAGTGGTTTATGAGGCCATTTCAGAGGGCATTTTTTAAACTGTCACCACATTGCTGTGAGTCTAGAGTCACATGTAGGCCAGACCGGGTAAGGACGACAGATTTCCTTCCTTAAAAAGAAAATTAGTGAACCAGATGGGTTTTTACAACAATCGACAAATGGTCATCAGTCGATTTTAATCTCTTAATGTTTTTTATTGAATTCAAATATCACCATCTCCAGTGGGGGGATTCGAACCCGGGACCCCAGGGCATGAGCCTGGGTCTCTGGATTATTAGTCCAGTGACAATACCACTCTGTCACTGCCTCCCCTGTTTTTATTTAGAAGGATATTCTGCAAATTGTAAAACTTATACGTCATTCGTCCAGTTAAAACCTACTTTTGGAATGAAATATCCTCTGAAGTGCATGTCCACAGTTGTTGAATGAGGAAGTTTCAAGGGGACAATGTTGGCAAACGTCTGGATTTCATGTATCACCGCGTCAGTGTAGGGCATGCGTTTCCTGTCCTCTGTACTGGGGCATCTTCCAGCTCCTATCACTTGATCAATTTCTTCCTGAACTTTCTCTGAAAAAGAAAGAAAAGCTTGGAATGGAGAAACAGTGCTGGGGAGGCATGGCGTAAAATTTCACCCTGATCAGCAACACAATACGAGAGCTGTCAATTCGGCTGTCCTGTAGCAAGTAAGGCAGGTAAGTCCTTCATAGCGGGAGCGAAGCTGAGCGGGAGAAATCGGGACTGTAGTCTGAGAGGGTAAGTGGTATTTGTGTCTGTGTCTCTGAGCGGGAGAAATCAGGACTGCAGTCTGAGAGGGTAAGTGATATTTGTGTCTGTGTATCTGAGCGGGAGAAATCGGGATTGCAGTCTGAGAAGGTAAGTGGTATTTGTGTCTGTGTCTCTGAGCGGGAGAAATCGGGACTGTAGTCTGAGAGGGTAAGTGGTATTTGTGTCTGTGTCTCTGAGCGGGAGAAATCGGGACTGCAGTCTGAGAGGGTAAGTGGTATTTGTGTCTGTGTCACTGAGCGGGAGAAATCGGGACTGCAGTCTGGGAGGGTAAGTGGTATTTGTGTCTGTGTCTCTGAGCGGGAGAAATCGGGATTGCAGTCTGAGAGGGTAAGTGGTATTTGTGTCTGTGTCTCTGAGCGGGAGAAATCGGGATTGCAGTCTGAGAGGGTAAGTGGTATTTGTGTCTGTGTCTCTGAGCGGGAGAAATCGGGATTGCAGTCTGAGAAGGTAAGTGGTATTTGAGTCTGTGTCTCTGAACGCGAGAAATCTAATTTAAACTAATGTGGCAGGGGGATGGGATCCAATGTAGGAAGTCGGAGGGATGTAAGACAGGGCCAGAAACAAAAAGCAGTAAGAGGGAAAGTGTAAGGCAGAGAAGCCATAGTCAAAAATCAAAAAGGGCCAGAGTGCCGGGTACAGTGACTCAGGAGAGTGTGGAAAGGGAGGTGGCCAATGCAGGATTGAGGGCGTTGTACCTAAATGCGTGCAGTATACGGTACAAGGTAAATGAGCTTGTTGCGCACATTGAAATTGGCCGATACGATGTTGTGGGCATCACAGAGACGTGGCTGCAAGGGGATCAGGGCTGGGATCTAAATATACAAGGATATATGCCCTATCGAAAGGGCAGGCAGATGGGCAAAGGGGGCAGGGTTGCATTGTTAGTAAGGAATGAAGTTAAATCGATAGCAAGGAGCAATATAGGATCAGAAGGCATAGAATCTCTGTGGGTAGAGTTGAGGAATCGCAAAGATAAAAAGACCCTGATGGAGTTATGTACAGGCCCCCTAGCAGTAGTCAGGATGTGGGGCAGAAAATAAATCAGGAGATAGAAAAGACATGCAAAAAGGGCAATATTACAATAAACATGGGGGACTTCAATATGCAGGTGGACTGGGAAAATCAGATTGGTAGTGGATCCTAAGAAATGGAATTTGTGGAATGTCTAAGAGATGTTTTTTTGGAGCAGCTGGTGACACAGCCTACTAGGGAACAGGCAATTCTGGATTTGGTGATGTGTAATGAGGCAGACTTGATTAGGGAACTTGAGGTGAAGGAACCCTTAGGGAGCAGTGACCACAATATGATAGAATTTACCCTGCAGTTTGAGAGGGAGTAGCTGCAATCAGATGTAACGGTATTACAATTAAATAAGGGTAACTACAAAGACATGAGGGAGGAGCTGGCCAGAGTTGATTGGAGAAGGAGCCTAGCACGGAAGACAGTGGAACAGCAATGGCAGGAGTTTTTGGGGGTTATTAGGGAGGCACAACAGAAATTCATCCCAAGGAGGAGGAAACATGCTGAGGGGAGGACAAGGCATCCATGGCTGACAAGGGATGTCAAGGTCAGCATAAAGGCTAAGGAAAAGGCATATGAAGTGGCGAGGATTAGTTGGAAACCAGAGGATTGGGAAGCCTTTAAAAGCGAGCAGAGGATAACTAAAAAAGCAATAAGGGGGGAGAAGATGAAGTATGAGTGCAAGCTAGCTAGTAATATAAAGGAAGATAGGAAGAGATTTTTTTCAATATATAAAAGGTAAGAGAGAGGCAAAAATAGACATTGGACCACTAGAAAATGTGGCTGGAGAAGTAATAATAGGAAACAAAGAAATGGCAGATGAACTGAATAGTTACTTTGCATTAGTCGTCACGGTGGAAGACACCAGTGGGATGCCAGAGCTCCAGGAGAACCAGGGGGCAGAGGTGAGTGCAGTGACCATTACTAAGGAGAAGGTTCTGGGGAAACTGAAAGGTCTGAAGGTGGATAAGTCACCTGGACCGGATGGACTACACCCAGGGTCCTAAAAGAGATAGCTGAGGAAATTGTGGAGGCATTAGTGATGATCTTTCAGGAATCACTGGAAGCAGGAAGGGTCCCAGAGGGCTGGAAGGTGGCTAATGTAACACCACTGTTTAAAAAGGGAGGGAGGCAGAAGACAGGAAATTATAGGCCGGTTAGCCTGACTTCGGTCATTGGTAAGATTTTAGAGTCTGTTATTAAAGATGAGATCGCAAAGCACTTGGAAGTGCATGATAAAATAGGACTGAGTGAGCAAGGCTTTGTCAAAGGGAGGTCGTGTCTGACAAATCTCTTAGAGTTCTTTGAGGAGGTAACAAGCAAGTTAGACACAGGAGAATCAGTAGACGTGATTTATTTAGATTTCCAGAAGTCCTTTGACAAGGTGCCGCATAGGAGACTGTTAAATAAGTTAAAAGCCCATGGTGTTAAGGGTAAGATCCTGGCATAGATAGAGGATTGGCTGACTGGTAGAAGGCAAAGAGTGGGGATAAAGGGGTCTTTTTCAGGATGGCAGCCGGTGACTAGTGGTGTGCCTCAGGGGTCTGTGCTGGGACCACAACTTTTTACAATGTACATGAATGATCTGGAAGAAGGTACTGAAGGCTCTGTTGCTAAGTTTGCAGGTGATACAAAGATCTGTAGAGGGACAGGTAGTATTGAGGAAGCAAGGGGGTTGCAGAAGGACTTGGACAAGCTAGGAGAGTGGGCAATGAAGTGGCAAATGAAATACAATGTGGAAAGTGTGAGGTTATGCACTTTGGAAGGAGGAATCTAGGCATAGACTATTTTCTAAATGGGGAACTGCTTCGGAAAACAGAAGCACAAAGGGACTTGTGAGTCCTTGTTCACGATTCTCTTAAGGTGCAGGTTCAGTCAGCAGTTAAGAAGGCAAATGCAATGTTAGCATTCATGTCAAGAGGGCTAGAATACAAGACCAGGGATGTACTTCTGAGGCTCTCTCAGGCTCTGGTCAGACCCCATTTGGAGTATTGTGAGCAGTTTTGGGCCCCATATCTAAAGAAGGATGTGCTGGCCTTGGAAAGGGTCCAGAGGAGGTTCACAAGAATGATCCCTGGAATGAAGAACTTGTCGTATGAGGAACGTTTGAGGACTCTGGGTCTATACTTCGATGTTGTGGCCATTTCGGAGACATGGATAGGGCAGGGACAGGAATGGTTGTTGCGGGTGGCGGGGTTTAGATATTTCAGTAAGCTCAGGAAGGTGGTAAAAGAGGGGGAGGGGTGGCATTGTTAGTCAAGGACAGTATTACGGTGGCAGAAAGGACGTTTGATGAGGACTCATCTACTGAGGCAGTATGGGCTGAGGTTAGAAACAGGAAAGGAGCGATCACACTGTTAGGGGATTTCTATAGGCCTCTGAAAAGTTCCAGAGATGTAGAGGAAAGGATTGCAAAGATGATTCTGGATAGGAGCGAAAGCATAGTTGTTATGGGGGACTTTAACTTTCCAAATATTGACTGGAAACGCTATAGTTCGAGTACTTTAGATGGGTCCGTTTTTGTCCAATGGGTGCAGGAGGGTTTCCTGACACAGTATGTAGATAGGCCAATGAGAGGCGAGGCCATATTGGATTTGGTACTGGGTAATGAACCAGGGCAGGTGTTAGATTTGGAGGTAGGTGAGCACTTTGGTGATAGTGACCACAATTTGATTACGTTTACTTTAGTGATGGAAAGGGATAGGTATATACCGCAGGGCAAGAGTTATATCTGGGGGAAAGGCAATTATGATGCGATGAGGCAAGACTTAGGATGCATCGGATGGAGAGGAAAACTGCAGGGGATGGGCACAATGGAAATGCAGAGCTTGTTCAAGGAACAGCTACTGCGTGTCCTTGATAAGTATGTACCTGTCAGGCAGGGAGGAAGTGGTCAAGCAAGGGAACCGTGGTTTACTAAAGCAGTTGAAACACTTGTCAAGAGGAAGAAGGAGGCTTATGTAAAGATGAGACATGAAGGTTACAAGTTAGCAAGGAAGGACCAAAAGAGAGAGCTAAGAAGAGCCAGGAGGGGACATGAGATGTCTTTGGCAGGTAGGATCAAGGATAACCCTAAAGCTTTCTATAGATATGTCAGGAATAAAAGAATGACTAGGGTAAGAATAGGGCCAGTCAAGGACAGTAGTGGGAAGTTGTGCTTGGAGTCCGAGGCGATAGGAGAGGTGCTAAATGAATATTTTTCGTCAGTATTCACACAGGAAAAAGACAATGTTGTCGAGGAGAATACTGAGATTCAGGCTACTAGACTAGAAGGGCTTGAGGTTCATAAGGAGGAGCTTTTAGCAATTCTGGAAAGTGTGAAAATAGATAAGTCCCCTGGGCCAGATGGGATTTATCCGAGGATTCTCTGGGAAGCTAGGGAGGAGATTGCTGAGCCTTTGGCTTTGATCTTTAAGTCACCTTTGTCTACAGGAATAGTGCCAGAAGACTGGAGGATAGCAAATGTTGTCCCCTTGTTCAAGAAGGGGTGTAGAGACAACCCCGGTAACTATAGACCAGTGAGCCTTACTTCTGTTGTGGGCAAAATCTTGGAAAGGTTTATAAGAGATAGGGTGTATAATCATCTGGAAAGGAATCATTCGATTAGAGATATTCAACACGGTTATGTGAAGGGTAGGTCGTGCCTCACAAACCTTATTGAGTTCTTTGAGAAGGTGACCAAACAGGTGGATGAGGGTAAAGCAGTTGATATGGTGTATATGGATTTCAGTAAAGCGTTTGATAAGGTTCCCCACGGCAGGCTACTGCAGAAAATTCGGAGGCATTGGATTCAGGGTGATTTAGCAGTTTGGATCAGAAATTGGCTAGCTGGAAGAAGACAAAGGGAGAGTGGTGGTTGATGGGAAGTGTTCAGACTGGAGTCCAGTTACTAGTGGTGCACCACAAGGATCTGTTTTGGGGCCACTGCTGTTTGTCATTTTTATAAATGGAGGAGGGCGTAGAAGGATGGGTGAGTAAATTTGCAGATGACACTAAAGTCGGTGGAGTTGTGGACAGTGTGGAAGAATGTTACAAGTTTCAGAGGGTCATAGATAAGCTGCAGCGCTGGGCTGAGAGGTGGCAAATGGAGTTTAATGCAGAAAAGTGTGAGGTGATTCATTTTGGAAGGAATAACAGGAAGACAGAGTACTGGGCTAATGGTAAGATTCTTGGCAGTGTGGATGAGCAGAGAGATCTCGGTGTCCATGTACATAGATCCCTGAAAGTTGCCACCCAGGTTGAGAGGGTTGTTAAGAAGGCGTACGGTGTGTTAGCTTTTATTGGTAGAGGGATTGAGTTTTGGAGCCATGAGGTCATGTTGCAGCTGTACAAAACTCTGGTGCGGCCGCATTTGGAGTATTGCGTGCAATTCTGGTCGCCGCATTATAGGAAGGATGTGGAAGCATTGGAAAGGGTGCAGAGGAGATTTACCAGAATGTTGCCTGGTATGGAGGGAAGATCTTATGAGGAAAGGCTGAGGGACTTGAGGCTGTTTTCGTTAGAGAGAAGAAGGTTTAGAGGTGACTTAATTGAGGCACACAAGATGATCAGAGGATTGGATAGGGTGGACAGTGAAAGCCTTTTTCCTCGGATGGTGATGTCCAGCACGAGGGGACATAGCTTTAAATTGAGGGAAGATAGATATAAGACAGATGTCAGAGGTAGGTTCTTTACTCAGAGAGTAGTAAGGGCGTGGAATGCCCTGCCTGCAACAGTAGTGGACTCGCCAACACTAAGGGCATTCAAATGGTCATTGGATAGACATATGGACGATAAGGGAATAGTGTAGATGGGCTTTAGAGTGGTTTCACAGGTCGGCACAACATCGAGGACCGAAGGGCCTATACTGCGCTGTAATGTTCTATCTATCTATCTATATACTCGTTGGAGTTTAGAAGGATGAGAGGGGATCTTATTGAAACGTACAAGATACTGCGAGGCCTGGATAGAATGGACGTGGAGAGGATGTTTCCACTTGTCGGAAAAACTAGAACCAGAGGACGCCATCTCAGATTAAAGAGACGACTTTAAAACAGAGATGAGGAGGAATTTTTTCAGCCAGAGGGTGGTGAATGTGTGGAACTATTTGCCGCAGAAGGTTGTGGAGACCAATTCACTGAGTGTCTTTAAGACAGAGATAGATAGGTTCTTGATTGATAAGGGGATCAGGGGTTATGGGGAGAAGGCAGAAGAATGTGGATGAGGAAATATCAGCCATGATTGAATGGCAGAGCAGACTCGATGGGCCAAATGGCCTAATTCTGCTCTTAAGTCTTATGTCTAAATTGGGACTGCAGTCTGAGGAGGTAAGTGGTATTTGTGTCTGTGTCTCTGAGCAGGAGAAATCGGGACTGCAGTCTGAGAGGGTAAGTGCTATTTGTGTCTGTGTCTCTGAGCGGGAGAAATCAGGACTGCAGTCTGAGAGGGTAAGTGGTATTTGTGTCTGTGTCACTGAGCGGGAGAAATCGGGACTGTAGTCTGAGAGGGTAAGTGGTATTTGTGTCTGTGTCTCTGAGCGGGAGAAGTCGGGACTGCAGTCTGAGAGGGTAAGTGCTATTTGTGTCTGTGTCTCTGAGCAGGAGAAATCAGGACTTCAGTCTGAGAGGGTAAGTGGTATTTGTGTCTGTGTCTCTGAGCGGGAGAAGTCGGGACTGCAGTCTGAGAGGGTAAGTGGTATCTGTGTCTGTGTCTCTGAGCGGGAGAAATCAGGACTGCAGTCTGAGAGGGTAAGTGGTATCTGAGTCTGTGTCTTTGAGCGGGAGAAATCGGGATTGCAGTCTGAGAGGGTAAGTGCTATTTGTGTCTGTGTCTCTGAGTGGGAGAAATCGGGACTGCAGTCTGAGAGGGTAAGTGGTATCTGAGTCTGTGTCTCTGAGCGGGAGAAATCAGGACTGCAGTCTGAGAGGGTAAGTGCTATTTGTGTCTGTGTCTCTGAGCGGGAGAAATCGGGACTGCAGTCTGAGAGGGTAAGTGGTATTTGTGTCTGTGTCTCTGAGCGGGAGAAATCGGGACTTCAGTCTGAGAGGGTAAGTGGTATTTGTGTCTGTGTCACTGGGCGGGAGAAATCGGGATTGCAGTCTGAGAGGGTAAGTGCTATTTGTGTCTGTGTCTCTGAGCGGAAGAAATCGGGACTGCAGTCTGAGAGGGTAAGTGGTATCTGAGTCTGTGTCTCTGAGCGGGAGAAATCGGGACTGCAGTCTGAGAGGGTAAGTGCTATTTGTGTCTGTGTCTCTGAGCGGGAGAAATCAGGACTGCAGTCTGAGAGGGTAAGTGGTATTTGTGGGTTTTCACATTGTGGGGGGGACGACGACAAAGTGACGCCACAGTAAAATTGTGACCTGATTGGCTGGTAGGGAATCTGTATTAAATTTGAAACAAAAACATTGAATAAAAACAATTAAAACTAATTACTTAGTAACTAAACCTGAGGGCAGAGATTAGTGTTTAGCATTCACTTTCACAGTAAAGTTCTGGTGCCAGGGACCATAATGATTTCAGTAATTATTTTGAATTAATTAACTAGTGCTTAAATGTCACTCAGCGTGGTGCAGTGCTCTAACTGTGAGATGTGGGAGATCCATGACACTTCCAGCGTTCCGATCGACTACATCTGCAGCAAGTGTAACCAATGGCAGCTCCTCACAGACCACGTGGTTCGGTTGGAGTAGCAGTTGGATGCAATTAGGAGCATGCAGGTGGCGGAAAGCATCATAGATCGGAGTTATAGAGACGTGGCCACACCCAAGGTGCAGGCAGACAGATGGGTGACTGCTAGAAAGGGCAGGCAGACAGCGCAGGAATCCCCTGTGGCTGCCCCCCTCTCTAACAGGTATACCGTTTTGGATACTGTTGGGGCGGATAACCTATCAGGGGCAAACAACATCAGCCTGAACAGTGGCACCACAACTGGCTCTGTTGCTCAGCAGGGGAGAGCAAAGTGCAGGAGAGCGATAGTCATAGAGGACTCTATATAATAAGGGGCACAGGTGTGCATGGGAAAGCGACTCCAGGGTGGTATGTTGCCTCCCTGGTGCCAGGGTCCACGATGTCTCTGAACGAACACAGGACATCGTGAAGAGGGAGGCTGAACAGCCAGAGTTCGTAGTACACATAGGAACTAATGGCATAGGCAGGAAGAGTGATGAGGTCCTGCAGAAGGAGCTCAGGGAGTTAGGCGATAATCTAAAAAACAGGACCTCCCAGGTTGTAATCTCAGGATTACTTCTGTGCCACGTGCCAGTGAGGCTAGAAATAGGAGGATAGTGCAGCTAAATACGTGGTTGAACTGGTGGTGTAGGAGGGAGGTTTCAGATTTCTGGACCACTGGGATCTCTTCCAGGGCAGGTGTGATCTGTACAAGAAGGACGGGTTGCATCTAAACTGCTTGCACCAATATCCTGGCTGAGAGGTTTGCTCGAGTCACTCGGGAGGATTTAAACTAGTATGGCAGTGGGGTGGGAACCAGACCGCTAGCTTAGAAGGTGGAGTAACTGAAGGGGAAATAGAGAACAAAAATAAGAGAATAACATCACCCTGTCTGCTCAAACTCAGCGGTTTGAAGTGTATTTGTTTCAATGCCAGAAGAATAGCACTAAGGCAGATGAACTTAGGGCACTTATCAGTACTTGAAATCATGATGTTGTGGCTATCACAGAAACATTGTTAAAGGAAGGGCAGGATTTGCAGCTGAGCATTGGAGGATATAGATGCTTCAGGCGAGATAGAGGGGGATGTAAATGGGGTGGGAGAGAAGCATGACTTGTTAAGGAGAATATTATAGCCGTACTGCAGGAGGACACCTTGGAGGGCTCATACAATGAGGCAATCTGGGTAAAGCTCAGGAACAGGACTGGGGCAATCACAATGTTGGGTGTTTATTACAGGCTCCTCAACTGCCAGCGAGAGATAGAGGAGCAGATAGAGAGATATTGGATAGGTGCAAAAGTAACAGGGTTGTTGTGGTAGGGGATGTTAAGTTCCCCTATATTGACTGGGACTCACTTGGTGCTGGGGCTTTGGATGGGCAGAGTTTGCAAGGTGTATCCAGAAAGCCTTCTTGATGCAATATGTAGATAGTCTAACTAGGGAAGGGGCAGTACTGGATCTGGTACTGGGGAATAAGCCTGGACCGGTGGTTGAGGTTTCAGTAGGGGAACATTTTGGGAATAGTGAGCACAATTCCGTACGTTTTAGGGTAATTTTGGACAGGGATGAAGGTAACCCTGTCGTTAAGGTGCTAAAGCGGGGAAAGGCAAATTACGATAACATTTGACACGAATTGAAGAATTTGGATTGGATGCGGCTGTTGGATAGTAAATCAACATCGGGCATGTGGGAGTCTTTCAAGCGACAGTTGATTAGGATTCAGGAAAGTCACGTTCCTGAGAGAACGAAGGATAAGTGTGGGAAGTTTAGGGAGCCTTGCATTAAGAGGGACATTGTGAACTCATCAAAAAGAAAAAGGAGGCTTTTGTACGGTCTAGAAGGTTGGGGACCCTTGAGGAGTATCGAGAAAGTAGGAAGGTACTGAAGCTGGAAATTTGAGGGTCAGGAGGGGTCATGAAAAGTCCTTGGCAAGTAGGATTAAGGTGAATCCCAAAGCTTTTTATTCATATGTTAAAATGCAAGAGGATGGCCAGGGAAAGGATTGAACCACTTAAGGACAATGGGGGGAATCAATGTGTTGAGCCAGAGGAAATGGGTGAGGTACTAAATGAGTACTGTGCATCAGTGTTCGCCAAAGAAAGTGACTTTGTGGAAGATGATTCTTGGTTAGGATGTGTGGACAGTCTGGATCATCTTAACATTGAAAAGGAGGTATTGGGTCTTTTAAAAGATATTAAGGTAGATAAGTGTCCTGGGCCGGCTGGGATTTACCCCAGAATACTCAGGGAAGCAAGGGAGGAAATTACTGGGGCCTTAACTGACATATTTGTATCCTCATGGCTGTGACTGGAGAATAGCTAATGTGGTCTCGCTGTTTAAGAAAGGTAGCAGGGATAATCCTGGAAACTATAGGCTGGTGAGCCTCACATCAGTAATAGGTAAATTATTGGAGAGAATTCTCAGGGACAGGATTTACAACCATTTGGAAACAAATGGACTCAGAAGCGAAAGACAGCATGGTTTTGTGAAGGGAAGGTCATGCCTCACTAACTTGATTGAGTTTATTGAGGAGGTGACAAAGATGATTGATGAGGGGAGGGTGGTAGATTTTGTTTACATGGACTTCAGTAAAGTCTTTGACAAGATGCCTCATGGCAGACTGGTATAAAAGGTGGAGTCAGACAGAATCAGAGGTGAGGTGGTAAGATGGATACAGAACTGGCTCGGTCACAGAAGGCAAAGGGTAGCAGAAGAAGGGTGTTTTTCTGAACGGGTTGTGACTTCTGGTGTTCCTCAGGGATCTGTGCTTTGGCCTCTGTTGTTTGTAGTGTACATAAACGACTTGGAAGAAAATGTAGCTGGTCTGATTAGTAAGTTTGCGGATGACACCAAGGTTGGTGGAGTGGCAGATAGTGTTGAGGAAGGTCAGAAGATACAGCAGGACATAGATAGGTTGGAGACTTGGGCAAACAAATGGCAAATGGGGTTTAATCTGGACAAATGTGAGGTAATGCATTTTGCTAGGTCTAATATAGAGAGGAAATAGATCGTAAATGGCAAAACCCTTAGGAATATAGAAAGTCAGAGAGATCTGGGAGTGCCGGTCCACAGATCTTTGAAGGTGGCAACACAAGTGGACAAGGTAGTCAAGAAAGAATACGGAATGCTTTCCTTCATTGGATGGGGCATCGAGTATAAAAACTGGCAAGTCATGCGACAGTTGTATAGAACCTTGGTAAGGCCGTACTTGGAATATTGCGCACAATTCTGGCTGCAATGCTACCAGAAGAGTGTGGAGGCTTTGGAAAGGGTGCAGAGGAGGTTTACCAGGATGTTGCCTGGTCTGGAGGGTATTAGCTTAAGGGCAGCACAGTAGCATAGTGGTTAGCACAATTGCTTCACAGCTCCAGGGTCCCAGGTTCGATTCCCGGCTTGGGTCACTGTCTGTGCGGAGTCTGCACGTTATCCCCGTGTCTGCGTGGGTTTCCTCTGGGTGCTCCGGTTTCCTCCCACAGTCCAAAGATGTGCAGGTTAGGTGGATTGGCCATGCTAAATTGCCGTTAGTGTCCAAAATTGGCCTTAGTTTTGGGTGGGGTTATTGGGTTATGGGAATAGGGTGGGGATGTGGGCTTGGGTAGGGTGCTCTTTTCAAGAGCTGGTGCAGACTCGATGGGCTGAATGGCCTCCTTCTGCACTGTAAATTCTATGATCTATGACCTATGAGCTATGTGGAGATGCTGAATAGACTCGGACTGTTTTCATTAGAAAGACGGAGGTTGAGGGTGACCTGATAGAAATCTACAAGATTTTGAGCAGCATGGATAGGGTGGATGGGCAGGCACTCTTTCCCAGGGTGGAGGGGTCAGTCACCAGTGGGCATAGGTTTAAGGTCCATGGGGCAATGTTTAGAGGAGATGTGCGAGGCAGGTTTTTTACGCAGAGGGTGGTGAGTGCATGGAACGCGTTGCCAGGGGAGGCTGTGGAAGTAGATACATTAACGGCGTTCAAAAGGCATCTTGACAAATACATGGATAGGATGGGTATAGAGGGATACGGCACAAGGAAGTGCTGTGGGTTTTGGCAAAAATTGGTATCGCGACTGGTACAGGCTTGGAGAGCCAAGGACCTGTTCCTGTGCTGAATTGTTGTTTGTTCTTTGTTATGTTTCCTCTTCAATATTCAGCTTCCATGAATTTGAAAAGATCAAAAGCCAAGACTGATGTAGCGTTGCCAATGGAGCACTAAATCTTTTTTTAATAAGAAATTTAGAGTACCCAATTATTTTCTTTTCCAATTAAGGGGCAATTTAGTGTGGCCAATCCACTTAACTTGCACATCTTTATGTTGTGGGGGTGAGACCCACGCAGACATGGGGAGAATGTGCAAACTCCTCACAGACAGTAACCCGGGGCCGGGATCGAACCCGTGTCCTCAGCGCAGTAGGCAGCAGTGCTAACCACTGCCCCACCGTGCCGTCCCTATGGAGCACTAAACTTAAAGGTATATTTTATGGTTTGCTGGAGAACACCTCTAAAATAATGCAGTGCTGCCATCTTTAAATAGTCACTAAAATACCCCCAGATCCTGCAGTGCCCTTGGTGGCTTTTCAACTATTTTGTGTTTGTGAGAATTCATTGTGTCCTTAAATTAATTTTGTACTAAAGAGCTTGTTAATTAAATTAAGGCTCATTGGATTGAAGGGTCAGTGCCCAATTGGATTATTAAAAATTGGCTCAAGAACAGGAAACAGTGAGTTGTGTTAAAGAAAAACAAGTTACTGCGGATTTTGGAAATCTGAAATAAGCTCAGAAAAAGCTGGAAAAACTCAGCAATTCTGGCAGCGTCTGCGGAGAGGGAAACCGAGGGGTAAATATTCCGATCCCGCCCACCAAGGGAATCGTCATGGGCAGGACGGACAATTTAACGGACTATTAAAATGTCTGTTGACCTCGGGCTGGAATTTCCGGCCCCCAGACAGATGGGACTGGAAAATTCAAGCCCAGGATTAACATTTCACGTCTACATGACTCTTCTTCGGAGTTAAAGAGAGGTAGAAATGTGATGTATTTTAAGGTGTTCTCTCATGCCCGCATGTCTGTCCTTGGCCTGCTACAATGTTCCAGTGAAGCCCAACGCAAACTGGGGGAACAACACCTTAGGCTAAAGAAACTGCATCGACTCTCACAAACTTCTACAGATGTGCGATACAGAGCATCCTATCCGGCTGCATCACAGCCTGGTATGGCAACTGCTCGGTTCAAGATCGCAAGAAACTGCAGAGTGTGGTGAACTCAGCCCAACGCATCACACAATGTTGCCATCCCCATATTGATTCTGTATACACCTCCCGCTGCCTCAGGAAGACAGACAACATTATCAGAGACCCCTCCCACCCAGGCATTGCCTTCTTACAGACCCTTCCATCAGGCAGAAGGTACAGACGTCTGATGACCCGCACATTCAGACATAGGAACAGCTTCTTCCCCACAGCTACTAGACTCCTCAACGACCCCCCCTCGGACTGATCTGTTCCTGTAAGAACACTACTCACGACGCCCTATGCTGCTCTTGCTCATGTATTTGCTTTGTTTGGCCCCTTGTTCCGCACTGTAACCAATCACTGTTTTGTCGATGTACCATTTGCCAATGTTTCCTGTTGATTATTCTTTTTTTTTTAAATATATTTTATTCAAATTTTTCGGCCAAACAAAACAGTACAAAGGTTTTTCCCCCTTTTACAACAATAAAACAATATAAATAACAGTGACCGTTTTTAACAAATAAATAAATAATATATAAACTAAATGGCAACTGCCATAACAAAAATAATAACTCTCCCAAATAATAGAATCAAGCAATCCAATATACATAACCAAGTATAAATATCTATACAAAAACACCCCTGAGGACCCACCCGAGCCCTCCCCCCTCCCCCCTTCCCCCCTGGGTTGCTGCTGTTACCTTCCCATTTCCTTTATCGTTCTGCGAGGTAGTTAATGAACGGTCGGCACCGCCTGGTGAACCCTTGAGCCGAACCCCTTAGTGCGAACTTTATCCGTTCTAGTTTTATAAACCCTGCCATGTCGTTTATCCAGGTCTCCACGCCCGGGGGTTTGGCTTCCTTCCACATAAGCAATATCCTTCGCCAGGCTACTAGGGACGCAAAGGCCAAGACATCAGCCTCTTTCGCCTCCTGCACTCCCGGCTCTTCTGCAACCCCGAATATAGCCAACCCCCAGCTTGGCTCGACCCGGACCCCCACCACCTTCAAAAGCACATTCGCCACCCCCACCCAGAACCCCTGCAGTGCCGGGCATGACCAAAACATGTGGGTGTGGTTTGCTGGGCTCCTCGAGCATCTCCCACACCTATCCTCTACCCCAAAAAATTTACTGAGCCTTGCTCCGGTCATATGCGCCCTGTGCAAAACATTGAATTGTATCAGGCTAAGCCTGGCGCACGAGGACGAAGAGTTTACCCTATGTTGGGCGTCTGCCCACAGCCCCTCTTCAATCTCTTCCCCCAGCTCTTCTTCCCATTTTCCCTTCAGCTCATCCACCATGATCTCCCCCTCGTCTCTCATTTCCCTGTATATATCCGACACCCTACCATCCCCCACCCATGTCCCTGAGATCACTCTATCCTGAATCTCCTGCGTCGGGAGCTGTGGGAATTCCCTCACCTGTTGCCTCGCAAAAGCCCTCAGTTGCATGCACCAAAATGCATTCCCTTGGGGCAACCCATATTTTTCCGTCAGCGCTCCCAGACTCGCAAACGTCCCGTCTAGGAACAGATCCCTCAGTTGCACAATCCCAGCTCTCTGCCATGCTCTAAATCCCCCATCTATTCTCCCTGGGACAAACCTATGATTATTTCTTATCGGGGACCGCACCGAGGCTCCCGTCATTCCCCTATGTCGTCTCCACTGCCCCAAAATTTTTTGCGTTGCCACCACCACTGAACTTGTGGTGTATTTCTTCGGGGAGAACGGCAACGGCGCCGTCACCAGTGCTTGTAGGCTGGTTCCTTTGCAGGACGCCATCTCCAATCTCTTCCACGTCGCTCCCTCCCCTTCTCCCATCCACTTACACACCATTGAGATATTGGCGGCCCAATAGTACTCACTTAAGCTCGGTAGTGCCAGTCCCCCCCTATCCCTGCTACGCTGCAAAAACCGCCTCCTCACTCTCGGGGTCTTCCCAGCCCACACAAAACTCATGACACTTTTCTCGATTTTCTTGAAAAAAGCCTTCGTGACCATCACCGGGAGGCACTGAAACACAAAAAGGAATCTCGGGAGGACTACCATTTTGACCGCCTGCACCCTACCCACCAGTGACAGGGGCACCATGTCCCATCTCTTAAAATCCTCCTCCATCTGTTCCACCAATCGTGTTAGATTTAACCTATGTAAGGTTCCCCAACTCCTGGCTATCTGAATCCCTAAGTACCGGAAATCTCTTGTTACCTTCCTCAGCGGTAAATCATCTATTCCCCTACTCTGCTCCCCCGGATGCACCACAAACAACTCACTCTTCCCCATATTCAATTTGTACCCCGAGAATTCCCCAAACTCCCTGAGTGTCTGCATTATCTCAGGCATCCCCTCCACTGGGTCCGCAACATACAGCAATAAATCATCTGCATACAATGATACCCGGTGTTCTTCTCCTCCCCTAAGTACTCCCCTCCACTTCCTGGAGCCCCTCAATGCTATGGCCAGGGGCTCAATTGCCAATGCAAACAGTAACGGAGACAGGGGACACCCCTGCCTCATCCCTCTATAAAGATGGAAGTAGTCAGACCTCTGCCTGTTCGTGATCACACTTGCCACCGGGGCCCTATATAGCAGCTGTACCCATCCAATAAACCCTTCTCCAAAACCAAACCTCCTCAACACTTCCCACAGGTAGTCCCACTCCACTCTGTCGAATGCTTTCTTGGCATCCATCGCCACCACTATCTCCGCCTCCCCCTCTGGTGGGGGAATCATCATCACGCCTAGCAGCCTCCGTATGTTCGTGTTCAGCTGTCTCCCCTTAACGAACAGAGTTTGATCCTCGTGGACCACCCCCGGGACACAATCCTCTATCCTCGTCGCCATCACCTTGGCCAGGAGCTTAGCATCCACGTTCAAAAGGGAAATGGGCCTGTAGGACCCACACTGCAGCGGGTCTTTTTCCTTCTTCAAAAGTAACGATATTGTCGCCTCCGACATAGTCGGGGGCAGCTTCCCCCTTTCCCTGGCCTCATTAAAGGTTCTCGTCAAAAGCGGGGCCAGTAGGTCCATATATTTCCTATAAAATTCCACCGGGAACCCATCCGGTCCCGGGGCCTTCCCCGCCTGCATGCTCCCAATCCCCTTTATCACCTCCTCCACCTCAATCTGTGCTCCCAGTCCCGCCCTCTCCTGCTCCTCCACCTTCGGGAATTCCAGCTGATCCAGGAAATGCATCATCCCAGTTCGGGGCGTATACGTTCACCAGAACCACCGCCTCCCCTTGCAATCTGCCACTCACCATCACGTATCTACCCCCACTGTCCGCTACTATGGTCTTTGCCTCAAACAGTACCTGTTTCCCCACTAAAATAGCCACCCCCCTATGCTTCGTATCTAGACCTGAATGAAACACCTGTCCCACCCATCCTTTACGTAGTCGAACCTGGTCTGTCCGTTTCAGGTGCGTCTCCTGCAACATAACCACATCTGCCTTTAATTTCTTTAGGTGTGCGAGTACCCGTGCCCTTTTAATCGGCCCATTCAGCCCTCTCACGTTCCACGTGATCAGCCGGGTTGGGGGGCTCTTTACCCCCCCCGCCCTATCGACTAGCCATCCCCTTTTTTAACCCAGCTCCTTACCCGGTTCCCACGTACCCATATATCCCACCGACGGTGCCCTCCCGTCTCGACCACCCCGCCCCATAACAGCTCCCCCTTCCCCTTAGCAGCAGCAAACCAGTTAACTCCCTCCCCCCCCTCCGCTAGATCCCCCTCGAGCGTAATTACACCCCCCATGTTACTCCCAGAAGTCAGCAAACTCTGGCTGACCTCGGCTTCCCCGTTTGCCCTCGGCCTCTCACTGTGCGAGGCCCCCACCTTCCTGCGTCCCTGTTCCCGCCATAATTACCCTAGCGCAGGAGCAACTCACGCGTTTCCCACTCGGCCCCGCCCCTAATGGCGCAGTTCCCTTCTCCTTCCCCTTTCCTTCCCACCGGCGCCCACAGTTCCTCATACTCCCCGCCCCCCCAACGAGGGGAAGAGAGAAAAGTTACAGGATTGAAACCTCGCCCCACATAATCACCCCACCACTTTATCCCAGAAGCTCTTTCTCTCGCCAGACTATTCCAACTTCTCGTCCACAATGAATGTCCACGCCTCTTCTGCCGTCTCAAAGTAGCGGTGCTTCCCTTGGTGTGCGACCCACAGTCTCGCCGGTTGCAAAATTCCAAATTTAACCTTCTTTTTGTGAAGCACCGCCTTAGCCCGATTGAAACTTGCCCTCCTTCTCGCCACCTCCGCACTCCAATCCTGGCATACGCGGATCACCGCGTTCTCCCACCTACAGCTCCGAGTTTTCTTCGCCCATCTTAGGACCATCTCTCTGTCGTTGTAGCGGTGGAACCTCAGCACTATGGCTCGAGGTATTTCTCCAGCCTTTGGTCTTCGCGCCAGGACTCGATAAGTTCCCTCCACCTCCAAAGGGCCCGTCGGGGCCTCCGATCCCATTAGCGAGTGAAGCATCGTGCTCACATATGCCCCGACGTCCGCCCCCTCTGCGCCTTCGGGAAGACCCAAGACTCTTAAATTCTTCCTCCTCGAATTATTCTCCAGGGCTTCCAACCTCTCCACACACCTTTTGTGCTGTGCCTCGTGCGTCTCTGTCCTTACCACCAGGCCCTGTATTTCATCTTCATTTTCAGCAGCCTTTGCCTTCACGACCCGAAGCTCCAGCTCCTGGGTCCTCTGCGCCTCCTTTAGCCCTTCAATCGCCTGTAGCATCGGGGCCTACACCTCCTTCTTCAGCTCTTCCACACAACGCCGCAGGAACTCTTGTTGCTCCGGGCCCCATACCAAACTGCCACCTTCCGACGCCATCTTGCTTCGAGCTTCCCTTCCTTGCCGCTGCTCCAAAGGATCCACTGCAATCCGGCCGCTATCCTCTCCTTTTTCCATATCTTTCCGGGGGGATTCCCTTCTATTTCACCGCACAGTGATTTTGGTCGTTAAAAATTGCCGTTGGGGCTCCTAATAAGAGCCCAAAAGTCCGTTCCAACGGGAGGTGCTGAAACGTGTGACTCAGCTGGTCATCGCCGCACCCGGAAGTCCTGTTGATTATTCTTGTGTCTTCTATGTACGTACTGTGTACGTTCCCTCGGCTGCAGAAAAATACTTTTCACCGTACTTCGATACATGTGACAATAAATCAAATCAAATCAAATCAAATCATGATTCTCCCAAAAATACTCTATGTCCGGGAGTTTAGGGAGCGTTTGGTGGAGTGTTTCTCGGCGGCTGTAGTTAGAGTATTCAATTTTTTTTCCCCCAATTAAGGGGCAATTTAATGTCGCCAATCCACCTAACCTGCACATCTTTGGGTTGTGGGGGTGAAACCCACGCAGACATGGGGAGAATGTGCAAACTCCACACGGACAGTGACCCAGGCTGGGATTCGAACCCGGGTCCTCAGCATCGCAGTCCCATTGCTAACCACTGCGCCACATGCCACCATTTCTTCTGGCCTTGGGGAGGTTGTCGCCGCCGAGGCTTTAGCTCATCAGCAGGACAGGGTCCTCGCAGATCGTGGCTGAGTTTCGGAATGCTGCCCTGATCATTTCCTCTGCCCCCCCCCCCGCCTTTTCAGGCTCCCACTCACCCAACGACAACCAGGCACCCTGGCACTGCCAACCTGGTGCCATGGCAGTGCCCTACCAGTGCCACCTAGGCACTCTGGCAGTGCAAGGCAGGCACTGACAGGTTGCCAGACTGGCAGTGCCAAAGTTCCCAGGTGCCATAGGGAGATCCAGGGTACCAGCCTGCGCTGTTCCCGATCACCTGGAGCTCTCCACTGACCTGGGACTTCCCTCCAGGTGCTGTTACACCTGGACCAAGTTAGTGTGAGCCAGTGTTAAATGGCACCCTGGCGAGGTCTCGCAGTTGTGGCCGTTGAGTCTCGGGCACCGGGAGAATCCCGTGGATGTATATTTATATCAGCCACTCAGCTCATTTAAATATGCTGATCTGGGTCGTGCCCCTTAGTGTCCAATAG
The DNA here is from genome assembly GCF_047496885.1 of Scyliorhinus torazame. NCBI lineage: Eukaryota > Metazoa > Chordata > Chondrichthyes > Carcharhiniformes > Scyliorhinidae > Scyliorhinus > Scyliorhinus torazame. The sequence goes on along the minus strand of NC_092720.1, from coordinate 187,128,385 downwards.
GTGGGGTTACGGCGATAGGTGGGTGAGTGGCCTCTTTATATCATCACAACCTGCCTTCCTTCCCTTTTTGTATCATCTGTAAATTTGGCCACAGTACACTCTGTTCCTTCCTCCAAATCATTCATAGATAATGTGAACAGCTGCAGTCCCAGCACTAATCCCTGTCGCACTCCAATGGTTGTTGCCGGCCAACCTGAGAAAGACGCCCCTTATCACTACTCATGGCGTCCTGTTAGTCAGCCTCAGAGATCGTATGTAAACAAGACCTCATTAGGTAACGTTTCCTGATTTCTCATCAGACAACACCACAACAAAGCAACAGGAGAGATGTTAATGATTTCTCACTCTGAATTTCTGGATATTTCATCATTAGAAGAAGTCCCCAGCAGATGGTCGTGGCGGTGGTTTCCGTACCGGCACCGAACAGGTCAATGGTCGTAGCCAGCGAATCCCTCCTCTCAAATTCCGAATCTTGGCCTCTTGATTCCTTCAGGACAAAGGGAATAAAGGAGAATGTACTGCATTCTGCAGGAAAATGTCTGGGCACATACCAACTGCAAGGCCAACCTGTGTAACCCAGAGCTGTGGCCCTCTCACCTCATAAGTTCAAGTCGCACTTTGCAAACTTGAGCAAATAATCTGGGCTGGCATTTCAGTGCCGTTCTGAGGGAGTGCTGCATCGTCAAATGTTCAAATGAGGTCAGATGGATGTAAAAAGATCACATGGAACCAGTTGAGTAAATGCAGTGGAGCTCTTCATCCTGTGTCAGCCGATATTTCAATGGAAAACTCACCATCACAAATGTTTCTGTGGGGTCTTATTGTGTAAAAATTCACTCCCCTCAGTTCCATGTAACACAGCAATGATCACACTTCACAAATAGGTCATTGTCTGTCAAAGGCTTTGGGATGTCTTGGGGTCATGAAAGGTGTCGTATTGTTTCAGACTCGTCATTTTAATTTGCATTATTTTAATTTTGTGGTATTTGTGAAAATCAGAAATGTAGTCAGCAGTGAGAGGTTAGTAACAGATGTCCAGAGGTCATAGGCAGATTGGTAACATGGAGAGACATGTATGAAACGTAATGCAGAGAATTGTGAAGTGATACAATTTGGGAAGGAGAGTCAACAGTGTTTATCTTTTACTTGCTATGAATATGGCAGTCCATAAGACCATAACACATAGGAACGGAAGTAAGGCCATTCGGCCCATCGAGTCCACTCCACCATTCAATCATGGCTGATTTCAACTCCATTTACCCGCTCTCTCTCCATAGCCCTTAATTCCTCGAGAAATCAAGAATTTATCAACTTCTGTCTTAAAGACACTCAACGTCCCAGCCTCCACCGCCCTCTGTGGCAATGAATTCCACAGACCCACCACTCTCTGGCTGAAGACATTTCTCCTCATCTCTGTTCTAAAGTGACTCCCTTTTATTCGAAGGCTGTGCCCCCGGGTCCTAGTCTCCCCTGCTAATGGAAACAACTTCCCTACGTCCACACTATCTAAGCCATTCATTATCTTGTAAGTTTCTATTAGATCTCCCCTCAACCTCCTAAACTCCAATGAATATAATCCCGGGATCCTCAGACGTTCATCGTATGTTACGAAGTCAATAAGGTTGCCTTTCTTAATGGAACTATGAATATGATATGCTTTCAGAGTCGCCAGGTGTCAGTTGATACCGCCACAAGGTTCAACCGGGTATCGATCAAAGAGCCAAACAACCAGTTAGTTAGTTCAAAGTCAATGATACTTTATTTACACGCAAGTTTAACTAACGCATGCAAGATAAACACTACAAGCTAAATTACACCTCTTGCTATAACAACCTGTACTTAACTTCGGGCACCCGGCTTAGGTCAGAGGAACAGTGGCCTTTGTTCGAATCTGGATCTATTGGGTCCGGAAAAATAACAGAGGTTCAGCTAGGATCGTCTGTCTGGTAGCGAACGTCGAACTTGAACTTGCTTCTAGTCGTGGTGCTGCAGATGGAGGGCCACGTTCCCAGAGCGCCAGGTTCAAAAGAGGCCGAACACATGGCAGGGTTCTTCTTTATCCTTGGGAGATGTTGCGCGCTCTTGGGCGGTACTTAGGCTTGGATCCAATTAATTGGACAGTTCTCGATCACTGCCTTCAATCTGCCCAATAAAGGTGCCTTGATGGCTGGGCGTGTCCGAAGCAGTCATTGACCTCGCTCGCTGTGCTTCCTTACTAAGGGGAGTGGCGCCGAAATGTCTGGAACTGTATCGGATACCTGAATACCAGTCTTTGTCTTGCGCAGATGGGCCATCAATATGTAAATCGGCTGGGGGTTTCGATGCTGTCTGGGTTGTGTGTCCACAAATATACATTCAGGCTCCGTGCCTGCCTGAACCTTCCATTGTCCCCATTATGCTTTGCAAACGTCCATGTTTCTTGGTGTAAGTGGCCATCCCAGATGGCTACAACAGGAAGTAAATGGGATCAATATTAAAATTACGGCATGTGGGCCGAGGTCGCACATTGGGTGGCTCCTGCTTGAGGCTCTGGGTTTTGGATTTTAATGCCCGGTTTCAGGGTCAGTTTTTGAACAAGCTGGTGCAGGAAGGCAGAAGGAAGAGGGGAGATGTCAAAGACCCAGAAGAATGCCACTGAAAGAAGGGAGTGAGCGAAGGTTTGCCGTCGGGTGAACGGGTGAATGCGGCAGGAGGAAAGATGGCGGAGGCTGGATTGCTGGGTGGGGCCACTCCCCTCACCGTGGAAACTCTGACTGAGGTGATTGGGGGAGAGGCTGTTCAGTAAGCACATGGGAGGTGCTGCGAAAGGAGATGATGGCTGCGATGAAGGAGTGGGTGGACGAGGTGATTGCCCCGGTGAAGGCGGCAATGTCGAAGACATCGGCCGAGGTACGGGAACAACAAGAAAACTTAAAGGGGGTGGAGGAACCTCTGTCGCAGCACAGTGACCAGTTCACCTCGATGGGTGAGGAGCTGCGAAGGGTGGAGAAAGCTATCAAAAGGGCTCAGAACCAAGATGGAGGATCTTGAGAACAGGTCGAGGCGGCATAACATAGGAATAGTGCGCCTGCTTAAGGGGATGGAGGGTCCGAGGCCAACTGAGTACTTTGCAAAGATGTTGTCAGAGCTGTTGGGGAAGGGGGAAGAACCCTCCCGATATGAGCAGGAAAGGGCACATTGGTCGCTCATGCCCAAGCCAAAAGCAAACGAGTCACCAAGGGCAGTTATAATCTGCTATCATGGGTAAATGTGATCTCCTCTTGTGCAAGATGTGCCTGATACAGTTTAAGGTGGTGCACAGGGTGCATATGACTCGGGCGAGAATGAGTGGGTTCTTTCAGGGGTAGCAGATGAGTGTGAGAAGTGTGGGCGGGTGGCAGCAAATCACACGCACATGTTTTGGGGTTGTGAAAAACTGTGAAGGTTCTGGGCAGAAGTGTTCGCAGTCTTAGCCAGGATAGTGGAGGAGACGGTGGAGTCGGACCCATTGGTGACGATATTTGGGGTTTCAGAGAAGCAGGAGCTCCTGGAGAGGAGGAAGGCTGATGTCGTGGCCTTCGCCTCTCTGATTGCATGGCGACGGATTTTGCTGGTGTGGCGGTCGGCATCGCCACTGGGTGTAGCGGCTTGGGTGGGTGACGGGTACGACTTCCTGCGGTTAGAGAAGATAAAGGATGAGTTAAGGGGCTCAGCGGGAGAGCTTGCGAAAAGGTGGGGGATGTTTGTGACCGTGTTTGACGAGCTATTCGTCGCAGAGGGGTGGGGGCGATGGGGAGCAGTGGGGGTGAAAAAGGGGGAAAGTCTGTACAGACTGTATAGGTGATTGTTGGGAAGTATGTTTCCCGGGTGTTTACTGGCTGTAACCTGCTGTGATACAAGTTTGTAATAAAATACATTTAAAAACAAAATAATCTGCTATCATAAGTTTCATGTCAAGGAGAAAGTCCTGAGTTGGCTGAAGCAAAGGCGCGAGGTAAAAGTGGGAAGGCGTTGGTATTTGGATATACCAAGCCTTGATGGTCGAGCTGGCGAAGTGGCGTGCGGCCTACGGACAGGTGAAGGCAGCACTCCACAGTAAAGGCGTGAGGTTTGGCAGATTTTTCATTTCCCTAATCCCCCTCTCCTCCCATCTCCGAAATCTTGTATCCATCCTCCCCGACTCGAACCCATGATTCCCCCCAATCGGCGTCCCCTGACCCAGCCCCCAGCTTAAAGCGCTGCCGAAATTGTCTCCTACTCTTCAAAGTGGCCGCCACCACCGGACTCACCAAATACCTGCTCGGAGCCATTGGGAGCGGCGCCGTTGCCAGCGCCCTCAACCCCCTACATGAACCCTCCTCCATTTTAACCCATTGGGACCCCCCACCCACCTCTACACCTTCTCCGCATTCGCCGCCCAGCAATACTACAGTAAGTTTGGGAGGCCTAGAATCTCGCCCCTGCCTGTCGCCCTCTCTGTAAGACCAGCCTCCTATCCCTAGCCACTTTTCCCTTTCCTCCTCCCCCAAATAAAGGAAGTGACCAATTTGTCCAACTCTTTGAAGTGAGATTTCGGTAAAAAACCTGCAGGCACTGAAAGAGGAACAAAAATCGCGGCAACACATTCATTTTAACTGCCTGCACCCGGCCCGCCAAACTAGTAACATTATACCTTCGGGGCCCACCCCAATCCCGCATCACCTGCACTCCCAAGTATCTAAAGTAAGTTTGCCGCTATACGAAATGGCAGCCCCCCTACCCCTGCACCCCCCACCCCGATAACGACCCAAATCTTTGGAGCAGTCCCTTTCTATACCCCACAGACATGCTCGGCTTTGAGATGCACAGTAGCAGATCATCAGCATATAAGGATATCCTGTGCTACACCCCACCCCTCACTATCCCCTGAGCTCTTTCGCGCGTTGGCCAAAGGCTCTATAGCCAATGCAAACAACAATAGGGATGTAGGACACCCCTGCCCAGTACCCCGGTGCAAAGGAAAGTATTCCAAATTAATATAATTAGTGCGAACACTCACCATCGGCTCCCAATACAGCAGCCATACCCACGCTGTGAACCTCGTCCCGATCCCACATCTTTCTAAGACCACCATCAAATAACCCAACTCTACCCAATCAAACACCTTCTCTGCATCCAGTGCCACCACCACCTCCGTCTCCTTTCCCTCTGCCGTCAACATGCTCACATTTTTAAAATATAAATTTAGAGTACCCAATTCTTTTTTTTTCAATTAAGGGGCAATTTAGCGTGGCCAATCCACCTAACCTGCACATCTTCGGGTTGTGGGGGTGAAACCCACGCAGACACGGGGAGAATGTGCAAACTCCATGCGGAGTGACCCAGGGCCGGGATTCGAACCCAGGTCCTCAGCGCCCTAGGCAGCAATGCTAACCACTGAGCCAAATGCCGCCCTCCCGGCAACATGATCACATTGAACAACCTTCTCACATTCGAAAACAACTGCCTTCCCTTCACAAACCCGGCTCATCCTCCCTATCACCTTCGGGAAACGTCCCTCCAACCTTGCTGCCAGCACCTTTGCCAATATCTTGGCACCTACATTCAATAGGGATATGGGCCTATACGACCCACACTCCACCAGGTCCTTATCCTTCTTTAACAGCAGGGAAATCGAAGCCTGCCCCAATATCTTTGGCAAGACCCCCCTGTTTTGTTCTCTATTTTCTTTACCTGGATGGCTCCGATACGTAGTGTTGAATAAAGAACACAAAGCTTTGTTAACGAACAAAGCTATAAATTTATTACACTACTAACTAAGATTTGTTCACATTCCTAAAGTAGAAGGTTATTGTACAAAACTATGCGATCTCTAACTGGCAGAACTCGCAAGTATACAACTGCTCTCTATGCCGGACACCCTTCCAGCTTTCTCCTAACTCTCAACTAATCATCTAAACATCCTCTAATCCCAGAATCCTCTCGTCACATGATATATATGACTGCTCTGTGGTTCCCTCTAGTGGTAAGAAGCATTATCATTAACTTGTGAACTCTTTACATCCCAGTCAATATACGTATCATTACACCCCCTACCTATCACCTCCTCAAACATTCCCACCATCAGCAGCGCCAACTTGTCCTTAAACTTGTTATAATATTCCACTGGGAATCCATCCAATCCCACCACCTTCCCTGACTGCGTCCTCCCAATTTCCACCTTTACCTCCTGTTCCCCCACTGGCCCCTCCAGCCCTGCCCTTCCCTCCTCCCCCAGCATCAGATACTCCAACCTGTCCAGGGACTCACTCATCACATCACCATGATAAAATTGCCCCTGATTGTGCAGGGATGTGCAGGTTAGGTAGGGTTACGGGGATAGGGTGGCGAAGTGGGTCTAGGTTACGGTTCTCTTTCGGAAGGTCGATGTAGAACCGATGGGCCGAATGTCCCCATTCTGCACTGTCGAGATACTTTGTTTTTATTTTTTAAAAATATTTTTATTCTCCTCCTTTTTGACATTTTCTCCCAAATTTACACCCAACAATAAACAATAATCAGTAATGAATACAATGTCAATCCCCTTATCAATAACAACGATCCCATCCTCCCACCAAACCCCCAAACATTAGCCTGCATGTTAACATAAACAAATGACAGAAAGGAATCAGGAATCACCCATAGTCACCATTAGCACATACAGTCCTCCCCCCACAACCCTCCCTGCACCCCCCCGCCCCTAATGTTCGATGTAATCCAATTCTCGAAAGTGCATAATGAATAACGCCCAAGAGCTGTAGAACCCTTCCACCTTCCGCTCAGTTCAAATTTGACCTTCTCGAGCTTCAAGAATTCCAGCAGGTCCCCCCGCTGCCACGCCAGGGTGGAAATCAATCTCTCCACCCTAACAGGATCCGCCTTCGAGCAATCAATGAGGCGAAGGCTACAAGATCTCCCTCCGCACCCGTTTCCAACCCCGGCTGGTCCGACACCCCAAATATGGCCTCCCGAGGGCCTGGTTCCGGTGTCACGTGCACTGTAGAGATTCTAAGGGCACGATCCATCGGCCACGCTGCTCCGGAAAAGCAGCTCGCCGCGTGCGTTGTATCTCGAGAGTCGTTGTAAGCCAGGTAGATCCCGGCTTTCAATGGCCACACTGACTCGCAAAAGCAGTTCGCTGCGCACAGCATGGCTGTTGTGAGCCAGGAGACCGCGCTCCCGGGATCTCCCTGGCTCGCAACGCCTCACGAGATTCAACGTGATCTTGTGAGACGTTGCGATGTGAACCTTGCCCATAACGCGATCATTTTTTAGCAAATCTGGATATTGGAGCAAGGCAGTAAGTCTCACTCTAATGTGCAGATTCCCGAGGTAACTGAGGCTTTTGGATTCAATCTCTTCCCCTCAGAGACCTTAGGCGAGCATCGTTCAGCACAGGTCCCCACAAATGGGACCAGGTGCATCTGCACTTGTGAGGGTCCCTTTGGCAGGTTGGTGCCCTGACACTAATTAAAAGAAGTCTTGGTGCCACCTGGGTACCCTTGCAATGCCAGGCTGTCTGGGTGCAAGCCTGTCACTTTCAAGGTGCCCAGGTGGCACTGCTAGCTGGCAGGGGTGCTGCCCAGGTGCCAGGTTGGCACTGCCAAAGTGCCATGCTGGCATTTTTTGCGGATGCGCAATCGGTCCAGGATTGCTTGGCGCGGGTGTTGGGGGGGTGGAGGACCCTCAGATATTGTGTTCAGGCTGGGGGAGGTCAGGGGTTGCTTCAGTCGTGTTGAATACCCATGTGCTTCTTGGCACTGCGCTTTGGGGGAATCGCACCCTAAGTCTGTTCACGGTGTAATTCATAAGATCAAAACTCGCGCATCATCAATGTTAATCTGCATTTTCACTTTGCATTTGCAGAATATTCAGCAATTAGCACATTGAGGTACGAAAGAGGGTAAAATTTCAGTCCCGCCTGCTGTGGGAATCGTCGCAGTTGGGACACAAAATTTGAATGGGGCAATTTTTAGGAATTTCGGATCTCGGGTGGGAGTGACCTGAAAATCCCGCCCTAGTTTTTGCTCTTTAACTAATGTTAGGGTTGTCTGAGATGATTTAATGGGAAATGGTGGCATAATGGTAATGTGACTGGACTGGTAGTGCAGAGGCCCAGGCTAATCAGTTCAAAGCCCACGATAGCCGACAGGTGGTGGAATCATTAAACCTGCGATTGAAATCCAGCCTCAGTTATGGCAACTGTGAAGCTATCTTCGTGTTAAAAGCCCCTCGGGTTTACTGAAAACCTTTTGGGGAACGGACTCTGCAATTCTTACCTGGGCTGACCTACATGTGACTCACAGACCCACAGCAACGTGGCTGATGCTTAACTGCCTCCCTAAAATGAAATGGTTGAGCAAGTCAGTCAGTTCAAGGGCAATTGGGAATTGGCAACAAACACTGGCTTTGCCAGCGACACCTATATCACATGAAAGAATTAAAAAAAGATCCTTAACACAGGTTAAAAATCCGCATAGAAGAAGAACCATAGAGTTCCTACAGTGCAGAAGGAGGCCATTCAGCCCATCATGTCTGCACCAGCCCTCTGAAAGAGGCCCGAGGCCTCCCTTGCAGTCTTCCCGTAACCCCATAACCCCTCATCGTTGGGCACTGAGGTGCAATTTAGCATGGCCAATCCGCCTAACCTTCACATCTTTGGACTGTTTCCTGGATATTCTAAAAAACGATTTTGCCGCCGCTGCTGGAAATGCGAGTCACTCTACCTGTTGGTATTTCATGATTAATGCCTCGCTGAAAGACTGGATGCTGTCCTCACTCAAGGGTTCTTTGGCCGCTTTGAAGAAATCATTAAAGATGCCATATATCCTGTCTCGATTTTCCATGATTTTCCTGTGACTCGGAATCAGGAATCCCAGAAATGGGTAAGCATGGTACAGCTGCATTGGAGGAAAGAAAGACAGCAAGTTCAAGTCTTCAGTTAATTAGTGGGTTTTGCTCATGTTCAATGCACGGAGCAGGTGACTTTCAGTGAGGTTAGTTGGGAGCTAGCGGATCGGCCGGCCGTCAGGCCCCTCACAACCAAATTTCCTTTCCATCGAAGGCATTTGTAACCTTTGGCAAAATGTAGAACGACTGGCCTAACTGATAGCACCTGTTTTACACTGACACCAGCAATCTGACAGGAGGTAAAATGGGACCCACCACATTTCTATAGAAAAAGCAAAATACAGGGCAGCACGGTGGCCTGGTGGTTAGCACAGCTGCCTCACGGCGCTGAGGACCCAGGTTCGATCCCGGCTCTGGGTCACTGTCCGTGTGGAGTTTGCACATTCTCCCCGTGTCTGCATGGGTTTCGCCCCCACAACCCAAAAATGGGCAGAGTAGGTGGATTTGCCACGCTAAATTGCCCCTTAATTGGAAAAAATAATTGGGTAATCTAAATTTATAAAAAAGAGAAAAAAAAGAAAAAGCAAAATGCTGCAGATGCTGGAAATCGGAAATAAAAACAGAAGATGCTGGTAAAACTCAGCAGGTCTGGCAGCATCTTTGGAGCGAGAAGGAGTTAAAGTTTTGAGTCCGTATGGCTTCTTCAGAACTACAGAGAGCGAGAAACCTGATGGATTTTATACTGTACAAGAGGGGGTAGAGCAGGTGGATCAGATTAGAAGGTCAGTGATAGGTGGACACTCAGGAGAAATTGCAACAAACATGTGTTGGACTCAGGTCAGAGGAAGTGTTAATGGCAGTGTGAAGGCTTGGTGGTGGATCCCATTTTTTCAATCATTAAAAGGTAAGAGAGAGGCAAAAATAGACATTGGACTGGAAAACGGTGCAAGAGAAGTAATAATAGGAAACAAATAAATGGCAGCAGAATTGAATAGTTACTTCAGATTACTGACAGATGTTCCAGTGGGGGGAGTGGGGGTGCGAGGGAAGGTTGTGTTGGGACAACATTTTCTTTTGGATTGAAAAAAAGGAATCAAAATGGAGGAGAGAGGTCACCATATTGCTGCCAGGCAGGGTGTGTTAAAATGGAGCAAAATTATTGCAACGGGTATGTGGCGTGTTTCAGAATCCTAGTACGTTCCATCCATTAACTTAGTCAAGAACGGCAATAGCATTTGAATTGATTTCTATTCGAGTTTTTCTGTGAGGAAGGGGTCACAGCTACAATGTTATTATGTAGCAAATCACAGTCGTATTCTTTCTCTCCCTGGCTTAGACTGAAACCCGGGGACAAATGTCAGAGGGAAGTCTGGTGAAAGTGACCTTGGTCTCAGAGACGGGCCGCAATTCTCTGGACGTTGAGATTCATTTTTCCCACTGGCAGCTCACCCCTGCCCATGGGTTTCCCGGCGACGGGAGGGGGGATGGGCTTCATTGGGAAATCCCATTGACAAGTAACGAGAATCCCGCCACCAGCGAATGTCGTGCCGTTGAGAAACGTGCAGCTGACGATCGAAGAATCCCGCCCCCGGTGTTTATACTCGGATTGGGTGGCACGGTAGCACAGTGGTTAGTACTATTGCTTCATAGTTCAAGGATCCCAGGTTCGATTCCCGGCTTGGGTCACTGTCTGTATGGAGTCTGCATGTTCTCCCCGTGTCTGCGTGGGTTTCCTCCGGGTGCTCCGGTTTCCTCCCACAATCCCGAAAGACATGCTGTTAGGTAATTGGACATTCTGAATTCTCCCTCTCTGACCCGAACAGGCGCCGGAATGTGGCGACTAGGGGCTTTTCACAGTAACTTCATTGCAGTGTTATTGTAAGCCTACTTGTGACAATAAAGATCATTATATTATAATCCACATAAGTCTCCCTCAGTTTTAACATGTGGAACGGGATTCTCCGACCTCGCTCGCGGCTGGTCCCGCTGAGTCTCTCTTGTGGCGGGGTGGCAACGGACGAGATCGGAGAATCCATGGCAGGTATCGGCAAGACAGGAAAATCTTGCCACTTGCCAATGGCGGGACACCTCTGTTGCCTGAAAATAACCATGGGGTGGGGTGTGGGTGGTGGGTGTAGAAAATCCTTCCCTCGGCCTATTACAGTCAGACGAGGAAATCGTCATGCACACAAACCTGCAACTTTATCACAGTAACATACAAAGATAATTACATGTATTGGAGCCGTTCCACCTAGTCTGGCCATCTCATCCAGCATGGTTGTAAGACTGATAAATAACTCATCCTCATAATCAAAGCGGTGTCCAAATATGATGGAACAGATGATATTGCTAACTGCAGAACTCACAATCTGTGCTGTTTCAAATGGCTGACCTGTAATACATTCAACATAAAATTAAGGCTTTCAAGAGCAATAATACTTCAGGCACATTTGACTTTTTGAAAATCACAAGTCAGGCAAATAGGAATATTACTAACACAGGCTTTAACCAAACATGGGGACAAAATAGAGAATAACTGAAATAATTCAGGGAGCAGTGATTTGCTGATATTATCTTTCGGGTTTAAAAGCCTGAATATGGAACAAGAAGACACAGGTGGATAAGGGACAGAGCACTAATGGTAGCCAGAGTAGTCCATTTGCCCTCTCCCCCACCAAACATCACACCCTGCCTTCCACCACAAGCCCTCAAAACTTGTGTATTGACCTTTTATGTGCCGCCTTACCAAATAGCTTTTGGAAATCTAAATACATTATATCTACAGGTTCCCCTTTATCCACCCTGCTTGTTACATCCTCCAAGAGCTCGGGTGTACTATTATCAACTTTTGGAAAAAACAAATAATATTGATAAAAGAACTGTCTCCAGAAACTGCAGTTGACGGGGCTTCAACTCCACTGAATTTTCAGGAACACCATGAAATAATTCTGTTTCGGCCACCATACCAGTAAAGGGCTCATAAGGAGTGATTTATATATTTCCCTTTTGACATTTTTGTAAGGGCCACGAAGAATCCAGCACGAGTTTTAAGGATACAAAGTAATAACATTTATTTACTATAACATATATACATAACAGTAGCAGTAACTTCCCTTGCTACATACTCCTTCCTGCTGGTTCCTGAACTGGCCAGCTTTATTTATACCAGGAGTTTACTGGTGGTTTCTCCGCCCCCCTCATTGGGGAAGCTCATACTCCCACAGGATTGTGGGATTGTCATTAGTCCCCAGCCAATGGTAAGTAGGCAGGTTATAACATCCCTCCCCCCCAGAGTCCCAGGAATCCACCAAAGACCCTGGCGAAGGAGGGCGTCGGACTCGTTTGGCCGCAGGCCGGACACCATTTTCACGCGGCGGTGGATCAGGCGGCGTATAACGAGACGGAGACCGGCGCTTCCGTGATGAACGGGGCGGTTGTACATCCACGGCCCATGGACCCGAGGATTCCCCCTCTGATGCATCCTGTGTCTCCATCTCGGAGTCAGAGTCTGCTGCCTCCGTCATGTCAGCGTCTCTATCTCCATTCGGTCCCGTAACGACCTGCGCAGGCTTCGAGTGAGGCACCAGTGGAAGATTGTGAGGACTACCTTCTCTTGTCTCTGGTCTCTGCGGCTGTTGGAATGAGCTCCGGGGGCGGGGAATCTGTTGAGGGGATGGTCTTCTGGACCGAACGTGGTCTACATGTTTTCGCTGGAGACGACCCTTGGTAAGATATAGGGTCCGTTTGGCGAAAGATTACACCAGGAACCCATTGGGCACCACCAGCAAAATTCCGAACGAACACTGGGTCACCGGGCGCAAACTGCCGAATCGGCCGATGCCGAGGAAATCCCTGTCCCTGCCGTTCTTGTGTGCGGCGTACTTTTGCGCCAATGTCCGGGAAAACCATACTAAGGCGGGTGCGAAGTCTCCGGCCCATTAGCCGTTCTGCGGGAGCTACTCCAGTCACTGCATGGGGCGTGGTCCTGTACGTAAACAAAAAGCGAGCCAGTCTCGTGTCCATTGATCCAGAAGACTGCTTCTTTAGGCCTCTTTTGAATGTCTGCACTGCGCACTCTGCCAACCCATTTGAAGCCGGGTGGTAAGGGGCAGTGCGGATATGGCGGATGCCGTTCATCTTCGTGAACCTCGCAAACTCCTCACTCGTGAATGGAGTGCCGCTATCCATGACCAGCACCTCGGGGAGGCCATGCGTACTAAACGATAAACACATCTTTTCAATTGTTGCGCAGGACGTTGTCCCCTACATCTTATGCACCTCTAGCCAGTTGGACTGGGCGTCAATTAGTAGAAGGAACATGGATCCTTGAAAAGGGCCTGCGAAATCTGCATGCAAGCGTGCCCAAGGCCGCCCTGGCCATTCCCAGTGATGTAGGGGCGCGGCCGGCGGAAGCTTCTGATGCTCCTGGCAAATGGAGCAGTTTTGGGCCACCTTCTCAATGTCGGTGTCGAGGCCTGGCCACCAGACATAACTCCGGGCCAACATTTTCATTTTGGTCACACCTGGATGCCCATTGTGCAAATCTGTTAGTATCAGCTCCTGGCCTTTTTCCGGGACAATCACACGCTTCCCCCACAAGAGGATGCCGTCTTCCACGCTGAATTCTGACAGCTTGGAGGAAAATGCCCGCAACTCGCCTGGGAGCTGTCTATGCTGCCCACCATACAGGACTATGTGCCGAACCTTTGACAGGACTGGCTCCGTCTGGGTCCACTCACGGATCTGTGATGCCGTGACAGGCAAGGTGTCCATAAAATTTAGGGTTGCAACCACCTCACCGGTCGTGGGGGTCGACATGGGGCCGGTCGATAAAGGCAATCGGCTCAGTGCGTCAGCATTTGCTATCTGCGTACCTGGTTTGTGCTCCAGAGAATACTCGTATGCAGCAAGCAACAAAGCCCAGCGCTGGATCCGTGCGGAAGCAATGGGCGGTATTGGCTTATCCTCTCTGAAAAGCAGAGGCTTATGATCAGTCACGATAGTGAAATGGCAGCCATACACGTACTGGTGGAAGCGTTTCACCGCAAAGACCATTGCCAGGCCCTCCTTCTCGATCTGAGCGTACTTTTTCTCCGCTGCAGTCAATGTGCGGGAGGCGAAAGCTATCGTTCGCTCGGCCCCGTTCTCCATCTTGTGGGACAGGACGGCCCCAATACCATACGGGGATGCATCACATGTGACGAGCAAAGGCTTTCCTGGATCATAGTGGGTTAGTAACCCAGACGACGACAATTGTTGCTTTACCCGCCGGAAAGAGGTTTCTTGCGGCTGACCCCAAACCCAGGTGTGATTTTTCTTTAGCAGAAGGTGCAAAGGGGCCAGCGTAGTTGCCAGATTGGGGAGCAACTTCCCGTAATAGTTTACGAGACCGAGAAAAGAACAAAGATGCAAAATGTCAGTCGGGGCGGGGGCATGTTGAATTGCACGCACCTTCTCTGCGACGGGGTGCAGACCTTCGCGGTCCACCCGATAACCTAGGTAGACTACTTCCTTTGCCTGAAATACGCACTTTGTGCGACGTAAATGAACTCCAGCCTCCGAAAGGCGTCTAAGGACAGCCTCCAGATTTTCCAAATGTTCCTGCTCCGATGTCCCTGTAATCAAAACATCATCTAGGTAGTCAGCCACACGTGGTAAACCTCTCAAAATGCCCTCCATAACACGTTGAAATATTGCGCAGGCAGAGGATACTCCAAAGGGCAACCGTGTATATTCATACAGGCCCCGGTGTGTATTAATCATTACATATGGTCGGGAGGCAGGGTCCAGCTCCAACTGCAGGTAGGCGTGACTCATATCTAATTTTGTGAACGAGAGTCCACCTGCAAGTTTCACGTAGAGATCCTCTATGCGAGGCATTGGATACCGGTCGAGTCGGGAAACCGTATTCACTGTAAGTTTATAGTCACCACACAAGCGAACTGTGGCATCTGGCTTCATTACAGGTACAATTGGTGCTGCCCAGTCAGCAAAACGGACGGGCCTGATAATACCCAAACTCTCCAAACGAGTGAGCTCCCCTTCTACCTTCTCGAGCAAGGCGTAAGGCACTGGGCGCGCCCGGAAATAGTGCGGCGTGGCTCCTGGTTCGACTTGGATACGGGCTACGGCCCCTTTTATTTTCCCCAAACCAGGCTGGAATACATCTGGGTATCGTCCTAGCACCTCAGTCAACCCTTCATAAACTGTTTGGAGGACGTGCTGCCATTGCAACCGCAAATGGCGCAACCAGTCCCGACCCAACAGGCTGGGCCCATGGCCGCGCACCACGATAAGTGGGAAACGCCCCTCCTGGCGTCCATAGACAACAGGGGCCATTGTAGTTCCTGCAATGTCCAGTGGTTCCCCCGTGTAGGTGGCCAACCTGGCTTGTGAGTCGGTTAATGTAAGGGTCTATATACCCTGCTTGATGCGGTCGAATGTCCTCTGGGCGATCACGGAGACCGCTGCGCCAGTATGCAACTCCATCTCAAGCGGGTGGCCATTGACCCGTACGGTCACTTTAATGGGGGCCACACGGGGAGCTGCCACACAATGCAGCTGCAGGCAGTCGTCCTCCGTCTCCACGTCCTCAGGAGTAGTCACCGCAGGTTCATCCCATCTTCGTCGCCAGTTTAGTAAGGGCCACGAAGAATCCAGCACGAGTTTTAAGGATACAAAGTAATAACATTTATTTACTATAACATATATACATAACAGTAGCAGTAACTTCCCTTGCTACATACTCCTTCCTGCTGGTTCCTGAACTGGCCAGCTTTATTTATACTAGGAGTTTACTAGTGGTTTCTCCGCCCCCCCTCATTGGGGAAGCTCATACTCCCATAGGATTGTGGGATAGTCATTAGTCCCCAGCCAATGGTAAGTAGGCAGGTTATAACAGACATTGAGTTGTAATTTGGCTGAAAGTAATCTCCCACTCTGAAACTTGCAATTTTGCATGCTCGTGTGTGTGTGTGCTGCAAAAGTATTTCAATATTTCGATATTTTTACCCGAGTGGCTTTTTTCCCGCACAATAAAAAGCAAATGCTTTTGTGTTTAAAACTCAAGAACCACTTCTGGACTGGTTTACTTGAAATCAGCATTTAAACGGGCCAGCGGAGACATGAGGGTTGTGGGTGGGAGGTGGTGGGGTTGGCAGACGAGGTGGTCTGTTATTGGCCAGCAGTGACTGATCCAGCCACCATCAATGGGTTTACCCGTTGTTTGTGCCCTCTGCCGCTGAGGAGCCCACAGTCAGTGGGGAGGGCGGGAGGCGGGGAGGTTGCCGTCGATGAAGCCAGGAGATCCGACTGGCGGAACGGATGGAAAATTTTAGCCATCGAGATAATAAGGCCAGCATTATAAACTCTCTCTACACCCTGTTACAGTCAGACCTGGAGCGGTTGTCTAGGGAAGCCATTTTCTACCCCTCCTCACGTGGCCATAATGATGCGCGCACAAAACTGATGTTGCAGGTGGATCGCACGTTATAAAGTGAATCTAGGTTTGATTTTTATCGACATCACTGGGAGTTAAAATCTGCCGGGTTCTTACAGGCCGACAAAGCAGGAGCAGAAGTAGGCCATTCGGTCCCTCAAGACTGTTCCCCTATTCAATCCATCCGATGTGTTTGTGTTTCGAATTTCACGTTCCTGTCTGTTTCAGAGTGTTGTTGTAAGCATATTCCTGTTTGATTATACGTAGGAATGCGTTTAACAAGTGTGAGCATGTACGAGTGAAGTCAGCGGCAGCGTGGTTTTTCAGTATAGCCACGGGGAGCTTCTGTAGAGTTGGGTCTAACTGCTGCTAGTTTCGACTACCTTTCGTGGTTGAGTTATACCACACTATTTATCTGCAATAACATTTGGCTCCCTTGCCTAACAAGAATCTATCTCCCTCTACCTTAAAAATATTCCTTTGTCAGGACCTGTAGGGATCCTGCAGAAGCCGGGAAATCTAGCGACAAGATAAAAGTTTGACTGCACCAATTTAACTGCCTCAATGCAGCTTGAGGAAGCTCTGTTTCATTCCAGCGAGACTCATTCATGCAGATGAGAATTTCAAATGAATGATTAATCGCAACACTTCACGTGCCTGACACACAACGTGCTCACCTTTATAGCTCTCAAAGATGTTCACAAGAAAGTTGACTTCTTCGGCAAGCTTTTCTTCAAAGGATTTCTTGCCCATCCCAAACTCACGGAGTCTTGACATCACAAACTTCCGTGTGTCCTGCCATTGCTTCCCGTCGCTCAATGTGATGCCTAGAAGTGGCACAACAGCAGCTCAAATATTACATAGAATGGGAGTATATGTAAATTGAATCATTTTCATTCACCTGCAGTAGGATTGTTTCACATCCCCTCCGAGCTCGCATTCCAGATATAACCACTTGGATTTTTAAAAATCTCTTCTTCTCCCTGATTCTTTTACCAAATATTTTGCAACTTACCTGGAGTGTTTATCAGTTCCCATTTAAGACGTTCCCACAATAATGAGGCATAACAGTAAAGAACGAAGGCTTGTCAATCTAATATCGGCCAGCATGACCATTGCCCTTCGTGAAGATATTTGTAATTCCTTTCCAATTGTTCAGGAATTGTGGAAATTTAAAGTCCTTTGGAAATTGCTGGTGCTACAGTGGTAGATTTCATAGACTGTCAGAGAATTTACAGTGCAGAAGGAGGCCATTCGGCCCATCGAGTCTGCACCGGCCCTTGGGAAGATCATCCGACCTAAGCCCACACCTCCACCCTATCTCCGTAACCCAGTAATCCCACCTAACCTTTTTGGACACTAAGGGCAATTTAGCATGGCCAGTCCACCTAACCTGCACATCTTTGGACTGTGGGAGGAAACCGGAGCACCTGGAGGAAACCCATGCAGACACGGGGAGAACATGCAGACTCCGCGCAGCGACCCAAGCTGGAAATCGATACTGGAACCCTGGAGCTGTGAGTCTATTGTGCTAACCACTGTGCTACCGTGCCGCCCAGGTCACAGAAAACGTGCAGACTATTCCATGTGTCTGTTATTCAAAGGTTAGAGTTATCTCGATGTGTGTGCGGAGGTAATATGTTTAGCCAGCAGGTAAAAAAACAGCAATACAGCATTTTTCAGCTGCCAACCCAAAACTTTGTTCCAGTTTTTAAAAAAATCTTTTTATTGCCATTTTCTATATTTATAAACAGTTATATACATTTTTTTACCATGTTAATTATTTTATGAAACAGAAAGGTTTATCCTGTCCTTCCCTTAATGTACATTTTGCCGCCCTCTGGCTAGACCTGTGGTCTCTTCCGCCCCCACCCACCCCCTTGCGTCCTCACCCTTTCCCTTCCCCCCCCTCCCCCCATCGACTTCGGCTGTGTTTGCTTTGTGATCAGGGAGGGGGGAGTTGCCCCCCACCCATCATTCCCTTTTTGTGCCTTTCCAGCCTTTCCTCTTTCTCCTCCTCCCCCCTCCCTCCCCCCCGGGTAGTGCATTCCTTTTGTCCCCCCTCTATCTTTGTTTTACCCTTATCTTTCCTCTTTTTCTTCCTCTCTCTCCCGTTTTCCTATTTTACTCCTCGTTGCTGACCTCAAATAGGTTTTGGAACAGGCCGACAAACTGCCACCATGTATTTAGGAAGCCTTCCTCCGACCCTCGGGTGGCGTACTTAATCTTCTCCAGGTGGAGAAATTCCGAGAGGTCAGCGAGCCAGTCTGCAGCTGTGGGTGGTGCTGCCGATCGCCAGCCGATTCTCCGACGAGCGATTAGGGAAGCGAAAGCAAGGGCGACGACCCTCTCCACCATGTGTAGATCTGGCTGCTCCGATACCCCAAAGATTGCCACTATAGGGCATGTCTTCACCCTCGCCCCCACAACCTTGGACATTGCCTCGGAGAAGGCTGTCCAGAACCCAGCAAGTTTGGGACAAGCCCAGAACATGTGGGTGTGGTTGGCCGGGTCCCTCTGGCACCGCTCACATTTGTCCTCCACCTCCGGGAAGAACCTGCTCATTCGGGTTCTGGTCAGGTGCGCTCTCTGCACCACTTTGAGCTGCATTAGGCTGAGCCTTGCGCAGGAGGAGGTGGAGCTCACCCTGCTCAGTGCTTTGTTCCAGAGTCCCCAACCCACTTCTGTCCCCAGTTCGTCCTCTCATTTCCATTTGGTCTCGTCCAGTGGTGTCTGAGCTCTGTCCAGTAACTGTCCGTACATTTTCCCACATAGTCCCCCTTCTTTGCTGCTTGTGCCTATCAGATCCTCTAATAGTGGTTTCTGGGGCTCCGTGGTATCCTACTGTCTCATTGCCGAGGAAGTTGTTTTATTTGCAGGTGCTTCATTTCCTGTCCTTTCTGTAGTCTCCACTTCTTTGCCAGTTTGTCCAGTGTCGCCAGTCTGTGCCCTACATAAATATCCCTGACCGTCAGTGTGCCCCCGTTCCGCCTCCATCTTTTGATGGTGGTGTCTAGCATGGCTGGGGGAATTTGTGATTGCCACAGATGGGGGCCATGGGGGACATCTTAGTTAGCCCGAAGTGTTGTCTCAGCTGGGTCCACGTTCTCAGCATGGCCGCTACCACTGGGCTCGTTGTGTACCTTGTTGAGGGGGATGAGATTGCTGCTGTAGCCAGGACCCGCAGGGTTGTTCCTTTACAGGAGGTATTCCACCATCCGTACCCACTCTGAGTTGTGTTTGTGTACCCATCCCCTCACTCTTCCTGCCGTTGCTGCCCAGTGGTAGTATTGTAGGTTCGGTAAAGCCAAGCCACCTTTGATTTTCCATCTTTGCAGTGTCGGTTTGGGAATTCTCGGATTCTTCCCCCCCGCAGAAACGCCATGATTAGACTTCTCCATTTTGAAAAAAGGCCTTGGGGATGATGATCGGGATGGATCAAAACAGGAAGAGGAACCTCGGCAGCACGTTCATCTTGATCGTCTGCGCTCTCCCCACCAGGGAGAGTGGGAGTGAGCCCCACCTCTGTAGGCCTGTTTTTATTTCTTCCACCATGTAGTTATCTCTATGTGCATGTACATACGGGGCTAATGTGTAATCAGTAGCACCAGATGATCACTAGAGGGCCGGACCAACAGGGGTATAAAAGCAACCGCATCGTGCCTCTCGCTCTCTCTTTCGGGTGTACTGTGACCAGGACAGGAGTATAAAATTAGCTCAGATGGTTAGTGTAGTTAAGCATAGTTACTGTAGTTTGATCTTGTTGATCTTATCACTGGTATTAATATTAAAGTGAAGAACTCACACAATTATTGTTATAGTTACTCAATAAACCTTTTGTTACTACTGGACGAGTTTGAGTCTTCTTCATCGAGATTCAGAAGACCTAATCAGTAACCAAGGTTTGAGTAACACATAATACACTCAGTAGTTTATCAAAACACACAAAGAAATGTAATAAAAGATGATGCAGGAATGCAATAAAAGATGGTACCAGGTCAGGTGGCTTTAAAAGAACTAGTTAGAATAGGTTAGACCAGAAGAAAGAAAACAAAGTACCGACTGCTCAACTGTGGAAGACTTCGCAGCATTTGGATCCTCGACGACTCAATGATTCGATGGACCATGTTCAAGCTCCCTGGCAGCTGAAAACTAACAGTAACTTAAGTAATAACTGGAAAATGTTTATACAACAGTTCCAAGTATATATGGCAGCTCATTATTTAAACACAGCCTGTGAAGAAAGGAAAATAGCACTGCTACTAGCAATAGCAGGACATGAAGCTATAGAGATCTATAACTCCTTTAATTTCTTGGAAGATGAGGACAAAACTAAATTTAACCTGAGTATCGCAAAATTTGAAGATCACTGTAACACCTGCAATTTTGCTGCTTTAAGAGACTTAATGATAATGGACCAATTAATTTATGGACTAGCTGATGAACGCTTAAGGCAAGCACTTTTAAAAGAAAAGGACTTAACATTAGAAATCGCTACACAAAAATGCCTGCTTATGAACAAAAACAAAATCAATACTTTGAGTCTTTACAAACAAAAAATCATCTAGAAAACCAAATCCGTAAAAATAGCACAAATACTCACCACGAGGCAGAGGCAATGTTGAAACTGAAGAAGATTGATGTTCTGAGCGGTAGCCATCTTGCGTGTGTGCAGTCTGACCAGTCCGCACATGCACACTTCCATAAAAGACGCAAACCGGCACAACAACGTTCTGCGCTTGCACGAGAAGCCGCACATGCGTAGTTGAAAAAAGAGTGCACAGTAAAGGATAATCGATTTGCGCATGCAAGTCCAAAGATGTGCAGGGTAGGTGGATTGGCCAATGATAAATTGCCCTTAGTGTCCAAAATTGCCCTTGGTGTTGGGTGGAGGTGTTGAGTTTGGGTAGGGTGCTCTTTCCAAGAGCCGGTGCAGACTCAGGGGGCCGAATGGCCTCCTTCTGCACTGTAAATTCAATGATAATCTATGATTAATCTAGGACAAAGGTTCGGCACAACATCGTGGGCCGAAGGGCCTGTTCTGTGCTGTATTTTCTATGTTCTATGTTCAATCGACATACAAAATGTGCAACATCGCAGCGAGACTGGCAGATCTCAGCTCGTCTGTACAGAAGCATTCAACAATCAAAGTAAAACTACTCATGAGTCCAGTGAGACTACGTCAATGAAAACCTCATCTACCCTAAACTACCCACACAAAAATGAAACCTTGAAGATTTTGACTCCAGAAGAGGAGCACCAAGAGATCAAAGATGAAGCATGTCAACCAGAAATGACTCCAGAAGAGGAGCACCAAGGAATCAAATCAACCTCAAATGACTGATGGCACCAGGATCAATGCAACATCCGATGATTCTCAAAAACCTCAAGTCGAAACACTCAATGAACCATCAGATACCACAAAGGACACTGATACCAATAACTTTGAGAATGACTCAAATTATCCACAGGGAACAGTCATTCAGCACAACAAGAACAACAACAAAAACTACAACATGAAGAACAACAAAAGCAACAACAAGAAGCACAACAACAACAAAAACAACAACAACAAAAACAACAAGCACAACAAAAACAAGAACAAAGACGACAGAAACAACAAAAACAACAGAAATGAAACAACGACGTGTACAAAATGGTACAACTCTGCACATGAAGGACAATGTAACAGCACAATCCAAAACAATGGCAAGAGTACAAACATAATATGGCATGGCAATGCATTTCACGAATTCGCATTTGCTCCAAGACAAAGAAGCAAAACAGTTGTTAAGGCAAATGTAACACAGAATCGCTACCACACGCAGAGAAAAAAAAAGTCAAATTCAGACAACAAAATGATTCAACCATCTGAACACCGCATGATGACTTGTTGGGACTGAACCACAAGCAAACGGTAGAAAGAAAAGAAAATCGAAGAGACTAAATGTAAACATTTGACTGATTAACTCATTGATTTTATGTAATGCATTTGCAAACTGCATCCATTATGTTTGTTCAATTTTCTTTCCAACATACAGAGAATATGTAACACAAGAAAGAAAACGGGGGATGTAGTGATCCCTATGTGCATGTACATAAGGGGTTAATGTGTAATCAGAAGCACCAGATGATCACTAGAGAGCCGGACCAACAGGGGTATAAAAGCAACCGCATTGTGCCTCTCGCTCTCTCTTTCGGGTGTACTGTGGCCAGGACAGGAGTATAAGATTGGCTCAGATAGTTAGTGTAGTTAAGCATAGTTACTGTAGTTTGATCTTGTTGACCTTATCACTACTATTAATATTAAAGTAAAGATCTCATGCAATTATTGTTATAGTTACTCAATAAACCTTTTGTTACTACTGGATGAGTTTGAGTCTTCTTCATCGAGATTCAGAAGACCTCATCAGTAACCAAGGTTTGAGTAACACATACTACACTCAGTTGTATATCAAAACACACAAAGAAGTGTAATAAAAGATGATACAGGAGTGTAATAAAAGACACCAGGCTGGTCAAGTTCCAATTTGTGGATCTGTGCCCAGTCTCTGGCTACCTGGATCCCCAGGTAACGGAATCTGTGCTGGGCCGTTTTAAATGGGAGTCCATCCTGCTCTGCCCCTCCCCCATTTGGGTTCACTGGGAATGTCTCACTTTTGCCAAGGTTAAGTTTGTAACTCAAAAAGGTTCCAAACTCTTTCAGGATCTGCAGTATTGCCTTCAGTCCCTTCTGTGGCTTTGAGACATAAAGGAGCAGGTCATCCGCACAGGGTGAAATTCTATGCTCTCTGTCTCCTCTCCGGATTCCCTTCCAGCTTTTTGCGTCCCGCAGGGCTATCGGCAGGGGTTCGATCGCTAGCGCGAACAAGAGTGGACAGCGGGCAGCCCTGCCTTGTTCCTCTCTGAGCTGGGAGCATTCAGAGCTGGTGGTGTTAGTTTGAACGCTCGCTTTGGGAGCATTGTACAGGAGTCTCACACAGGCGGTGAATCCCGCTCCTATCCCAAACCGTTCCAGTACCTTGAGGAGGTACTTCAATCGACTCTGTCGAAGGCCTTTTCTGCGCCCAGGGAGACGATCACCTCTGGTGCTCTCTCCCCAGTGGGGGGTCATTATTACATTCAGCAGCCCCTGATGTTCGTTGTGAGCTGCCTACCTTGACACAGCCCGTTTGGTCCTCTGCGACCACCTCTGGTTCACAGCCTTCCAGCCTTTTGGCCAGGACCTTTGCGAGTATTTTCGCATCAACGTTCAGCAACGAAATGGGATGATATGATCCGCATTCCGTCGGGTCTTTATCCTTTTTGGGTATAAGCGAGATTGTGGCCTGCGCTAGTGTCAGTGGCAGAGTGCCCCTTGCCAGCGAGTTTGCGAACGTGTCCCTTAGGTGTGGGGCCAGGGCTGGCCCAAATTCTTTTATAGAAGTCTGCCGGGAACGCGTCGGGTCCCGGTGCCTTCCCCACCTGCATGGAGCTGATGCTCTCCATGATTCCTCCCAGGTCTATTGGTGCTTCCAGCTCCCCCCTTCTGTCTTCCCCTACAACTGGTAGTTCCAGTCAAAGAACTGTTTCATTCCCGCGTCCCCGTTGGGGGGCTCAGACGTGTACAGTCCCCGGTAGAAGGTCTCAAATACCCGATTGACTTCCTTTGGTTCTGTTACCAGTCTGTCTCTGCTATCCATTACCTGCGCTATTTCCCTCGTGGCTGCCTGCTTTCTCAGCTGGTGAGCCAATAGGTGGCCAGCCTTGTCTCCGTGTTTGTAGAAGGTCCCCAGTGTCTGGTGGAGTTGGTACACGGCATTCCTAGTGGATAGCAGGTTACAGTCCATTTGCAGCTTTTTCCTCTCCGCCAGCAGCTCTATGGTCGGGGCCTCGGAGTATTTTCTGTCAACTTCCAGGATGGAGCCCACCAGTTGTTGCCTGCCCACCCTCTCTGCCCTATCTCTGCTTGCCTGTCTTTCACCCGCTGTTCCTGCCCCTTTCCTTCGCTGCTACTTCTGATATCTCGCCGTCCCCTCGGTCTATTGTTGCCAGACATATTCTTCTCCTGTGTCCTTTGTATTCGGGTGGGTTTCGGTGTGCTTTCTTGGCCGCAATCTCCGATAAATTGACGATGTTGGGTCTGATTGGGAGGAGAGCCACCTGGTGTGTGTCTGCTCAGCACATCGCTGCCACCAGAAATCTTAGTTCCAGTTTGTTGATGATTGAATTGGTGAAACCTCCTGTATGAGAAGTGATAGAGTGGAGGACTGGGAGATGGTGAGGGTGGGTGTGGGTGCGGGTGGAGTGGTGGCAGAGTGTTCTAAGTTTCAATCTTCATAAAGGAAGCTGGAGAGGGTGATCATTGAGAGTCGGGACCATTGCAGAACTCAGTCATGTAACTGCGCGATGGTGAAAAAAGGTCACATTCATAATCCGCCCACGTTAACGCTACCACCAAGAAAGCACAACAGAGCCTATACTTCCTCAGGAAACTGAGGAAATTCGGCATGCCCATGTTGATTCATATCAACTTTTGCAGATGAACCATAGAAAGCATTCTATCTGGCTGCATCACAGCCTGGTATGGCAACTGCTCAGCCCAAGACCACAAGAAACTTCAGAGAGTCGTAAACAAAGCCCAGTCCACACAAATCTGCCTCCCATCCATTGACTCCATCTACACCTCCCTCTGCCTGGGGAAAGCAGGCAGCATAATCAAAGACCCCTCCCACCCGGCTTACTCACTCTTCCAACTTCTTCCATCGGGCAGGAGATACAGAAGTCTGAGAACACGCACGAACGACTCAAAAACAGCTTCTTCCCGCTGTTACCAGACTCCTAAACGATCCTCTTATGGACTGACCTCATTAACACTACACCCCTGTATGCTTCACCCAATGCCGGTGTATATGTAGTTACACTGTGTACCTTGTGTATTTTCTTTTCTTCTCATGTACTCAATGATCTGTTGAGCTGTTCGCAGAAAAATACTTTTCACTGTACCTCAATACACGTGACAATGAACAAATCCAATCCAAATCCATCAGATCACCAGTCAAACTGCAATGGCTGTTCGTAGTTATGGTCAGTGTCATGTTGATCCGAGGTAAATCCCAGAAATAGCAAGTGGATGATTGACGTTCAACAATTGAGTTGAGCTTTCTAGATGTCTGATAGTTGAAATATTGGCCAGATTTCTCCGGCTGTTAGGGTTCTCTGTTCCTGCAGGCACTGCACTCCCACCCAGCAGGTTTCCTATTGACATGGGGCTCCGATGGGAAATCCATTGACAAGCGGCGGGAGTAGAGAATTCCGCCACCAGCGAATGGCGCATCACTGAGAAACATGTGGCTGGGGACCGGATAATCCTGCCCATTGTTCATTAAGATCCTTCTTCAATAAAACTAGGAGCAGGAGTAAGCAATTCAACCCCTTGTTCCCGCTTCATGATTCAATACGATCATGGCTGATCTCATCTCTGCCTCATCTCCACCTTCCTGTCCATTCCCCATCACCCTTCATCCCGCTGCTATTAAAAATAGATCCATCTGCTCCTGAAATTTGTTTAGTGTTAGGTGTCCACTGCACTCTGATGATTCCGCAGATTCATGATACTTTGAGTGAAGTAATTTCTCCCCATTTCTGTTTTAAATCTGCCCCCCCCCCCTTAGTCCAAAATTATGGCCTCTCCATAGGAATGTCCAACAGGGGAAATATCTTCTCTACATCTACCCTGTCAATCCCCTTCAGCATCTCATATGATTGAATTAGACCTCCTCTCATTCTTCTAAAGTCCGGCGAGTACAGTCCCAAACTGCTCAATCAATTATTAATAATAACCTTTATTGGTGTCACAAGTAGGCTTACATTAACACTGCAATGAAGTTACTGTGAAAACCACCGAGTTGCCGCACTACAGCTCCTGACAAGATTCTGTCCTGGAAGGTAGATTGGGGAAATGTGCCAAAACCTGTTTCCAGTCACATGTTCTTGCATTAATTGCCGTGAGCTAACTTTGCAGCAACAGGCTATGAGGGGGTTTGAATAGACATGCCCTTGGTTGATTAAAGTACGAATTTGATCATGTCCCATTCAGAAACTGTTCACAGTAAATAGCCAGGGACCATGGCGTTTTTGAAAAATAATAATCTTTATTGTCACAAGTAGGCTCCATTAACACTGCAATGAAGTTACTGTGAAAAGCCCCTAGTCGCCACATTCGGGTCCAGAGGGGGAGAATTCAGAATGTCCAATTCATCTAACAGCACGCCTTTCAGGACTTGTGGGAGGAAACCGGAGCACCCGGAGGAATCCCACGCAGACACGGGGAGAACGTGCAGACTCCACACAGACGTGACTCAAGCCGGGAATTGAACCTGGGACCTATGAAGCAACAGTG
Organism: Scyliorhinus torazame; assembly: GCF_047496885.1. Classification (NCBI taxonomy): domain Eukaryota; kingdom Metazoa; phylum Chordata; class Chondrichthyes; order Carcharhiniformes; family Scyliorhinidae; genus Scyliorhinus; species Scyliorhinus torazame. The sequence continues at coordinate 187,101,719 of NC_092720.1, read as the reverse complement.
CTACCCACTGTGCTACCATGTTGCCCCCTCTTTATAAGACAAGTCCTTCAACCTTGGAATCAATCCAGGAAACCTTCTCTCAAACATTTAGCCCTTCCTCAAGTAAGGGGAACAAAACTGTGCTCAGTACTCCAGATGCGGTCTCATTAATATCCTATTCAGTCACAACAGCACTTCCCTACTTCTAAATACCTTCAGATATCACCGCCTACCCCCCTGCCTCCACGCAACTCCCACCCACCCCAGTGAACAAGCAAACAGGTTTACAAACAAAAATGCTTGAAATCCTCAGCAGGACAGGCAGCATCTGTGGAGGGAAACAGAGTTAATGGGTGGGATATGACACCCTTTCACCCACCTCATTACCCCACCCCACTTCCCCATACGCGTTGTGATTTGTGGTGGTGGAGGCAGTTTCTCGTTGCCAGGCACACAGATCTTTCAGAAGGAAGAAAAGGACTTAGAGGGAGTGCAGATAATATGCCGGAGAATGGCTCCAGGGATGGGGGAGGGCCGGAGGTGGTGGATGGAGGGTGGGAGGTTTAGGGATAGGGTTGGAGAAGCTGAGACCATTCTCCTTGGGAAGGGAAGGTCGAGAAGAAATTTGATAGAGGTGTTCAAAATCGCCGAGGGATCTAGATTGAGTAGATTGGTGGGGGGGGGGGCTGAATTTTATGGGAATGGGGTGGGGGTGTAGAGGGCGAAGTGGGGGGAGGGGGGTGTAGAGAGGGAAGTGGGGGGAGGGGGGTGTAGAGGGGGAAGTGGGGGGTGTAGAGGGGAAAGTGTGGGGGGGGGGTAGCCAGAGGGGGGGTGGAGTTATATTGTCCTGTGCCACCCCAGAAGGAAAGTCAGTCCTGAATCAGACTATTTTAAACAAGACCACTCTGTAGCCATGTTTCGGGTGGCCCTAACGAGGTGAGGGTTGAAACTCCGGTGGCTGGTCGGGGGAGAAATCCAGCCCCAGTTTGATCCGCAAGCAATCCCATGGGAAAGATCAATGGCAACCGGAGTGAGTCAAGCCTCGGGTTTTTAGAGCAGGAAGGGATTGGCCACTCTGCGGGTGGGTGGCTGAGGGGGTCGCGGGATTGTGGACTGGGTGGCGCGGTAATACCTTGGGCAGGAGGGGGTGTATGTCCCAATGCGGTGGAACACCCTCTCCACATTCGTTCCCCCCCCCTTTTAACCAGTTACGTTCAGATAAACGGCCTTCTCTTCACCCTCCTCTCCCATCACTGTCCAGTTTGGAGGCAGTCTTATTGGACAATAACAGGCTGCAGTAGGGCGAGGCGCGCTAGTGGGTGCCTCGCCCTCACCTCCTGTGTTATGAGGACCAGGTAGGGGTGGGCAGGAAGGCAGTGGGATACCCACCTGACATATTTTAGGTTACCCTTCTCTCCCCTCCCCGCTGCTAAATTCCTGGGGGCAAGGGTGGGGTGGGGACAGTAACATTGGCGACTAACGAGCTGAGAGAGAAGGCGGTCAATGAGCCATAGCTCAATTCCGCAGTCTTCCATCCCACTTTGAGATCTGCGATGCAACAAACTGATTGAGCCGAGGAAGCAACGCAAGAAAAACACAGGTTCAAATGCCAATTACCACATCCGAACAAATATTCGTCAAAGATCGGAATGTGTGGCCTCCCGGCGAATTGATCAGCGTGGTCCACAAGAGCCTCCTTCACCGTGCCATAGCCCGCCAGCACCACTGCCTTCTGTGCCCCAAGCGACACTGAAAATACACTTCCGTATTTCTCTGAGAGCTAAAGGAGAGAGAGAGCTTCAATTAGGTTGAATTGTCCTTTCTCGTGAGCGACAGCGAAGAACGAGTTGTGGGAAAAACAGAGAGGAAACGAACAACTGATTGAGCCTCAAAGCCCAGCCCCTCAATCTGGGGAAAGTTAACGCCTCAGAATCAACGTCGATTCACAACCATCATAGCCCGGGATCGCCCCAATAAACATTGGAATCCGGGTGTGATCGAAGGGCCTCATCGCGCCCGACTCGGTGACGGGGTGAGGCCGTTAAATCTCGCCAGATGCCTCTTGTGATATTTGCGATGCTCGGAATGTCTGGTGAGATCTAATGAGATTAGGCTCATTTAAATATATTGCCGCCCGATTCTCCGGAGATCCGGGAACAAACACCCTCGCCTGGGAGACCTCACCGTGGCGCTGTTTAGCACTGGTTCACACAGTCCAAAGATGTGCTTGTTAGGTGGATTGGCCATGCTAAATTGCCCTTAGTGTCCAAAATGTTTAAGTGTGGGTTACTGGCTTACGGGGACATGGCGGATGCTTGGCTTGCGAAGGGTGCTCTTTGTAAGGGCCAGTAGACTCGATGGGCCGGATGGCCTCCTTCTGCACTGTAAATTCTATGATTTTACAATCATGGACCACACGTTGCAGCACCTGGGGTAGTCTCCCGGGCCATTGGAGGCCCCCGGGTGATTGGGCCCTGGGCAGGGTGGAATCTGGCACTCCCGCTTCCATTCGGGCACCTTTACACCGCCAGACTGGTACTCTGGCAGTGCCACCAGACACCCTGTAAGTGCTGCCCTGGCACTTCTAGGATGTCTGCGTGGCTCTTCCAATCTGGCAGGGACACTATCAGGGTGCCAGGTTGGCAATGCCAAGGTGTCCAAGTGCCAGGTTGCCCACGCCAGTGTTCAGACCCAGGGGTCCTGCCCTTAAGAGGTGGAGTGAGAGCTGAATCGAGGACCCCCTAAGAGATACGTTGGGGCACTGGGTGATCTGGAGGCTGCAGTGGGAAGTCTGAGGGGGAGTTAAGAGTTCAGATTGAGGGAAGCACAGTGGCACAGTTGTTAGCACTGCTGTCTCACGGCGCCGAGGTCCCAGGTTTGATCCCGACTCTGGGTCACTGTCCGTGTGGAGTTTGCACATTCTCCCCGTGTTTATGTGGATTTTGCCCCCACAACCCAAAAGATGTGCAGGATGGGTGGATTGGCCACCCTAATTGCCCCTTAATTGGAAAAAATGAATTGGGTACTCTAAATTTAAGGGAAAAAAAGCGTTCAGAGCGGCATTTAAAACTGGCACCCAGATCTCTTCCTCATGAGCTGGGCTCGTCAGAACAGGAAGTGAGGTAAGTGCGGCGTTCCCGACCAAGGCTAAAAAAGAATCTAGTTTGATAATGGGGTTGTTCTTGGTGCTGTAGGCGCCAAGAAGCACCCTGCTGTTACCGTCCAAAACAAACCGCTGTTTTTTGTGCATTAAGTCGCACCCTTCAATACATCAACCTCCTTAATATCACAAATCAGCTCCGGTGCAGCAATAATCCTTGTAAAACAACCAGAATTTGTTCTTTCACGGAAGAATCAGTCACCAAGCTGGGTGACGTCCTGTTAACATCCAGACTCCAACATACTGGAGAGGCAGTGGCGTAGTGGCATTGTCACTGGATGAGTAATCCAGAGACCCAGGGTAATGTTCCGGGGACCTGGGTTCTAATCCCACCGCCACTAGATTTGAATTCAATAAAAATTCGGAATTAAAAGTCCAACGATGACCATGAGTTGATTGTCGTGAAACCCTTTAGGGAAGCAAATCTGCCACCTCACCCAGCCGGGCCTGCATGTGACCCCCAGACTCACACAGCAATGCGGCTGACTCTTAACTGCCCCTCTGTAATGGCTGAACAAGCCACTCAGTTCAACGGCAGTGAGGAATGGGCATCAAATACTGGCCCAGGAAGTAACGCTCACATCCTGTGAATGTTTTTAAAGTGTAGAAAAGAAAATAAGCAGCAGTGTGAAAATGAGACAAGTGGCTTCAATGAAGCGATGCTACAAGGTTCGATTTAGCTGCCAGCTTTCAAATACGTACTTGTCTTCAGGTTCAGTGGAACCAACCTACAAACCCCTTGGTTCTCCGGGAATATTTACTGAGAGGCCCTTTTTCCATTCCTGATGCACTCTGGCCTTTTGAAGGGCAGGGGAGTTATCCCCTGGTGTCCCGCTCAATTTTTATCCCTCAATCAACATCACATAAATCAGATTATCAGATTATCACATTGCTGCCAGTGGGATCTTGCTGTGCAAATTGGCGGCTAGATTTCCTACAACAGTGACAGGATACACTTCATTGGCTGTGGAGCACTGAGCGAGTGGCCGTGAAAAACACTGTATCCTTTCTTCTTTCATCTCTGTCTCCTCAATGTAATTAATTATCTACATAACTCAGAAAAATTCAGGAAGCTTTATTATCACTTGTTAGGAGGCTTCTCCCCTTGGTATAACTAATTATCTGAACTCTGTTGAAATTTGTCAAACGATCAAATTGACTTTTTATACCAATTAATTGACATGATATTTCTTTAACAAGTATTTATTTAGATCTGTAGTTGATCAAAGTAAATGTTCACTCGCACACTTGCCTTGCCCAACTCCTTCTGAAGTGACATTATTTTCTTTCTCCTCCCATTTGGTTCAGTCACAGTCCAATTAGAGATCAAGATCACAAACTCACAGAATCTCAGATCATAGATTCACAGGATCTCAGGTCACAGGATCTCAGGTCACAGAATCTCAGGTCACAGAATCTCAGGTCACAGGATTTCAGGTCACAGGATCTCAGGTCACAGAATCTCAGGTCACAGGATCTCAGGTCACAGGATCTCAGGTCACAGGATCACAGAATCTCGGGTCAGAGGATCACAGATGACAATTCACAGACTCACAAGTCTGAGACTTATCCACTCTCAGATCACAGACTCACAGATCACAGGTCACAAAATCTCAGATCACAGACTAATGGAACACTGATCGTGATTTCCAGACTCACAGATCAGAGCCTCACAGATCACAAAATCTTAGATCACAAATAAGAGACTCACATATCACAGGCTCACAGATCAGAGACTCCAAGATCAGCGACTCCAAGATCAGAGATTCTCAGATCCCAGACTCTCAGATCACAGACTCTCAGATCACAGACTCTCAGATCACAAAGTCTCAGATCACAGAGTTCCATATCAGAGGTCATAGTCACACAGATTAGAGTGACACAGGCCACGGTTTGGGAATCACATATCACAGATGTGGGTCACAGACTCACAGATCAGGGAACAACACTAAGTAATCCTTAAGCTGTCCTTTTAACATCCATAAGACTTAAAAACAGAACCTTTAGCAGAAGCACATCAGGTTAAAGTCAGTACTGACAGCAGTTATTAGTTTTAAATCACCAAAGGATCGATTTACATTCTTTAGATTACAAAGAGAGAGACTCCAAAGCAGGCCAGCAGCACGGTTCAATTCCCGTACCGGCCTCCCCGAACAGGTGCCGGAATGTGGCGACTAGGGGATTTTCACAGTAACTTTATTTGAAGCCTACTTGTGACAATAAGCGATTTTCATTTCAGTTTTTCATTTCATTTCATACACTTCAGGCTGTGACTGCAGCTATCCAGCTCTGAAAATGAAGCTAAAACACACCCTGCAGCAAACAGCCAAAAACGAAAGTAAAAAGCTGACACACAGCCCAGCTCCACCCACTCTCTGACATCACTGCAGTAATACACTCATTTCTTAAAGGTACTCTCACTACAGATATTTATCTACACACCCATTTATAAACACCCATCTCTTAAAGGTACTCTCACATGACAAGTGCAACAGAAATTGAAATAGTTTTGAAAATTCACAACTTGGCATAAGAAGGCACTTGAATGTAAGGTGGAGGCGGTCGTAGAGGCGGTGTAACAGTCGGTCGTCCCCTATATTGCCAATTTTCAGGGTCATCCTCATCGTCTCCCTCGGTCAAGGCAAGGCCGGCCATTTGACCGTACGGTCCTGATTTGGAAATGGGGGTTTTACAGACTTAAGCCTTTTATTGTGGGCACATTCCTTCTTTAAAATCTCCGCAGTCTTAACAATTCCCTCCTTCTCCTGTTAATTTAATGCCCAATTTTAAAGCGTTAGCCTGCCAACTAGCCAATAAAGATGTATCTTTTTATTTCTGACAGTACTCAATCAATTTCTTAGCCGTGGAGCTACGGTTATGTTGCCAAATAATCTGCTGTGCCTCTATAACCGTAGGCAAATCTTTTGATCCTCCCAGGGGCCATTTCCCCTTTCCCAAATCCTTATGCAATTCTTCCGATAACTGCCGCAGCTGCTGAGAATGTTCCGGATACTGTTCGCAAAGAGTCTGAAGCTCTTCCACTATCAGAGGTGCTATCCAGAGTATTACCCATTGTCTCCTTTCCTCGGATAATCCTTGTGGTTACCTATTAAATTTTGGTAGCGATCCTAAATCGCCTATTCAATCAAGAATTTAAACGGGTCTATCCTGCCCTGTTACCCAATCAGGAGGCTGAGGCAATTGTTCGAAAGTGACTTTTAGAAGGTCAAAGTCTGGAAATGAAACATGAAAAGAGAGAGAGAGAGAGGACTGATTTAAACAGACTGACAGGCTCAGGGACTCAAAGACAGAACAACAGACAGACAGACTCAGAGAATTGAAGACAGAACTAACAGATTTAAGAAATTGTTCGAGTGTTCCGACAGGGTACGCAACGGTGAAACCCTGTTTATTGTGGAGTTTAAGGCGTCATCCGCCCCTGGTGAGAAGTACTATAATTTAGACGGAGTTATCCGTTCTCCGCTGTAGCCAATAGTCAACCCGGAGTGTCGAACAAGTCGAGACACTGGTTGAGACAATCGCTTGTTTTAAGGGCAACCTTTTATCGCGAAGGTATCAAGCAACCAGAAGGATCATCAACAGCCAAGCACCTTTCTAATTCGAAGAGGCCTCTAACCTCTTACGGGCCTCTCACCCAGAATTCGAAGAGGACTCTAACCTCCTAGGGACACCAACCCGGAATTTGAGCAGGACTCTAACCTCCTCGGGACACCAACCCGGAATTTGAGGAGGACTCTAACCTCCTAGGGACACCAACCCGGAATTTGAGGAGGACTCTAACCTCCTAGGGACTCCAACCCGGAATTTGAGGAGGACTCTAACCTCCTAGGGACTCCAGCCCGGAACTTGAGGAGGACTCTAACCTCCTAGGGACTCCAACCCGGAATTTGAGGAGGACTCTAACCTCCTAGGGACTCCAACCCGGAATTTGAGGAGGACTCTAACCTCCTAGGGACTCCAACCCGGAATTTGAGGAGGACTCTAACCTCCTAGGGACTCCAACCCGGAATTTGAGGAGGACTCTAACCTCCTAGGGACTCCAACCCGGAATTTGAGGAGGACTCTAACCTCCTAGGGACTCCAACCCGGAATTTGAGGAGGACTCTAACCTCCTAGGGACTCCAACCCAGAATTTGAGGAGGACTCTAACCTCCTAGGGACTCCAACCCGGAATTTGAGGAGGACTCTAACCTCCTCGGGACTCCAACCCTTCCCGGGCCTCTAACCCGGACTGTAACGGGTTCGCCGGACTGACCTGATCTCGTAAGAGTCTCTCCAGAAACAGACGGTAGGACCTGGTCGCGCTCGGTACAGCGGAGGGGGAAACCAAAGTGGTAACAAGGGTACTCACATTTGGGGGCCCAATTCCTCCTCGGCGTCCGGGCACTGATCAGTCAGTCACACCGTCTGTCTCCGGCGAGGCTCCTTGAGATCCCACCGCTGCCCAGAGCGACTGGGGCCTGGGCGGTTGTGCCATTGGTCGTTGATTTCTAATAAGTCTGGAGTGCTGTCTCTAGCATTCGAATCAAGTTCAAGGTGGAAAGTCGTTCCTGTGGGCGGAGACACGGTCAGGTCTGTGGACGTGCTGTCCTGGCTGGGGGAGGGTCGGTCTAGGTTGTCAGTGGGCGGGGCGTAGTCGTCTGCCATTGCCAGGAAGACGTGGTGTGAGTGGCTGCATTGGGTTCCATAAACCTTAAGCTGGTTGTTATTGAACCAACCTGATTTTCCATTAGGGTATGTTATTTTGTACACAGAGGGGCTCACTTTATCCGAAATGGAGTAGGGGAGAGGAACGAACTTGGGTTGTACAGGGAAACCATCACTTGCTGACCGACTGTATACTCTACTGGGTGGACTGTTTTATCAAAGCAGGCCTTACTCTGCTTTTTCCTAGCACCTAGTCGGACAGCTGAAGCGAGCTAGTCTGCTTCATTATTAACCGTGACCTGTTGGACTGCTTTTTCGTGTGTGAGGGCGGTGACTGTGGGGCTGGCCAAATAACAAATATTAGTTCCTTTCATGGGTCGTCCGGTCATGAGGGTGTGGGGGGTGGGGGGGGGGGGTGAATCCTGTGGAACTTGATACCGTGTTCCTAATAAACATAAGGGCGAATGGGAGAACCGTGTCCCATGTGGTGTTGTGCTGTTGCACCATTTTCCTAACAGTGGCTTTCAGGGTCCGATTCATACGTTCCACAATACCGCTGGATTGTGGGTGACAAGCAATATGGAACTTCTGTTTTATGCCGAAAATTGTCAGTACATTCTGCATAACTCTGCCTGTAAAATGAGAACCTTGGCTGATTCCCCAGCGTGTAAATATTTGCTGTGATAAGATCTTGGCTGTTGCCTTAGCCGTGTTTGTCCTGGAGGGAAATGCTTCCACCCATTTTGTGAAGTTGTTGATCACTACCAACACATATTTAAAACCATTTCTGCAGGGGGGAGGGGACCAATGTAATCGAGCTGTAAATTCATCCATGGGCCATTAACATGTCGGGTGTATCTTAATTGTCGTTTCCTGGAGTACCTTTCTGGATTATTCTGTGCGCAGGTTAAACAATTGTCAACATAATGCGTGACGTCTGCTTTTAAATCGGGCCACCAGCACAAAAGTCTTAAGTGGGCAATGGTGGTTTCTATCCCCTGATGTCCTTGTCCGTCATAAACTGGCAAATTATCTGGGTTCTGTCCTGGGTGAGGACCGCATAAATTCCATTCATTAAAATTATATTGTCCTGTACCGTCAGTGAGTCCTTCCATTTGTCGTACGGGGCTGAGTAGTTTCCGTCTAAAAGTTGCTTAAGAGTGTCATCTGCCTTTTGGGCCTGGGCTGAATCTTCGATATTTGTCTGTGAGACCTGGACTGCGTGTATTGGCACACTCTCGGGAGGTTGCCAAAAGTGGCCATGTCGTGATCCTGCCTTTGCTAGTGCGTCTGCCTTTACGTTACTGGGTGGGGACGAACGATGATGGCTTCTGACTTTTCTTCAGCCATATGTGCGATTTTTAGCAGTTTCAAGAATGTGCTTCAATAATGGGGCTGGGAGTAGGGGTTTACCGTCAGCGGATATAAATCCTCTAGATTCCCACAGGGGCAGGAATTCCTTCAAACTGTTACAGACATACAAACTGTCCGAATATATATCTGCGGGGGTCGGGAAAGAAACTGGGTGCTGCACTGTATGTGCAATTGCTGCCAATTCGGCTGCCTGCGATCCTATGTGACCTGGTAATTTTAGCGATATCTCCTCTAATGCGTGTCCCTGCGCGTCTTCCACATAAATACCGCATCTTGATATTCTTTTTCCATTGTCAATGGTGGAGGAACCATCTACATACATTTTTTAAGAGTTATCCGTGGTCGGGGGAATCTGTGCTTTACTACCTACACGTGGGTGTAGCGATTTTGGAATAAAGGGTCCTGCATGGTGTTTGGCTGCAATGATCTGGCACTCATGTGGGGTTCCTTCATACTGTAAATTGTCCGCTAAAAATGTGTGGGTCTTTGTCCGTTTAACTGTGATGTCCCTTCCTTGTAATAACAGTGTCCAGTGAGCTGCTCTGATCTGGCTAACTAAACCGTCCTTTAACCTACCATCTAACAGAAGCTGCGTTGGGGTGTGCTCGGTTAAAATTGTTACGGGGTTGAGGCCGGTGATGTATGCGAAGTATTGAACTGCACAAAAGACTGCGAGCAAGTGCCTTTTGACTGTTCCATGCTCCATGGGATACAAAACTCGTGAGGCATAGGCTACGGGTCCCAAACGGTCGTGTCTTTCCTGTAGTAGTACTGCAGAGAGGGTTCGTCGGTAGTCGCTACTCCTATGGCGTAGGGAGAGTGTGGGTATGGAGCTTGCAAAGCGGGGGCTGTACCTAGGGCGTGTTTTAATGCATCAATGGTGTCCGTGTGGAAGCCATTCCCTTGAGGCGTTCTTTTTAAGGAGCTCGGAAAGTGGGGCTGCCTTCATGGCAAAACCATCTATATGGTTCCTACAATACCCAACTAATCCTAAAAATGACCGGAGACTAGTGACATTGTGGGGCAAGGGCAATTTAACTATCGATTCAATCCATTTCTGTTCTATCTCTGTTTTCCCGTGTGTGATAATGGTGCCTCAGTAAAGGACCTTTTCTTTTAGGAGCTGGGTTTTTTTCGGGTTAACTTTACATCCAATTGAGTGTAGGAGACCTAGTAATTCGGAAAGAAGTTTATCCAGCTCTTCCCTTGTGTCAGTTTGTAGGAGCAAGTCGTCCACATACTGAATGAGGCATTCAGGTCGGGAAAATTTGGATAGTCCGTTTGCCAATTGTCGGTGAAAAATGGAGGAGTAGTTGTGGAAACCTTGCGGAAGGCATGTCCATGTATACTGCTGTCCTTGGAACGTGAAGGCAAATTTGTATTGGCAATTCTTATCTAAAGGAATGGACCAAAAGCCATTGCTAATGTCCAGCACAGTAAACTACTTAGCATGTACTCCCTGCTTGAGCATGGTTTCGGGACTCGTGGCAACGGTGGGGGCTGCTAATGGGGTTACTTTATTGAGTTTTCTGTAATCTATGATTAGTCTCCATGAACCGTCTGGTTTTCTTACGGGCCAAATTGGGGCATTGCTTGTTGAGACTACTGGCCGAATTACGCCTTGATCTCACAAGCTTTGTATTACTTTTGCAATCTCGCCCTCGACTTGCTGTTGGAAGCCATATTGCTTCTGGGGCTTGGGATTGGGACCTGCAGTGGTGACTGTTCCTGGAATTTTTCCGCAATCGTGCTTGTACTGGGCGAAGGATGTTTTATGACTTCTTAGGACCTCTCTAATCGTCTTATCTGTGGTAATCGCTTGTGGGTCAAACCAATAATCTCCCACTGAGCATATTCTATGTTCGTAGTCTCCGACCGTGAGTGTGGCGGGTGCTCTTGCTGTTCTGGCCATTTTCCAAACAGACTTATTCACGGGGTCAAAGGAAAGGTTGTGTGAGCTCATGAAGTCGATTCCTAAAATGTGCTCTGCTGTTTGGGGCAAATCCACTAAAACAACAGGGTGCTTGGTGTTTATGTTTCCGATTTGAATATCTACGGGGGCCGTAATGTATCCCTGCTGCACATGACCTGCAAATCCACTAAGAGTGATGGTGTCTGTGGTGGGCCATTTGTCGTGCTGAAACATTGTGGAGGAGTTTAAAGTAGTGCGTGACCCTCCTGTGTCCCAAAGGAACTCTACTGGATGTGCCCGGACTGTGCCTGTGACTACTGTTCTGCCTGATTTGTCCCAGAGTGTGTCGCAGACCCAAGTTGGGGAGTCCGAACACCGTCAATCTGTGCTATTGGTCGCTGCATTATCTGATCGGGCGCTAATGCTATGTATGGGGCTAACATTGTTCCTAGGTGGGGCATTTGATTGCTGGTTCCGCTGCTGGTTCGGGAGGGCATTGCATTCGCGGGCGTAATGTCCCTTTAGTCCACAGTTATAGCATCCTCATGGTGCCTGTGCTCTGGGGTGCTGACCTTCATTTCTGCCCTCATTTACCCATGCGGGGTCCTGAGTAGTCCTGACTGGGTTCATATTTGCTTCTGCCTTCTCCTGATCTGCCTTTCTGTGTAGGGATTGTTCCCAAGCTCTGGAGAGTCTCTTTAAAACCCAAACTTCATTATGTGTGGCATCTGCGGGGTCATAATTCACACAGGCTTTTTAACCTGCTTCTGTGGCGTGGGAGCCAAAAGTGCGAGCCCATTTTGTTGTGTTGTCGTTATCTAAGTGTGCACGGACTAAATTCCCGAAGACCGCTTTAAAGTGTATCCAAAGGCGTCCTGCATATGTAGTCGGATGCTCTCCCTTCTTTTGTCTACAACGATTTAGATTTTCTATGGGATCTACTCTGTTGTAACCAATTGCGTCTAAAATAGCTGTCTTCATGTCCTGGAGGCTTCCTCCTCCTACATTCTGTGGGTCTTGTAATGCTGAGCTAACAGATGGGTCAAGGCTCATTACTATAAACTTCACTTCCTCCAGTTTGTCCAGACTGTGCATAACTGTCTGGTGTCTTACTCGCTCAAAGAAATGGGGCGAGATTCTCCGACCCCCCGCCGGGTTGAAGAATCGCCGGGGGCTGGCGTGAATCCCGTCCCCGCCGGTTGCCGAAGTCTCCACCACCGGAGATTCGGCGGGGGCGGGAATCGCGCCACGCCAGTTGGCGGGCCCCTCCGCGCGATTCCCCTTCCCCGATGGGCCGAAGTCCCGCCGCTAAAATGCCTGTCCCGCCGGCATAAATTAAACCACCTACCTTACCGGCGGGACAAGGCGGCGCGGGCGGGCTCTGGGGTCCTGGGGGGGGCGCGGGCCAATCTGGCCCCGGGGGGGGTCCCCCACGGTGGCCTGACCCGCGATCGGGGCCCACCGATCCACGGGCGGGCCTGTGCCGTGGGGCACTCTTTCCCTTCCACCTCCGCCACGGTCTCCACCATGGCGGAGGCGGAAGAGACTTCCTCCACTGCGCATGCGCGGGAATGCCGTCAGCGGCCGCTGACGCTCCTGCGCATGCGTCGCCCGGAGATGTCATTTCCGCGCCAGCTGGCGGGGCACCAAATGCCTTTTCCGACAGCTGGCGGGGCGGAAATTCGTCCGGCGCCGACCTAGCCCCTCAATGTTGGGGCTCGGCCCCCAAAGATGCGGAGGATTCCGCACCTTTGGGGCGGCGCGATGCCCGTCTGATTTGCGCCGTTTTGGGCGTCAGTCGGCGGACATCGCACCGTTTCCGGAGAATTTCGCCCATGATGTGTGTCTGCTGTCGGTGTAGCCATCTGGAATGGCCACTTACAAAGGAAACATGGATATTTGGAAAGACTGAAGGGAAATATGGCCAATACAGGATTCAGACAAACTCAGAGCCTAAATGTATATTTGCTAACAGAGAATCAGACAGTATCGAAACCCCTAGCCGATTTGCATTCTAATGGTCCATATCCCCAGGACAAAGGACTGGTGCTCAGGTATCAGATACAATTCCAGACACATCAGCGCCACTCCCTTCACACAGGGAGCCCAAAGAGCCAAGGTCAATGACCGCTCAGAACACGCTCAGCCATCTAGGCACCCGCCCCTTTATTGGCTCAAATCGAAGGTAGTAATCGAAGCCTGCCGAACTATTGGGTCCAAAGCTAAGGACCGCCCAAAAGAGCACGAAACTCCCAAAGGCTAAAGAGAGACACTGCCGCGTGTTCGATCTCTTTTGGCCCTGGCACACCGGCACTCTTCGGCCCAGCCTATACCTGAAGCCAACCGCAGCACCACGACCAGAAGCAAGTTCAAGATCAACGATCGCTACCAGACGAATGAGCCCAGCAGAACCGAAGTTACTTCTCCAGACCCAGCCACTCCAGATCCGAACAAAGGCCTTGTTCCTCTGCCAAAGCCGAGTGCCTGCAGTTAAGTACAGGTTGTTGTAGTGTTAGGTATAATTTAGCTTCTAGTGTTTTTATGTTGCATGTGTGAGTTAATCTTGTGTTTAAATAAACTATTATTGAACTTGAACTAACTGACTGGTTGTTGAGTCTTTGATCAATATCCGGTTGAACCTTGTGGTGGTATCATTTGATACCTGGTGACTCTGAAAGCAATATCCTCATTAGTTACGGTCAGACTAATGTCTGACTAAAGTAGATACCCCAGACTTGGCACCATTATTGGTGACGCTGGTGGGATAGTATTCCACACATTAAAAGAGCAACATTATTCGCGTCTCCGGTGCTAATTGGCAACATTATTGGCGACTTCTGACCGGACTCGACCTAGAAGTGATTTTGTCACTCCAAGAGAACCCACAAATCGTTGAATTAGAAACCCAATTGGAAAAGCGACAGAAATCACAAGTGTAAGACCCATATTGATCAAACCTCCAAGATTCGGAAGTGTGTAGTAATTTGCATGCGTACTAACAGGGATATAAGGTAAACTCGTTAGATTTTGTTGTGTAAAACAATCGGGAGTTTTGTGAACCAGAAAATAGCTTAGGCCATACCCGCTGTTCGAATCGGTGCCTTATTCCCCCTGTCCCAAATTTAGGATACAGAAAAGAGATACTGGTAGCAATGGCAGCAAAGGCAATGGAACGCCTTATGAACCCACAGGAACCCGAGGTTGCAGCGACCAGTAGAGCAGAGCAGTGCTCCAAATGGGAAGAGGAACTAAGGAAATACTTAATGGGGAAAGGATGTCCCCTTTGGTCTGTGTTTTGTTCGAATGAAGAGTCAGGTCCTGGTAGGACAAACTTGGTGGGACAACCTAACCGAGATACACAAGAAGAGTTAAGGAAAAGTTCGCAAGCCGATGGCTGTCTGTCTGGCACAATTGCGAGGCATAGAGTGGGTCGTGAGGACGCTCCGCAGACAGCTTGTAGAGAAAGAGAAGAGTGAGGGAAACGTTAGCAAGTGTGAAAAAGGTTAATGGGTAACTCGGAGAGCAGCTAGCAGCTGAAGACAAGGAGATGGCTGATGTCAAACAGGCACACCAAACTTGTATAGTTCACCGAAGCAGCTTTCAGACACAATACGATAAGGCCTACCAAGATACACAACGCTCAGTTTTGGTAAGAGAAGAGACGGAACAACAGGTAGAACAATTAAAGAAACAATGCGCAGATTTGAAGGCAGCTTTATGACACTCCACAGTTCCACAACGGAACAAAGACAGAGATCAGTCGACCACGCCAAATGCAGGCAGCAAATTTCAAGGTTACAGTCACTGCTCTCAGTGCACAACGGATTCAGAGACACCTTGGACTGAATTTAGATCAGGAAAATGGTCCCGATTGGCAGGAATTCAATGAAACTGCCCAGAGATATATAGAAGACACCGCGAATCAGAATAGAGCTCCCCAGGACCTGAAAAGGAAAGCACCTGCACCACCGACTGCACAGGCAGCACACAACCCCATAAATCCAGTCACCACGCAGCGCAAGTCACCGATTGACGATGAACCCGATTTCGTGTACACCACCCCACTAACCATCACACAATTGAGAGATGCCTGCGGCAAAATTGAACCATTCCAACCCACAGCAGACCTACACCATTTCTTTGAGCGAGTAAGACAACAGACAGTTATGTACCGTCTGGATGAACTGGAGGAAGTGAAGCTTATAGTAATGGGCCTTGACCCATCCGTTAGTTCACCAATACCCGATCCACAGAATGTAGGAGGAGGAAGTCTCCAGGTCATGAAGGAAGCTATTTTAGATGCAATTGGTTATAACAGGGGAGATCCCGTAGAAGGTCTAAATCTTCTACAGACAAAAGCTGCAGACAGAAGAAGGGAGAGCATCCTACTGCATATGCAGGACGCCTTTGGATACACTTTAAAGCGGTATTTGGAGATTTAGTCCGCGCACACTTAAATGTCGAACACACAACCAAATGGACCCGTATTTTAGTCTCCCACGCCACAGAAGCAGGTCAAAAAGCCTGTGTGAATTATGACACCTCCGACACCACACATAACGAAGTGTGGGTTCTGAAGAGACTCTCTAGAGCTTGGGAACAATCCCTACATAAAAAGGCAGAGCAGGAGAAGACAGAAGCAAATATGACTCAAGTAAGGACACATCAGGACTCTGCATGGGTAAACGAAGGTAGACATGACGGGCAGCACCTCAGAGCACAGGGATGCTATAATTGTGGACAAAAGGGACATTACGCCCAAGAATGCAATGCTCTCCCGAACTAGCAACGGAATCAGCAGCGAACGCCCCACATAGGAACAATGCCAGGCCTACACACAGTGTTAGCGCCCACCCAGACAATTCTGCCATAAAGAGCACAGATTGACGGTGTTCAGACTCCCCAACTTGGGCCTGCGACACTCTCTGGGACAAGTCAGGTAGACCAGTAGTCACAGGCACAGTCCGGGGACACCCCGTAGAGTTCCTTTGGGACGCAGGAGGGTCCCGCACCCCTTTAAACTCCTCCACAATGTTTCAGCGAGACAAATGGCCCACTGCATTATCACTATCACTCTTAGCGGATTTACAGGACATATCCAACAGGGATATATTATGGCCCCCGTAGATATCCAAATCGGAAACATTAATACCAAGCACCCCGTTGTTTTAGTAGATTTGCCCCGAACAGCAGAACACATTTTAGGGATCGACTTCATGAGTTCACACAACCTTTCCTTTGACCCCGTGAATAAGTGTGTTTGTAAAATGGCCAGAACAGCAAGAGCCCCCGCCATGCTCACAGTAGGAGACTACGAACGTAAATCTGCTCAGTACGCGACTATTGGTTTGATCCGCATGCCATTAGTACAGATAGGATGATTAGAGAGGTCTTAAGAAAACACAAAGCATCCTTTGCTCAGCACAAGCACGATTGTGGAAAAATTCCGGGAACAGCCGCCAATACAGGTCCCGATTCCAAGCCCCAGAAACAATACGGCTTCCCACAGCAAGCCGAGGGAGAAATTGCAAAAGTAATTCAAAGTTTGCTGGACCAAGGTGTAAATTGGCCCGTAGCCTCAACAAACAATGCCCCAATTTGGCCCGTAAGGAAACCAGACGGTTCATGGAGACTGACCATCGATTACAGAGAACTCAATAAAGTAACTCCATTAGCAGCCCCCACCGTTGCCACGAGACCCGAGACATTGCAAAAGCAGGGACTACAGTCAAGGTATTTTACGGTACTGGACATTAGCAATGGCTTCTGGTCCATTCCATTAGATAAGAATTGCCAATACAAATTCGCCTTCACATTCCAAGGACAGCAATATACGTGGACATGCCTTCCGCAAGGTTTCCCCAACACCCCTCCATTTTCCACCGACAATTGGCAAATGGATTATCCAAATTTTCCCGAGCCGAATGCCTCATTCAGCATGTGGACGACTTGCTGCTACCAACTGATACCAAGGAAGAGCACATTTCGCTTCTTTCCAAATTATTCGGCCTCCTACACTCAATTGGATGTAAAGTTAACCTGAAAAAGGCCCAAATCCTAAAAGAAAAGGTATTTTATTCAGACAGTCATCACACATGGAAAAAGAGAGATAGAGCAAAATCGGATAGATTCGATTGTTAAATTGCCCTTGCCCCATAATTTCACTGCACACCGGTCATTTTTAGGACTGGTTGGTTACTGTAGGAACCATTTGACGGTTTTGCCACCAAGGCAGGCCCACTTTCCGAGCTCCTAAAAAAGGACGCACCTTGGGAATGGCTTCCACAGCATACAGATGCCATTGATGCATTAAAACGCGCCCGAGGTACAGCCCCCGCTTTGCAGGTACCAGACCCACACTCACCATACACCATAGAAGTAGCGATCACTGACTGAACCCTATCGGCCGTACTACTCCAAGAAAGGCACGATCGTTTAGGACCCGTAGCCTATGCCTCACGAGTTTTGGACCCAGTGGAGCAAGGATTTTCAGCCTGCGAAAGGCACTTGCTCGCAGTTATTTGGGCAGTTCAGTACTTCGCATATATCACAGGCCTCAACCCCGTAACGATTTTGACCTAGCACACCCCAACGCAACTACTGGTAGGTTAAAGGACAGTTCAGTTCTCCAGATCAGAGCAGCATGCTGGACCCTACTCTTACAAGGAAGGGACATCATAGTAAAAAGGACAAAAACATACACATTTTCAGCAGATAACTTGCAGTATGAAGGAACGCCACATGAGTGTGAAATCATCGCAGCCAGGCACAACACAGGACCCTTTATTCCTAAATTGCTACCCACAAAAGCAGGCGTCAGACCGCAGAGAACCCAGACCACGGATAAATCTTTAAGAATTTATGTGGATGGCTCCTCCACCGTTGATAATGGATAAAGGATTACAGGATGTGGTATATATGTGGAAGACACGTAGGGATGTGCATTAGAGGAGATATCGCTAAAACTACAAGGTCACTGAGGATCGCAGGCAGCCGAACTAGCAGTAATTGTGTATATGGTGCAGCACCCAGATTCTTTCCCGACCCCCGCAGATATATATTCGGACAGTTTGACGGAATTCCTGCTCCTGTGGGAATCTAGAGGATTCATATCCGCCGACGGTAAACCCCTACCCTCAGCGCCATTACTGAAGCACATTCTTGAAATAGCTAAAGACCGAAAATATGGCATAATAAAAGTCAGAAGCCATCATCGTTCATCCGCACACGGTAACGTAAAAGCAGAAACCCTAGCAAAGGCAGGATCACGACATGGTCACTTTTGGCAATCCCCCCCCGAGACTGCCCCAGTACATGCAGTCCAGGTCTCACAGACGAATATCCAACGTTTAGCACAGGCCCAAAAGGCAGATGACACTTTTAGACAAATTTTAAACGGTAACTTCCCAGCCCCCTACGACAAATTCAAGGACACACTGACGGAATTGTATTAAAGAATGGAATTTATGTGGTCCCCACCCAGGACAGGAATCAGATTATTTGTCAATTTCATGACGGACACGGACATCAGGGGATAGAAACTACCATTGCCCACTTAAGACCTTTGTGCTGGTGGCCCGATTTTAAAAGCAGACGTCACACATTATATTGAAAATTGTTTAATTTGCGCTCAAAATAATCCAGAAAGGTACTCCAGGAAAGGTCAGTTAAGACACATCCGCCCTGTTAATGGCCCATGGACGAATTTACAACTAGATTATATTGGTCCCCTCCCCGCTGCAGAAATGGTTTTAAATATGTGTTGGTAGTGATCGACATCTTGACAAAATGGGTGGAAGCATTTCCCTCCAGGACAAACACGGCTAAGGCAACAGCCAACATTTTAACACAGCAAATATTTACATGCTGAGGACTCCCCCTGTAGCCATCTGGGATGGCCACGTCCCGATTACAGAATGGACACTTACAAAGACCGCAGGGAAAATTGGACAATGCTAAGAAACAAGCAGGTGCAAGCTCTGTCTGTTGATTAGAACCTCAAATGCTCAGACAGGACAGAAACTACCAAACGATTTACACACTAATGAGCCATCTCCGGGGACAAAAGGGAAACATTTAGATACACAATGTTAGGACAGACTCCCCAGCGCCAGAAGAAGCTAAGACAAAGCAGACTGACAGTCACCAGGACACGCCCAGCGATCAGGGAACCACCCCTCTATTGGAGGAAAATCTAAACCGATGATTGGGAAAGTCCCAATTAGTTGAGGCCAAGTTCAAGGCCCGCCCAAAAGAGCACGAAGCCCTTTTGGGTATAAAAGGTATCCCCCAAGGGAGAATGCCCTCCTTTGGCTTTGGCTCTCAGCGAAGAGAGAGGCCAGCCTAGCAACTGCACCAGACCAAGTAAGTTCCAAGTCAATGCACGCTACGAGATAGACGCTCCTAGTTGCTACCCTGTAAACAGCTCAACCCAGCAGCCTCAGAACCTGGCAACGGCCATTGTTCCTCTGACTGAGTGGGGACCTGAAGCTAAGTATAGGCTTTAGTAATAGTGGTAGTTTAGTTTGTAGAGTTTATGCATGAGCAGTTTTGACTGTGTGTAAATAAATGAGCATTGCTTTTGAACTTACTAACTGGTGTATCGAGTCATTGATCAGTATTTGGTTCTGAACCTTGTGCCGATGTCGAAAGATACCTGGCTACTCTTGAGCAAACATGATTAAATAGAGCCAAATTAAGAACCAACCAAAAGTTAGCAACACCCCGCAGCATTGAATCGGACCAAAGTTCGCATTTTACAGGAAGAGTGATGCAGAATGTTTTGACGATTTTTGGGATAAAACAAAAATTCCATATTGCCTATCACCCACAATCCAGCGGCATTGTGGAACGTATGAACAGTACCCTAAAAACGACTATCAGGAAAATGGTGCTACAGCACAACACTACATGGGACAGAGTTCTCCCATTTGCACTTATGTTTATTAGGAACACGGTATCAAGTTCCACAGGATTCACCCCCCACACCCTTATGACTGGACGACTCATGAAAAGAACCAAATATTTATTAGGACTTGATTTGGCCAGCCCCACAGTCACCGCCCTCACCCACGAAAACGCAGTCCAACGGGTAATGGAAAATGTTAAAGCAGCTCAGCTCGCTGCAGCTGTCCGACGAGGCGCTAGGAAAAAGCAGAATAAGGCCTGCTTTGATAAAACAGTACACCCAGTAGAGTATATAGTTGGTCAGCAGGTGATGGTTGCCCTATATAACCTCAGTTCATTCCTCTCCCCTAAATTTGCAGGACCCTACTCGATTTCAGATAAAGTAAACCCCTCGGTACATAAAATAACGTATCCTAATGGAAAATCAGGATGGTTTCATATCAACCAGCTTAAGGTTTATGGAACCCAGTGAAGCCATTCACACCACATCTCCCTGGCAATAGCAGACGACTACACCCCACCCACTGACAACCTAGTCCGACCCTCCCCAAGCCAGGACAGCAGGTCCACAGACCCGACCTTGTCTCCGCCCACAGGAACGACTTTCCACCTTAGACTTGATTCGGACGCCAGCGACAGCACTCCAGACTTATTGGAAATCAACGACCAATGGCACAACCGCCCAGGCCCCAGTCGCTCCAGCCCCAGGAACCCCGACCAAGATATGTTTGGCCCCTCATACCCCCTTTCATTGCCACAACCAGAGCCACTGCCCGACTATAGAAATTTGCCCTTTGCAGCTAACGCCCCTTCTGACCAAAGAATTCCCCATTGGCACTGCGATAACTCTTGTCGGTTGATATGGAACGACGATTCGGATCCCACGACGGCCCACGCGGCCACGGCATGATAATGCCAGACACGAGTTTGGCAACCGGGAGATGGTGATGACTCAGAGTCTGACTCCCATTATGGTAACCCCTTTATGACGCTTTTTGAAATGGGCCCCTGAGGTGTCCAGATGATGAGAAAAAGGAACCAATTGAGATTTATGGTGTCCTATTTTCTGCCCGCCTTTATTTCTGGAATTTCTTGATGCACTTTATACTTCCGATCTCAGGTGTTTAATTAATTTTGCCTGTCCACTAAATTGCTTGATGCAGTCATGATTACTCTTCTGCACATTGCCGAAGTCCATATGTCACAAATTCTATCCGCTCATGTAAGGTCACCCAGGCAGTGGAGTAACGGCACTAATTTCCACCCTGCCTGAGGTCCTCCTATGTATTCGGTCAGCCAAACTCGGGTAGTGGAGCAATGGCACTGATCACCGCCCTACCCAGGGATTCCACCCAGACTTGCCCTGCCATGGCTCATACGCACCCCATGTTCCAATCACTGATTTGTAAACATTTTTAAAACTCTTTATTGTCTCTGGCAGGTCTTTGTTTCCCCTGATCTGTTCGGTTTTTTGCGTGTGGTTTAAAGAATGCTCTTTGCCCAGTCTCTGCATTCAGCTTTGGTTTCTGACGACCCTTTGGGCGCTAACCCCAACTACTATTTACAGGTTCAACAAACTTGGTTGAAACGAAATTTGCTGCTATTACAAAACGCCCTCAGCGCTGGACGCAGAAAATGTCCTCCCACTCAACGCATCGAACACAGGTTCGCGTTTCGGTAAATGTAATAAGTTAAGTAGGAATGTGATGCTGCTATTGTATAAAAAATGTCGTACTGTAATATAAGCTCTTTTTGGTTATTAGCGAGCAGCATAAGTGTAGTTTAGGTAAGGATAGTTAAAGGTTCCCCTTAGGTAAAGAAGTTGAATGAATGATGGAATGTTATAGTGCTCCCTTAGAATTTATGAATGTGTGATGTATTAAAAAAAAACTAAGGTAAATGCTCCAATACATAGGACAGAGTGATATAGAATCTGTCCTTGGACAAGGGTACCCGGCACACCAAAGAACAGATGAAGGATCAGTATTGTGATCCACCACGCTTCGCGTTTAGGATCAAGAGAACGGACTGTAGCCATCTGGAATGGCCACTTATAAAGGAAACATGGATACCTGCAAAGACTCAAGGAAAATATGCCCAATACAGGATTCAGGCAAACTCAGAGCCTAAATGTATATTTGCTAACAGAGAATCAGACAGTATCGAAACCCCTAGCCGATTTGCATTCTAATGGTCCATTTCCCCAGGACAAAGGACTGGTACTCAGGTATCAGATACAATTCCAGACACATCAGCACCACTCCCTTCACCCAGGAAGCCCAAAGAGCCAAGGTCAATGACCGCTCAGAACACGCTCAGCCATCTAGGCACCCGCCCCTTTATTGGCTCAAATCGAAGGCAGTAATCGAAGCCTGCCGAACTATTGGGTCCAAAGCTAAGGACCGCCCAAAAGAGCACGAAACCCCCAAAGGCTAAAGAGAGACACTGCCACGTGTTCGATCTCTTTTGGCCCTGGCACACCGGCACTCTTTGTAAGAATCTTGTATTTGAAAGAATGTTAACTCCTGGCTGGCTCGACAAAATGTAGGAATCTGTAATTGATGGGCTCTTAACCTGTCGAACTACGCCAAGTTTGGGGGAAGCTTAGTTGATGAATCAAAGTCCTGGCGCAATACGACAAGTTGTAAGATTTGTAATATTTCTTGACTATGCCAAGTTGTTCGATTCCTTGTATTATTTGACTGTGTAAAGTTGAAGGAATTTATATCATTTCCACTATACGGTTACCAGTAGCACTTTGCGAATACTGGGACTCAGCAGAAATTTGCAGTTAAAACTTCTCAGGTGCCAAAAAGAATTGTTTTATTTGTAGTTGCTTGATTACAATTTGAAAGTCATTGAAAAGGCAATTCGTAGACAATTCGAAGCTTTCAGAGAATTACAAACATTATCTTTTTTTGCTTAGGCAGACAGCTCGAAAGTAACTTTTAAAAGGTCAAAGTCTGGCAATGAAACATGAAGAGAGAGAGATAGCTAATCTTCAGCTAAACTCAAGCTCAAAGTAAAAAGTGCATTACATCACTGACACAGACTAACAGACTGACAGAACCCCCAAAAGACATCTCTTAAACTAACAGAAAGACTATTAAGGACAAAACTAACTAAACTAACAGAAAGACGACACAACACAAAAACAGAAATTAAGGACAGACAACACAGCACAACACCCCATAGACAACACCAACTAACAGAAAGACAACACTAAAATGGCGGGCGGAAACTTTTCAGTTATACACTTTCATATCTGTCTTAAGTCATCTAATCACACCCCAATATAATCCTAATTGGTTTGGGTTAGACTCAAACACATTTGATTTGATGGCAAGCCGTCCATCTTCAATGTGCAACATCAGCTTTTTAATTGTTTCATGTCTACATGTTACGGAATGTGATATTCTGCTAATCTTTACCAGCAATAGACTGGTTGTAAGCTGGCTTGGCTAATGTAACAATTGAGACTTCATATCGAGAAAGATTGAGTAAAATATATATGATTCAATGCTCTTACAAACTGCATTGGACTCTTGCCACCTCGTTGCCATGGAACTCAGTCCTTGTCCTTGACAATTAGCACAAGCAGTGTCAAATTGTCTTGCAACTGTGCTGTTATAATCGATAATGGAATTTTATGCTGTTTCATGTATCATATTAAAGTCCTGAATTTATGTGTGCTGAAATTCTCATTTTTAAAATGAGCACTTAAACAGCTATCTTTTACCTATACTAGTTGTATTCGAAATACCTGGCTTCTACACTCTTCGGCCCAGCCTATACCTGAAGCCAACCGCAGCACCACGACCAGAAACAAGTTCAAGATCAACGATCGCTACCAGATGAATGAGCCCAGCAGAACCGAAGTTACTTCTCCAGACCCAGCCACTCCAGATCCGAACAAAGGCCTTGTTCCTCTGCCAAAGCCGGGTGCCTGCAGTTAAGTACAGGTTGTTGTAGTGTTAGGTATAATTTAGCTTCTAGTGTTTTTATGTTGCATGTGTGAGTTAATCTTGTGTTTAAATAAACTATTATTGAACTTGAACTAACTGACTGGTTGTTGGGTCTTTGATCAATATCCGGTTGAACCTTGTGGTGGTATCATTTGATACCTGGCGACTCTGAAAGCAATATCCTCATTAATAACGGTCAGACTAATATCTGACTAAAGTAGATACCCCAGACTTGGCACCATTATTGGTGACGCTGGTGGGATAGTATTCCACTCATTAAAAGAGCAACATTATTGGCGTCTCTGGTGCAAATTGGCAACATGGGTTGGAATGGTTCAATTTTGGCGCAGGCATCTCTCAATTGTGTGATGGTTAGTGGGGTGGTGTACACGAAATCGGGCTCATCGTCAATCAATGACTTGCACTGCGCGGGGACTGGATTTATGGGGTTGTGTGCTGCCTGTTCAGTCGCTGGTGCGGGTGCTTTCCTTTTCGGCGCCTGGGGGGCTCTATTCTGATTCTCAGTATCTTCTATATATCTATGGGCAGTTTCATTGAGTTCCTGCCAATCGGGACCATTTTCCTGATCTAAATTGGGTCCAAAGGTGTCTCTGAATCCGCTATGCACTGAGAGCAGTGACTGTAACCTGGCTATTTGTTGCCTACATTTGGCGTGATCTACTGAACTCTGCCTTTGTTCCGTTGTGGAACTATGGAGTGCTCGTAAAGCTGCCTTCAAATCTGTGCATTGTTTCTTTAACTGTTCTGCCTATTGTTCCGTCTCTTCTCTTGCCAAAACTGCGCGTTGTGTATCTTGGTAGGCCTTATCGTATTATGTCTGAAAGCTGCTTAGTTGAACTATACAAGATTGGTGTGCCCGTTTGACATCAGCCATCTCCTTGCCTTTAGCTGCTAGCTGCTCTTGGAGTTGCTCGTTAGCTTTCTCACATTTATTAAAATTTCCCTCACCCTTCTCCTCTTTCTCTACAAGTTGTCTGCGGAGCGTCCTCACAACCTCCTCTGTGCCTTGCAATTGTGCCAGACAGGACACGATTGCCATCGGCTCATGAACTTTTCATACATTCTTTTTATGTATCTCGGTTAGGTTATCCCACCAGGTTTGTCCTATGCTTCTGGACTTGACTCTTCATTTGAACAAAACTTGGACCAAAGGGGACATCCTTTCTCCTTTAAATACTTTCTCAATTCCTCTTCCCATATGGAGCACTGCTCTGCTCCACTGGTCGCTGCGACCTTGGATTCCTGCAGGTTCATTAGGCGTTCCATTGCCTTTGCTGCCATTGCTACTAGTATCTCTTTTCCTACCGTAATCCCTGTTTCTCTAGCGTAAATTTGGGACAGGGGGAATAAGGCACCGATTCGAACAGCGGGTATGGCCTAAGCTATTTTCCGGTTCACAATACTCCCGATAGTTTTACGCAACAAAATCTAATGAGGTTACCTTTGTACGCATGCAAGTTAATACACACTCCCGAATCTTGGAGATTTGATCGATACGGGCCTTACACGTGGTTTCTTTCACTTTTCCCAATTGCATTTCTAATTCAACGTTTTGTGGGTTCTCGCGGAGTGACAAAATCACTTCTAGGTCGAGTCCCACCAGAGTCGCCAATAATGTTGCCAATTCGCACCGGAATCACCAATAATGTTGCTCTTTTTAACTGGATACTGATATTTTTAATGAAGATACTGCTTTTCAGAGTCACCAGGTATCAAATGATACCACCACAAGGCTTTACCGGATATCGATCAAAGACCAAACAACCAGTTAGCTAGCTCAAGTTCAATGATAGTTTATTTACACACAAGAATTACTTCGACAAGCAAAATAAAACACTACAAGCTAAATTACACCTAACACTACAACAACTTGTACTTAACTTCAGGCACCCGGCTTTATGCAGAGGAACAAGGCCTTTGTTCAGATCTTGCGTGGCTGGGTCTGGAGAAGTGACTTTTTTTCTGCTGGGCTCATCCATCTGGTAGTGATCGTTGGTCTTGAACTTGCTTCTGGTCGTGGTGCTGCAATTGGTTTTAGACGTAAGCCGGGGCCAAGAGAGTGCCGGTGCGCTGGGGCCAAAAGAGACTGAACACATGGCAGTGTCTCTTTTTATCCTTCAAGGGTTTTGCGCTCTTTTGGGCAGCCCTTAGCTTTGGAGCCAAGAATTTGGCAGGCCTCGATTATTGCCCTCGATCTTAGCCAATAAAGGGGCGGGTGCCTTGAAGGCTGGGTGTGTCCTGAGCGGTCATTGACCTTGGCTGTTTGGGCTTCCTGGGTGAAGGGAGTGGCGCCGATGAGTCTGGATCTGTATCTGATACCTCAGTACAAGTCTTTTGTTCTGCGGAAATGGGCCATTGGAATGCAAATTGGCTGGGGATTTCGATAGTGTCTGGTTATCTAGTGGCCAATATACACTTAAGCTCTGAGTTTGTCTGGATATTGCATTGGCCATATTTCCCGTGATTATTTGCAAGTGGCCATGTTTCCCTTTGCAAGTGGCCATGTTTCCCCTTGTAAGTGGCCATCCCAGATGGCTACACAATACACCCCCCAGACGCACAGTGATCGGGGCTGAAAAGATGGGACAGGTTGTATAGGAACATGCCCATAAAGCTGATGGGTATGCTGGGGGCAGTGGATACCCAGGGGAGTGCCCTGGGGGAGGGTCAGCTAAATGACCCAGGGCACCAGGTTTAAAGCGGGCTGTCAGCAGCATGCACAGCTGCATGGCTGCCTTGCTGACTGTGGTAATGGTGTAGCGTACCCGTCCACCCCGACCCCACAGCTACCTCCTGGCCATCCCTAGTACTCTCTCCAGCCCTGGCAGAAGGCCCCTGGCCAGTGGCATGACTGTCGGCGAACTTTGGTGGTGTTGGACACTGACTGTACACCCCCTCTCTCTCTCTCAGAGCAGCCACCACACCAGGTTCATAATTTCTTCGGGAAACCAGCCCATCGGAGGTGGAGAACCGCAGGTGGGCCCACTAATGATATACAACCGGTGTTGCAACGACACGTATTGTGCATCGCATTGACGCTATTTTAGAGGGGCGGCATCGTGATTCGGCGGCAAACCAGCACTGGCCGCGATTTCGGTATCGGGAGCTATTCTCCGCCTGATCGTACGCCCCGATTTCACCAGCAGCTAAAGGAGAATCCTGCCCAGCCTTGCTGACAGTGCAGCCCTCCCTTAGTAAGGCACTGAAGAATTTTGTGTGCGAGTGGGACTTGAACCAGGAAGTTTGCCATTCTGAGGTGCAGCGACAGAAAAAGAGCAGACCTGCAGCTTCAGATCCAGTCTAAATTGTGGGTCCGGATCCAAAACATATTCTCTATTTCTCTCTGTCTGAATGGACTCTGCTAGGCCTCACAGCCTCACTCCCAGGGGAACGCAGTCCAGCACGTCACGGTTTCCCTGTTCAAGGTCAAACGCTATCAAGTATCGTAAACTGTAAGGTCAGAGTCCTGTGCAACAATCTGTTCAGTTAAAGTATAACTGTCTGGACAGGGAAGGTGTGGACTAAAATCCCTCTGCTCGACGACGAATGAATTTGAGGCGGATTCTTGGAACCCATTAAGAAGGGGGAAAGGACTGAAGGACCATCCCAGATGATAAGATAAGGACACAAGTGGCCTCCATTCTGTGGTTCCCCAGAAAGCAGTATTCTTATTTCTAGGTTTTACTGGCGTTCCATTTTAAAGTAGACAAGACCAGTTCAGAGCAGGATTCTAATTTCCTTGTTCCTGGTTTGCATATGATGTCTGCCTCCAGTATCTGCCCCACAGACTACACATTGGGCCTACTGGCCTTGACACTGCTCCTTGTCCTGCTGGTTTCCCTCGTACGGCGTAAGGGCGGAGTGGGCGACAACCTCCCTCCCGGACCCAGTCCCCTACCCCTGATCGGCAACCTGCACCAACTGGACCTCAAGAGGCTGCACTGGTCTCTCATGCAGGTTAGTGAGAATCTTTCACTGAGGACTGCGGGGCAGCGGCGATTTACCAGTTACACATCCCAAGGAGATGTGCTGGGGGTGGAGGGGTTGGGGAAGGGATATGGGTGGCAGGGGGTGGGGGGGGGGGGGGGGGGGGCGGGCTCTGAAATAAGGAGAGGACAGACCTTGAGATGAAGCACATCTTTGATGATTTTTAAGTGTGTGGCCTGTAATCTGAGAGTCTGCAATCTGAGACACTGTAGTCTGAGGGACTGCAATTTCAGAGCATATGATCTGAGAATCTGTGATTTGAGAGTCTTTGATCTGAGTGCCTTTAATGTGAGAGTCTGTGATCAGAGAGTCTGAGATATGAGAGTCTGTGATCAGAGAGAATCTGATCTGAGAGGCTCTGATCAGAGAGCCTGTGATCAGAGAGTCTGTGATCAGAGAGAATCTGATCTGAGAGGCTGTGATCAGAGAGCCTGTGATCTGAGAGTCTGGATACGTGCATCTCTGGCTTGTAAGTCTGTGATTCTGGATCCGTGAACTGGGGTTCTGAATCTGTGATCTGTGAATCTGTGATCTCTCATCTGAAATTCTGTGATCTAAGTCTGCCGTCTGCGATCTGAGATTTTGTGGTCTGAGATTTTGTGATCTGAGAGTCTCTCATCAGAGAGTCTATTATCTGTGAATTGTGATCAGAGAGTCTGTTATTTGTGATCTGAAATTTTATGACCTGTGATCTGAGAGTCTCTGATCTGTGACTCTGTGATCTGTGAGTCAGTGATCTGAGAGTCTCTGATCTGTGAATCTGTGGTTCCTGATCAGTGATCCGGTAGTCTGTTATCTGTGATCTGAGATTTTGTGATCTGTGAGCCTGTGATCTGAGGTTCTCTGAGTCTGTGATCTGAGATTCTCTGAGCCTGTGATCTGAGATTCTGTGAGTCGGTGATCTGAAATTCTGAGGGTGTGATGTCTGGTTCCTAATTGAACTGTGACTGAACCAAATGGGAGGAGAAAGAAAATTGCAAAATAATGTCACTTCACAAGGAGTTGGGCAAGGCAAGTGTGCGAGTGAACATTTACTTTAATCAACGACACGTCTTAAAATTACTTGGTCAAAAAATATCACCTGCGGGATTCTCGGTCGGCGAGATCCTCTGCTTTGCCGGCAGAGCGCCCACGCAATTTATTATGGCCAATTCACCTAACCTGCACATCTTTGGACTGTGGGAGGAAACCGGAGCACCCGGAGGAAACCCACGCAGACACGGGGAGAACTTGCAGACTTCGCACAGACAGTGATCCAGCGGGGAATCGAACCTGGGATCCTGGAGCTGTGGAGCAACTGTGCTAACCACTGTGCTTCTGTGCTGTCCTGCCCTGCAGCACGGTAGCACAGTGTTCAGCCAATTAATCACACCAAGGGGAGAAGGCTCCTAACAAGTGATAGTGACAGTAAAGCTTCCTGAATTTTTCTGAGTTATGTAGATAATTAATTACATTGAGGAGACAGAGATGAATTGAAATGAAAACCGCTCATTGTCACGAGTGGGCTTCAAATGAAGTTACTGTGAAAAGCCCCTAGTCGCCACATTCCGGCGCCTGTTCGGGGAGGCTGGTATGGGAATTGAACCATGCTGCTGGCCTGCCTTGGTCTGCTTTAAAAGCCAGCTATTTAGCCCAGTATGCTAAACCTGCCTCTGAAAGTGTGAAAGAAGGAAGGTTGCATTGATAGTGTTTTTCACGGCCACTCGCTCAGTGCTTCACAGCCAATGAAGTGTATCTTGTCACTGTTGTAGGAAATCTAGCCGCCAATTTGCACAGCAAGATCCCACTGGCAGCAATGTGATAATCAGATAATCTGATTTATGTGATGTTGATTGAGGGATACAAATTGAGCGGGACACCAGGGGATAACTCCCCTGCCCTTCAAAAGGCCAGAGTGCATCAGGAATGGGAAAAGGGTCTCTCAGTAAATATTCCCGGAGAACCAAGGGGTTTGTTGGTTGGTTCCACTGAATTTGAAAGCGAACGTCACTTCCTGGGCCAGCATTTGTTGCCCATTTGTAACTGACCTTGAACTGAGTGGCTTGTTCAGCTATTTCAGAGGGGCAGCTAAGTGTCAGCCACATTGCTGTGTGAATCTGGGGTCATGTGCAGGCCAGATTGGGTAAGGACAGCAGATTTCCTTCCCTAAAGGTTTTTCATGACAAGCAACTCATGGTCATCGCTGGACTTTTAATTCCGGAATGTTTATTGAATTCAAATCTAGTGGTGGTGGGATTAGAACCCAGGTCCCCGGAACATTACCCTGGGTCTCTGGATTACTCATCCAGTGACAATGCCACTACTCCACTGCCTCTCCAGTATGTTGGAGTCTGTGCGTTAACAGGACCTGCCGCCCAGCAAAATAGTTTGGCTTGCTTGGTGACTGATCCATCCGTCAAAAAACAAATTCCAGTCGGTTTACAAGGATTATCGCTGCACCGGAGCTGATTTGTGATATTAAGGAGGTTGAGGAGATGGAGGGTGCGACTTAATGCCCAGAAAACAGAGGCTTGTTTTGGGAACATACAGCATGGTGTTTCTTGGCGTCTGCAGCGTCGAGAACAACCCCATTTTCAAACTAGACGGTTGTTTTGCCCTCAACGAGGAATGGCCTGCCGAGGCCACACTTACCTCACTCCCTGTACTGACCAGCTCAGCTCATCAGTGCAGGAAGAGTTCAGGGAGCCAGTTTTAAATGCCGCTCCGCACTCTTAAACCACCCCCCCCCCATACTCCCCACTGCAGCCTCATTACCCCCCAGTGCCCCAACGCATCTCTCAGGGGGTCCTCGGGACCCCTCATCCCACCTTTCAAAGGCAGGACACCCCAGACCTGATACCTGGCAACCTGTCGCCTGGGGACCTTGGCACTGCCAGCCTGGCATCCTGATATTGCCCCTGCCAGCTTGGCAGTGCCACCCAGACACCCTGGGCGGCAAAGCCAGTGCTCTAGGTGCCTGAGTGGCAGCGTGAGTGCCAGGGTACCACCCTGCCCAGAGCCCAACCACCCGAGGGCCTCCAATGGCCCAGGAGGCTGTTTGATCACAACTGGAATCCAATGTTTATTGGGGCGATCCCGGGTTATGATGGTTGTGAATCGACGATGATTCTGAGGCGTTAACTTTCCCCAGATTGAGGAGCTGGGCTTTGAGGCTCAATCAGTTGTTCGTTTCCTCTCTGTTTTTCCCATGACTCGTTCTTCACTGTCACTCACGAGAAAGGACAATTCCACCTAATTGAAGCTCTCTCTCTCCTTTAGCTCTCAGAGAAATACGGAAGTGTATTTTCAGTGGTGCTTGGGGCACAGAAGGCAGTGGTGCTGGCGGGCTATGACACGGTGAAGGAGGCTCTTGTGGACCACGCTGATCAATTCGCCGGGAGGCCACACATTCCGATCTTTGACCAATATTCGTTCCGATGTGGTAATTGACATTTGTGTAATGATATGTATATCGGTACGCCTGTGAAGGATTAATTATTACATCTCAGTGTAATTCAACACTAGAGGGCACCACCAGCTCCCAGAATAAATATCAGACCACAGGGAATGTTAGCAAAGGAGAAGTATTGATCACAGCACGAGGAGTAGTTTAGATCAGAGAGAGAGTTAACACGAGGTCATCATTAGTTAATACGAGATTATAGATTGCTGTTTAACAGATTCAACCTTACTTTATTAGTAGTTATAGCTCAGTAGTGTGTGTGAACTTTATTTGATTAATTGTTATTCAATAAATTAGTTTTGCTTCAATGTAAGGATTGGGGGTTTCTTTATCATCAACTCATCAGACCATTCCTGACCACAAGGCAAAGAATAACAACATATTACCACAAACTGTAACATAAACATTTGAACCTGTGTTTTTCTTGCATTGTTTCCTCGGCTCAATCAGTTTGTCGCATCGCAGATATCAAAGTGGGATGGAAGACTGCGGAATTGAGCTATGGCTCTTTGACCGCCTTCTCTCTCAGCTCGTTAGTAGCCAAGGGCCGGATGTTACTGTCCCCACCGCAGGTCCCGTCCCCACCCTCACCCCAAGGATTTAGCTGGGGAGGGGGGGGGGTAGCGGATGGAAGGGTAACCTAAAATATGCCAAGTGGGTATCCCAGCACCTTCCTGTGCACCCCTACCTGGTCTTCATAATACAGGAGGTGTGGCAGAGGCACCTCCTAGCGTGCCAATATAGTGTGGCCAATCCACCTAACCTGCACATCATTGGGTTGTGGGGGTGAAACCCACACAGACACGGGGAGAACGTGCAAACTCCACACGGACAGTAACCCGGGGCCGGGATTGAACCCGGGTCTTCGGTGCCATAGGCAGCAGTGCTAACCACTGTGCCACCGTGCCACCCCTAGATGAGAATTTCGAATAATAATTAATTGCCACACTTCACGTGCCTGACACACGACCTATTGAGGCCTGTAATTGGATAATTATTGTCCAATTAAGGCCAATTCAAACTGCCTCCAGTGACCATTGAATAATGATGGGGGAGGGGAGTGAAGAGAAGGCCGTTGTTCTTAACATAACTGGTTAAAAGGTGGGAAAGGATGCGGAGAGGGTGTTCCACGACATGGGGGCACAGACTCCCTCCCACCCAAGGTGTTACCCCGCCACTAGATCATTTGGACATTCTGAATTCTCCCTCAGTGTACCTGAACAGGTGCCGGAATGTGGTGACTGGGAGCTTTTCACAGTAACGTCATTGCAGTATAAACGTAAAGCTTGGGTCACTGTCTGTGCGGAGTCTGCACATCCTCCCCGTGTGTGCGTGGGTTTCCTCCGGGTGCTCCGGTTTCCTCCCACAATCCAAAGATGTGCAGGTTAGGTGGATTGGCCATGATAAATTGCCCTTAGTGTCCAAAATTGCCCTTAGTGTTGGGTGGGGTTACTGGGTTATGGGGATAGGGTGGCGGTGTTGACCTTGGGTAGGGTGCTCTTTCCAAGAGCCGGTGCAGACTCGATGGGCCGAATGGCCTCCTTCTGCACTATAAATTCTATGAAAATCTATGTAAGCCTACTTGTGACAGTAGGATTATTATTATTATATGAATGAAAATTATTTACATACGCTCCCATTCTATGCAATATTTGATCAGCTGCTGTTGTGCCACTTCTAGGTATTATATTCAGCGTCGGGAAGCGATGGCAGGACACACGAAGGTTTGTGATATCAAAACTCCGTGACTTTGGGATGGGCAAGAAATCCATTGAAGACAAGATTGCTGAAGAGGTCAACTTACTTGTGAACATCCTTGAGAGCCATAAAGGTGAGCACTTTGTGTGTCAGGCACGTGAAGTGTTGCAATTAATTATTCATTCGAAATTCTCATCTAGGGGTGGCACGGTGGCACAGTGGTTAGCACTGCTGCCTATGGCACCGAGGACCCGGGTTCAATCCCGGCCCCGGGTTACTGTCCGTGTGGAGTTTGCACGTTCTCCCTGTGTCTGTGTGGGTTTCATCCCCACAACCCAATGATGTGCAGGTTAGGTGGATTGGCCACACTATATTGCCCCTTAATTGGAAAAAAAGAATTGGGTACACGAAGATTAAGAAAAAAAAAAGAAATTCTCATCTGCACAAATGTGTCTCACTGGAATCAGAGAAATCATACAATCACAAAGTTACAGTGCAGAAGGAGGCCATTCGGCACATCAAGTCTGCACCGGCTCTTGGAAAGAGCACCCTACCCAAGCCCACACCTGCACCCTATCCCCATAACCCCATAACCCATTAACCCACTGACCCCACCCAACACTCAGGGCAATTTTGGACACAAAGGGCAAATTAGCATTCCCAATCCACCTAACCTGCACATCTTTGGACTGTGGGAGGAAACCGGAGCACCCGGAGGAAACCCACGCACACACGGGGAGAACGTGCAGACTCCGCACAGATAGTGACCCAAGCCGGGACCTGGGACCCTGGAGCTGTGAAGCAATTGTTACTAATCACTGTGTTACCGTGCTGCCCGAATGAAACAGAACTTCCTCAAACTGCATTGAGACAGTTAAATTGGTGCAGTCAAACTTTAAAAAATATATGTTCATTAAGGCATTGATAAATAAACATCAAACAAACCACAACCTGGAGGAAAAAAGATAACCAACAGGTAACAAGCAGGAGGTCAAAGCACAACTCAATAAATAGCCGACAACCGCACCCCACCCTCCCTCCCATACCCCCCACCCTCTCTGCCTCCACTTTTTCTAGTTAACAATAATACCACCCACCCCCCCATTCCCCTGTTCCCCCTGTTGACTTCATTGACCTGGAAGAACAAAGAACAAAGAAAAGTACAGCACAGGAACAGGCCCTTCGGCCCTCCAAGCCAGTGCCGACCATGCTTCCCTACTAAACTACAATCTTCTACACTTCCTGGGTCCGTATCCCTCTATTCCCATCCTATTCATATATTTGTCAAGATGCCCCTTAAATGTCACTATCGTCCCTGCTTCCACCACCTCCTCCGGCAGCAAGTTCCAGGCACCCACTACCCTTTGTGTAAACATCTTGCCTCGGACATCTACTCTAAACCTTGCCCCTTGCACCTTAAACCTATGCCCCCTAGTAATTGACCCCACTACCCTGGGGAAAAGCACCCCTATCCACTGACTATCCACTCTGTCTATGCCCCTCATAATTTCGGAGACCTCTATCAGGTCACCCCTCAACCTCCGTCGTCCAGTGAGAACAAACAGAATTTATTCAACCGCTCCTCATAGCTAATGCCCTCCATACCAGGCAACATCCTGGTAAATCTCTTCTGCACCCTCTCTAAAGCCTCCACATCCTTCTGGTAGTGTGGCAAGCAGAATTGAATACTCCAAGTGTGGCGTAACTAAGGTTCTATAAAGCGGCAACATGACTTGTTAATTCTTATACTCAATGCCCCGGCAAATGAAGGCAAGCATACCATATGCCTTCTTGACTACCTTCTCCACCTATGTTGCCCCTTTCAGTGACCTGTGGACCTGTACACCTAGATCTCTCTGACTTTCAATACACTTGAGGGTTCTACCATTCACTGTACATTCCCTACCTGCATTAGACCTTACAAAATGCATTACCTCACATTTGTCCGGATTAAACTCCATCTGCCATCTCTCCGCCCAAGTCTCCAGACAATCTAAATCCTGCTGTATCCTCAGACAGTCCTCATCGCTATCCGCAATTCCACCAACCTTTGTGTCTTCTACAAACTTACTAATCAGACCAGTTACATTTTCCTCCAAATCATTTTCTATATTACGAACAGCAAAGGTGCCAGCACTGATCCCTGTGGAACACCACTAGTCACAGACCCTCCAGAAGTCAATGAACGATTTCAATCTCCGAGTGAACCCTTCCATCGACCCTCTTTCGACAAATTTAATTTTCTCCAATCGAAGGAAATCCGTGAGGTCGCTCACCCATACCCCTGGTTTTGGAGGCCCTCCACAGAACAAGATCCATCTCCGGGCTACCAGAGGGGCAAAGGCCAGGACGTCAGCCTCTCGCTCCCCCCGGACCCCCGGGTCATCTGACACTCCAAACTTTGCCAACTCTGGACTCGGAACCCCCTTCACCTCTGTACCTCTGACATCCCGTCAGCGAACCCCCGCTAAAATCCCTGCAGCTTCAGACAGGCCCAAAATATGTGAACGTGATTCGCGGGCCCCAACACACACCGTACACACCTATCCTCCACCCCCTCAAAGAATCTACTCATTCCGGACACCGTCATATGCGCTCTATGGACTTAATTGAACAATAAATTGAATGATACTCAGAGTGGCACACGCATAGGACCCATTCACCCTCCTCAAGGCTTCCTCCCATAATCCAGCCTCCAGCTGTTCCAGCAACTCCCCTGCAGGATTCACCGGCATGGCCCCCAGCACCCCCTCCTCCCTCGAGGTGCCCGATGGCCCGTGTGCCTCTCTTTGGGATGGGGGTGCGAGCGGAGCCATCCCCCAAGGCCCCCCCTGCCACCTGGCCAGTCCTGGAGGCCCGCTTTGGTATCGACCACAGTCTGAACGTTAGCGGCCATGGAGCTCAGGGGGTGGGCCATCCCTGCTACACCGGCCAGCACCTGGGCAATGGAGCCGATGCTCTCAGCCATGGCCTGCTGGGACTGGGCCATGGCCTACTGAGACTGGGCCATGGCCTGCTGGGACTGGGCCATGGCCTACTGAGACTGGGCCATGGCCTGCTGGGACTGGGCCATGGCCTGCTGGGACTGGGCCATGGCCTGCTGGGACTGGGCCATGGCCTGCTGGGACTGGGCCATGGCCTGCTGGGACTGGGCCATGTCCTGCTGAGACTGGGCCACACTGAGGAGCGCCACTGCAATCTGCAGCTGGCTCTGGCACATGGCTGCCTATGAGTGGGCAGCCATGTCCTGGGGCACGGCCCCGCCTGCACAGGTAGCCCCAGGCCTTGCATAGCCTGACCCATGTCCGACACCTTCGCCCCCAGTGCTTTCACCGCGGACGACACCCGTGTGGTTTTGGCCTGGGTGGCATGCATGACCATCACTGTTCCCTGCTCCTGCAGGTGGTTGGACACCTCCATCTGCGCCCGCAGATGCTGGAAGCCGGCCGTCATCCCCTCCTCTAGTCCCTGGGTCTCTGACTGCACCGGAACTATGGGTGAGAGTGGATATTCCAGGAACCCGGGACCCGTCCAGGCGGCAGCTGGATGTTGGGGCCGGACTGCCCTCCGACCGTCCGGCCCTGCGGCTGCTCCTACCTCCACCTGCTGTGCCGGAACGGCTGTGTGGTGCGCACCAGTAAGTGTCCCAGAAGCCTCCTCACTAAAGAGCCCAGCTGAGGTGATAGTCGCCTAGATGGTTGAGGGTTTGGGAGACAGCAGTGGCACAAAGTCTAGGTCCTGATTGGACTAGAGGTCCGGGGTCTCCTGTGTCGTGGTGTGCTGTGTGTCTGTCTCCTGAGTTTCCGTCCTGGGTCGTGGTTTCCTGGCTCGACTCGGCTGTATAGCTGTTGTTACGTCTGCCCTCCCCGTCGGTGCTTGGGGGGCACTGGCCCTGACCCTGGCTAGGGGCGGTGGATGCTGGGACCATCGCCGGCTGGCCCGGCAAGACAGAAGACAGCATGTATGGTTAGACAGATGGACGGGGGGTGAGGCGTGAGGTGGTGAGGGGGTGCGGTAAGGGGGGTTGGGGTGAGGGGGTGGGGTGTGCCTGTGGTGTAAGGGGGTGGTGTGAGGGGGGTGGTGTGAGGGGTTGGGGTGAGGGGGGTGGGGTGAGAGGGTGGTGTGAGGGGGGTGGTGTGAGAGGAGTGGGGTGAGGGGGGTGGTGTGAGGGGGATTGGGTGAGGGGGTGGGGTGGCCACACATGTGCTGTGAGGGGCAGCATACACGCAGGGGGTACTCACTTGGTGGTGCACCTCTGACCTCAGCATCGGCAGCCTCCCGCTCCTCTGGCCCGACAAACAATGTCCAGCGCCCACTGCTCAGGCACATTGAGGGGGCTGGTGGTTCCCCCTCCGGTCTTCTCCCGCTCCCGGCGGTTATGCGCAGACTTTTCCTGGGGGTGGGGGGGAAACACAAACAGCAGCAGTTTAGACCATCCGTGCATGCAACCGGTCGTGATATGCAAACATGCAGCTAATGAACACATAGAATAGGACACGACCAATGAGCAGTCAGGACATTCAGAGGTGGTATCTCACTATGAAAGGGATGAGGCACTCACACCTCGCCTCTTTCCACAGACCAACATCTACAGAGTGAGTCAGGGTGTATCCTCAGCATCACGCCCCAGCACATGGCTTAGAGCAAGGCTGGTTCAGTTAGACCGAGTTACTCCATTTAGATTAGCAGAGAGTCAAACTCATTGAGAACTGTGCTAATAGTTCAAAAATCACATTGAACTCACTTCAAAGTCTGGAGCATCTTTTACTCAAAACTGCATCAAGTGGCAGCTTGTGTTATTCCAAATTACAGAACACAACATGATACCAGGAGTATGTTCAATCTAGTTAGTTCAACTCAGCAAGATCCGTGACGACCAGCGAATGTGTACCGGCACAATGGAAAAGATTCCGGCTCCTCACCAGCTCAGGACCTCCGGCAATCACAGTGCCAACTGGTGGACATTCAAGCAGAAATTTGAGCTTTACGTCGAAGCATCAGACCTCAATGATGCACGGAAGATAGCTCTTCTCCTCACTACAGCGGGTGATCATGCCTTGGAAATATTCAACTCATTTCATTTCTCCGAAGACCAGGACAAGACAAAGTTTCAGACCATCCTGGACAAGTTTGGCAGCCACTGTGAGGTGGACACCAACAAAATCTTCGAGCGCTACATATTCAAGCAGCGATTGCAAGGTAAAGGCGAATCCTTCAACTCATATTTAACTAACCTTAGACTGCTAGCACAATCCTGCAACTTCGGTGATATCCCTGACTCCATGATCAGAGACCAAATCGTTTTTGGAGTTCACTCTGATCCTCTGCGGGAGCAGTTACTGAAGATCAAGCATATGACCCTGCCAGTCGCGATTGAAACATGCACAGTGCATGAGTACGCTAAAAATCGCTATTCCCTGTACAAAATGGCAGAAAATGATAAACTAGCCTCCAACGAGGCAGAGAGCGTGCAGGCCATCTCCCGGATGCAGTGCCTCAACATTGATGAAAGCGGCCATTTCGCGCGCTCTTCCCGGGGCCCGGCGCATGCGCAATGCGAACGGGATAACGAAGCGACCGAAACCCGCACTGTGCAGGTGCAGACGGCTGAGAACCGCACTGCGCATGTGCAACGATGCACGGAGCGCCAGGACACTGACGTCATGACGTATTCGAACTGTGGCACCGCCCATTTAAAGAAACACTGCCCTGCAAGAGGCAAACACTGTTTAAACTGCGGGCAGCCAGGCCACTATGCAGCCCTGTGCAGATCTGCACCACCAGTCAGGAGCCAGCACTCCCAATTCCGACAACGGCGCATCCGGAGTGTGCAACAATGCCGACAGGATTCTGATCCCGGCGGTGCAACGGATCCAGATGATGAATGCCTGGACAACGCCTACCATGTGGGCATCATTACAACGTGTGAATATACCACACCAGACACATCGCAAGTCCAATCCATCCTAGCTGTGGATTCCGAGGACGAATGGCGAGCAGTGAGTTGAATGGCGAGCACTGCCCCATCCAGTTCAAGCTGGACTCAGATGCCTTTGCCAACCTCCTCTCACAGGCAGACTTCAGACGCATTAAAAAGCCCCCCACGGTTCTTCCAGCTGCCTGCAAGCTCCTGGATTACAACGGGAATGCCATCACGGCACTGGGATCCTGCCATCTGCACGTATCCAACCGACACACACATCCACGGTTACGCTTTGAAATTGTTAAGCCGGACAGGGCATCCCTACTAGGTGCGCACGCCTGCAAGCAGCTGAACCTCATTCAACAGGTTTAAACCACGACATCCTCCCATGTGGATTTTCAGGCCGGCATCGACAACATCCTCGCCCAGTATCCAGATGTGTTCAACGGGATGGACACGATGCCGTATCGATACAAGATTCTGCTACGACCTGATGCCAAGCCAGTGGTCCACGCACCACGATGAGACCCTGCTCCACTGAGAGAGCACCTGAAGACACAGCTCAAGGATCTTCAGCAAAAAGGCAGCATATCCAAGGTCACCGAACTGACTGACTGGGTCAGCTCGATGGTGTGCGTAAAGAAGCCTTCGGAGGACCTGCGCATCTGCATTGATTCCAAGGATCTCAATAAGAATATCATGCGGGAATACTACCCCATCCCTAAGCGGGAGGAACTCACAAGTGAGATGGCACACGCGCGAGTCTTCACCAAATTGGATGCATCACAGGGATTTTGGCAAATCCAGCTGGAAGAGTCCAGCAGAAGCCTCTGCACCTTCAACATGCTTTTTGGCAGATCCTGCTAAAATCGCATGCCATTTGGCATCATCTTGGCATCGGAGATATTCCATCGCATCATGGAGCAGATGATGGAAGGCATTGAAGGGGTTCGTGTGTACGTGGACGACATCATCATATGGTCCACAACCCCTGAAGAACATGTGTCCCGTCTCCAGAAGATATTCCGCTGTGTACATGTCAATGGCTTAAAGTTAAACAGGTCCAAATGTTGTTTTGGCACATCGACGCTCAAGTTTCCAGGCGACCAGATATCACAGTATGGTGTGCGCCCGGACACAGACAAAATCAAGGCCATTGAGGCGATGAAGGTCCCTGAGGACAAAAAGGCGGTGCTGCGCTTTTTTGGTATGGTCAATTTCTGGGCAATTCATTCCAAACATGGCCACACACACCACGGCCCTACGCAACCTGGTGAAAAAGTCAACTGCCTTTGAGTGGAAGGCGGCACACCAGACAGAGTGGCTGGAGCTGAAAGCCAAGCTCACCACTGCACCAGCCCTGGCATTCTTCCACCCGGACCGGGAGACAAAGATATCCACAGGTGCGAGTCAGGATGGCATCGGTGCAGTGTTGCTCCAACGAGATGACACATCATCAAGGACAATGACGCCCACTGAAACCAGATATGCTCAGATTGAGAAGGAATGCTTGGGTCTTCTCACCGGCATCCTCAAATTTCATGATTATGTCTACGGCCTGTCGACATTCACTGTCGAGACAGATCATAGGCCTCTGGTCCACATCATCCACAAGGACCTGAATGACATGACACCTCGGTTGCAGAGAATCCTGCTTAAACTTAGGAGGTATGACTTCAACTTGGTATACACACCTGGCAAGGAGCTCATCATCGCTGATGCATTGTCCCGCTCCGTCACCTCGCCCAGTGAGCCGCTGGAGATCATCCAGCACATTGAATGGCCGGTGCAGCTGTGTGCTAGCACTCTCCCGGCGACAGATGAGAAGGTAGTTCTCATCCGTGATGAGACAGCCGAAGACCCCCTCTTGCAGCGCGTCATCCACAACCTCACCAATGGCTGGCAGAAAGGGCAGTGCCACAATTTTATAATGTGAAGGATGACCTGACGGTGATTGATGGTATCCTCCTCAAGCTGGACAGGATTGTCATTCCGCTCAGTCTCCAGAGCTTGGTGCTGCGCCAGATTCATGAGGGACACGTGCGCGTCGAGAAGTGCAGACACAGAGCCCGGCAAGCTGTCTACTGGCTCGGCATCAGCCAGGACATCACGAACATGGTCCTGAACTGTGCTACCTGTCAGCGGTTCCAGCCAGCGCAGAGCAAGGAGACGCTCCAACAGCATGACATAGTGACCTCTCCGTGGTCCAAGGTTGGCATCGACCTCTTTCATGCGAATGGTCGCGACTACGTATTGATCATCGACTATTTCTCGAATTACCCTGAGGTGCTGAAGCTCCTGGGCCTCACCTCTCGGACCGTCATCAAAGCCTGTAAGGAGACGTTCTCCAGGCATGGCATCCCAATCACCGTCATGAGCGACAATGGCCCGTGCTTTAGCAGTCGAGAATGGTCCACGTTTGCAAGGTCATACAATTTCCAGCATGTCACCTCCAGTCCGCACTATCCACAGTCCAATGGAAAAGTCGAGAAAGGGGTGCACATTGTGAAACAGCTCATCTGCAAGGCCGCGGACTCTGCTTCCGACATACACCTTGCACTGCTCGCGTACAGGGTGACTCCATTGTCCACTGGCATGTCGCCGGCTCAACTCCTGATGAACAGGAACCTGCCAACGGCGCTTCCAGCCATACACCTGCCCAACCTGGATCACCTCCCGGTGCTGCAGATGATGCAGCAGCTCAGTGACTGTCAAAAGCAGGGCTATGATGCCCATGCCACCGATCTGGCCGTGCTATCCCCGGCAGACACTGTCAGGATTAAGATACCGGCTGGTGGGTGGTCTGCCCCAGCTGCCGTTGTTCGACAGGCCGCGCCCCGCTCTTCTGTTGTACGTATGGCTGATGGCTCCATCGTGCGAAGGAATCGACGGGCACTGCGCAAAGTTGCCTGCCCGCAACCACTTTCTCCTCCATTTCCATATGTTGAATTGCCACCTCCTGATACGCCGCACCACGAGGCCACCAGTCAGGCTTCCATCCCGCCTGTCAAGGCGCCGTCGTCCCCTCTGCCACCTCTCCGGCAGTCGACCAGGATCAGACGCAAGCCTCAGAGACTGGACTTGTGAACGTTTGTTTTGTTTGCTCTGTTCTGTAGTCCTCCATCAGTCACGTTAGACAGACTCATTCACATGTAAATACATTCACATACGCCAGCAAAAGATTTTTAAAAAGGGGAGATGTCAGGATATGCAAACATGCAGCTAATGAACACATAGAATAATACACAACCAATGAGCAGTCAGGACACTCAGGGGTGGTATCTCACTATAAAAGGGATGAGGCACTCACACCCCGTCTCTTTCCACAGACCAACATATACAGAATGAGACAGGTTGTAACCTCAGCACCACACCCCAGCACGTGGCTTAGAGCAAGGCTGGTTCAGTTAGACTGAGTTACTCACACGGGATCAGGGGTGAGCTGGCAAGGTGGATACAGAACTGGCTAGGTCATAGAAGACAGAGAGTAGCAATGGAAGGATGCTTTACTAATTGGAGGGCTGTGACCAGTGGTGTTCCACAGGGATCAGTGCTGGGACCTTTGCTCTTTGTAGTAGAAATAAATGATTTGGAGGAAAATGTAACTGGTCTGATTAGTAAGTTTGCAGACGACACAAAGGTTGGTGGAATTGCGGATAGCGATGAGGACTGTAAGAGGATACAGCAGGATTTAGATTGTTTGGAGACTTGGGCAGAGAGATGGCAGATGGAGTTTAATCCGGACAAATGTGAGGTAATGCATTTTGGAAGGTCTAATGCAGGTAGGGAATATACAGTGAATGGTAGAACCCTCAAGAGTATTGAAAGTCAAAGAGATCTAGGAGTACAGGTCCACAGGTCACTGAAAGGGGCAACACAGGTGGAGAAGGTAGTCAAGAAGGCATACGGCAAGCTTGCCTTCATTGGCCGGGGCATTAAGTATAAGAATTGGCAAGTCATGTTGCAGCTGTATAGAACCTTAGTTAGGCCACACTTGGAGTATAGTGTTCAATTCTGGTCGCTACACTACCAGAAGGATGTGGAGGCTTTAGCGAGGGTGCAGAAGAGATGTACCAGAATGTTGCCTGGTATGGAGGGCATTAGTAATGAGGAGCGGTTGAATAAACTTGGTTTGGGGGCTTATACCGGACCTGGAGGTAGGAAACTTGATTTTAGGAGGGGACTTTAATACGGTGCTGGACCCGGGGCTAGATAGATCCAGCTCAAGGACCGGAAGAAGGTTGGCAGCGGCCAAGGTACTTAAGGGGTTTATGGACCAAATGGGGGGAGTGGATCCATGGCGATTCCTTAGACCTAGGGCTAGGGAGTTTTCCTTCTTCTCCCATGTCCATAAAGTGCACTCCCGGATAGATTTTTTTGTTTTGGGAAGCTCGTTGATCTCTAGGGTGGAAGAAGCTGAGTACTCAGCCATAGCGGTTTCGGATCATGCCCCACATTGGGTGGACCTGGAATTAGGAGAGGAAAGGGAGCAGAGAACACTCTGGCGATTAGATGTGGGACTGATGGCGGATGAGGGAGTGTGTGCAAGAGTGCGGGGGTGTATTGAGAGATACCTGGAGGTCAATGACGACGGCGAGGTCCCTGTGGGAGTGGTATGGGAAGCACTAAAAGCGGTGGTCAGAGGAGAGCTGATCTCCATTGGGGCCCACAAAAGGAAAACAGAGGCCAAGGAAAGGGAAAGATTACTGGGGGAGATTTTAAGGGTGGATAGGGAATTTGCAGAGACCCCGGAGGAGGAATTGTACAGGGAGAGGAGACGACTCCAGACGGAATTTGACCTTCTGACCACCAGAAAGGCGGAGGTACTGTGCAGGAAGGCACAGGGGAGGAGGTATGAATATGGGGAAAAGGCTAGTCGCCTGTTGGCTCATCAATTGCGAAAGAGGGCAGCAGCGAGGGAGATAGGAGGAATTAGAGACGAAAGGGGAGACACGGTGCGAAGGGCAGGAAAGATAAATGTGGTGTTCAAGACCTTCTATGAGGAACTGTATAGGTCTCAACCCCCAGAGGGAGAGGAGGGGATGCGGCAGTTCCTGGACCAATTGAGGTTCCCGAAAGTGGAGGAGCGGGGGGTGGTAGGCCTGGGGGCACCGATTGGGGTGGACGAGGTTATTAAGGGACTGGGAAGCATGCAAGCAGGGAAGGCCCCGGGACCAGACGGGTTCCCG
Organism: Scyliorhinus torazame; assembly: GCF_047496885.1. NCBI lineage: Eukaryota > Metazoa > Chordata > Chondrichthyes > Carcharhiniformes > Scyliorhinidae > Scyliorhinus > Scyliorhinus torazame. The sequence goes on along the minus strand of NC_092720.1, from coordinate 187,057,494 downwards.
GTGGAGTATTACAGAAAATATGTGGACTTGTTGGCCTCGTTGATGGTGAGGACGTTCAATGAGGCCAGGAAAGGGGGGACTCTACCCCTGACGATGTCGGAGGCGACGATATTGTTAATTTTGAAGTGGGATAAAGATCCGTTGCAGTGCGGGTCCTATAGACCCATTTCATTATTGAACGTGGACGCCAAATTGTTGGCAAAGGTACTGGCATCGAGGATAGAGGACTGTGTCCCGAGGGTGGTGCACGAAGACCAGACAGGGTTCGTAAAAGGGAGACAACTGAATGTTAACGTGCGACGACTATTAGGGGTGATAATGATGCCCCCAGTGGAGGGGGAGGCAGAGATAGTGGCGGCAATGGACGCAAAGAAGGCATTTGATAGGGTGGAGTGGGAGTATTTATGGGAAGTGTTAAGGAAATTTGGGTTTGGGAACGGGTTTATTAGCTGGGTTAGACTTCTTTATGGGGCTCCAACGGCAAGCGTAGTTACAGGTCGACATAGATCGGAGTATTTCCGACTATATAGGGGAACAAGACAGGGATGCCCGCTGTCTCCATTGTTGTTCGCGTTGGCAATTGAACCTCTGGCCATGGCGTTGAGAGACTCCAGGAAATGGAGAGGGGTGATTAGAGGGGGAGAAGAACACCGAGTCTCGTTATACGCGGATGACCTATTGTTATACGTGTCGGACCCAGCGGGGGGGATGATAGAGGTTATGCAAATTTTGAGGGGGTTCGGGAATTTCTCGGGGTATAGGCTAAACATGGGGAAGAGTGAATTATTTGTGATACATCCAGGGGACCAGAGTAGAGAGATAGAAGGCTTGCCTCGAAGGAAAGTGGAAAGAAACTTCCGATACCTGGGGATTCAGATCGCGAGGAGCTGGGGAACCTTCCACAGACTTAATCTGACACGGTTGGTAGAACAAATGGAGGAGGACTTCAAGAGGTGGGACATGCAGCCTCTATCGCTGGCGGGCAGGGTGCAAGCAATTAAGATGATGGTCCTCCCGAGGTTCTTATTTGTATTTCAATGTCTCCCTCTACTAATCACCAAGACCTTTTTTAATAAAATAGACAGGAGCATCACGAGCTTCGTGTGGGCAGGGAAAGTTCCGAGAGTAAGGAGGGGGTTCCTTCAGCGTAGTAGGGACAGAGGAGGATTGGCACTACCGAACTTGGGCGATTACTATTGGGCCGCCAATGTGGCAATGATACGTAAATGGATGATGGAGGGTGAGGGAGCGGCGTGGAAAAGACTGGAGAAAAAGTCCTGTAAAGGGACGAGTTTAGAGGCGCTGGTGACGGCGCCGCTACCGATCTCACCTAAAAAGTTTACCACGAACCCGGTGGTGGCGGCAACATTGAATATCTGGACACAGTGGAGGCGACAGAGAGGGGTGCGGGGAGCCCTGATGGGGTCCCCAATCAGGAACAACCATAGGTTCGCCCCAGGAAGAACGGATGGAGGATTTCAGAGCTGGTACCAGTTGGGAATTAGGAGGGTGGGAGATTTATTTATAGATGGGACTTTTGCGAGCTTGGGAGCATTGGAGGAAAAGTATAAGTTGCCCCGGGGAAATTTCTTGAGATATATGCAGGTGAGGGCGTTTACTAGACAACAGGTGAGGGAATTTCCGTTGCTCCCGACACAGGGGATACAGGACAGGGTGCTTTCAGGGGTGTGGGTCGGAGAGGGCAAGGTGTCAGAGATTTACCGAGAGATGAGGGAAGAGGGGGACGAGTCGGTGGGTGAACTAAAAGGAAAGTGGGAAGAAGAACTAGGGGAGGAGATAGAGGAGGGTATGTGGGCTGATGCCCTAAGCAGGGTAAATTCCTCTTCCTCATGCGCCAGGCTTAGCCTGATTCAATTTAAGGTGCTACATAGAGCACACAAAACGGGAGCAAGATTGAGCAGGTTCTTTGGAGTGGAGGATAAATGTGGGAGGTGTGGCGGGAGCCCGGCAAACCACGCACATATGTTTTGGGCGTGCCCGGCACTGGAAGGGTATTGGAAGGGAGTGACGGGAGTGATTTCCCGGGTGGTGAAGGCCCGGGTCAAACCAGGCTGGGGGTTAGCTCTATTTGGAGTTGCGGACGAGCCGGGAGTGCAGGAGGCGAAAGAGGCCGACGTTGTGGCCTTTGCGTCCCTAGTAGCCCGGCGCAGGATCCTATTCATGTGGAAGGAGGCGAAACCCCCCGGACTGGAGGCCTGGGTAAATGATATGGCGGGGTTCATTAAACTGGAGCAGATAAATTTTGCCCTGAGAGGATCGGCTCAAGGGTTCACCAGGCGGTGGCAGCCATTTCTCGACTACCTAGGGGAACGTTAGAGGGAAGACAGATGACCAGCAGCAGCAACCCAGGGGGAAGGGGGGGGGGGGAGGGGGGAGGGGGGGCGGGGTTTAGTTTAGTTTAGGTCAAAGATAAAGGGGTTTTGTTACTTGTGTATTGTTAAAAATTTCTGTATTGTTATTGTTGCGTTTGCTTTGTAAGAGGGGAAAAATTGTTGTTTGGGAAAAAAATTTAAATAAAACATATTTTTAAAGAAAAAGAATAAACTCGGTTTGTTCTCACTGGAACGAAGGAGGTTGAGGGGCGACCTGATAGAGGTCTACAAAATTATGAGGGGCATAGACAGAGTGGATAGTCAGAGGCTTTTCCCCGGGGTAGAGAAGTCAATTACTAGGGGGCGAGGGGCAAGGTTTAGAGTAGATGTACAAGGCAAGTTTTTTACACAGAGGGTAGTGGGTGCCTGGAACTCGCTACCGGAGGAGGTGGTGGAAGCAGGGACGATAGTGACATTTAAGGGGCATCTTGACAAATATATGAATAGGATGAGAATAGAGGGATATGGACCCAGGAAGTGTAGAAGATTGTAGTTTAGTCGGGCAGCATGGTCGGCACGGGCTTGGAGGGCCGAAGGGCCTGTTCCTGTGCTGTACATTTCTTTGTTATTTGTTCTTTGTACATTTAGATTAGCAGAGGGGCGAACTCATTGAGAACTGTGCTAATAGTTCAATAAACCACATTGAACTCACTTCAAAGTCTGGAGCATCTTTTACTCAAAACTGCATCAAGTGGCAGCTTGCGTTATTCCAAATTACAGAACACAACACAGCCCAGGGGTGTGGTCTCTGATGGCCAAAGTGCACAGGGCACCTGGCCATTGCCACTGGCATTGGTGGGTGCAGCCATGGGTCAGGGTGGGGGTTTGACTGTCCCCCTGGGTGGGGGGTGTGGGAGGTCACATGTGTGTGGAGGTTAGGGGGGTTGGCACCAGTGGCACAGTGCTGGGTACTCACCCTGGCTCCCCTGAGGAGGTCAGGCAGCTTCTTTCGGCACTGGTCTGCAGTGCGGGCCACCTCGCTGACGGCGCTGACGGCGGCTGCCACTTCCGCCCAGGCACGCCGAACAATGGCGCCTGCTGTCCTGCGTCCTGGCCCAAGGTACAACACCAGCCTCCTCTCCTCCACGGTGTCCAGGAGTGTCCAGCTTGCCGTCCTTAAATCAGGGGCCACTCGTCTGGTGGCCATCTTGCCTGCAACGCTGAGTGTGGGGGGGGGGGAGAATCAGCTGCCGCGGCGTCGCATCAATGACGCAACCCACGTATCTGCGACCGCTCCCTCGGTCGCTTCCCGTCACGCCCATGCTAGCCCCTTGTGGGCCGTTTAATTGCTCCTCTGGAGGCCCGATTATGTGTCATGAAACTCCATCGTCTTCACGACGGCGTCAACTCTTAGCCTCATTATAAGAGAACCCAGCCCCAAATCTCCAAACCTCTCAATCTCCACCCACTGCCAACCCTGAAAACCCTCATCCAGTTCCCCCAGAGCGAACCTGTGACTCCCACAGATCGGGGCCCAACCTGAGGCCCCCTGAGGCCTCAAGTGCTGTCCCTACTGTCCCGAGACCCTCAGGGCTGCCATTACTACCGGACTTGTGGAGTATCTTACCAGAGAGAATGGCAGAGGCGGCATCAAAGGCACTCCCAAACATTAGTTGGGGGGGGATGGGTTGGAGGGTTGGGGGGGAGGGAGGCTGTGTATATTAGGGATAACTCTGGGTAATCCCTAATTCCTTTTTGTCATTTGTTTATGTAAACATGCGGGCTGGTGTTTGGGGGTTGGTGGGAGGATGGGAGCGTTGTTATTGATATGGGGATTGACATATCTGTTGCTGATTATTGTTTATTGTTGGTGGGTATAAATTCGGGAGAAAATGTGAAAAAGGAGAATAAAAATACTTTTTTTTAAAAAGCACTCCCAAACTAGTACCCTTACAAGAGGCTGCCTCCATCCGTTCCCAAACCGACCCCTCCCCCACTACCACTACCCACTTTCTTACCATGGCTATATTTGCCACCCAATAATAATTGATCAAATTTGGCAGGCCTTCGCCCATGCTCCGACAATGTTTTCTTTTCTGAGGGACCTTCCCCACCCACACAAATCCCAATATCAATGTTATCCTTCTTGAAAAAGGCCTTGGAGATAAAAATCGTGAGGTTCTGGAATACAAACAAAAACCTCGGGAGCACCGTCATCCTTAGACTGCACCCGCTCCGCCAATGACAACGGAAGCACGTCCCAGCTTTTCAATTTGCCCCTCATTTGCTCCACCAACTGAGCCAGATTCAACCTGTGTAGTTGCTCCCACCCCCGCGCCACCTGAATACCGAAAACGCGCCCCACCACCTTAAACGACAACTTGCCCAGTCTCCTCTCCTGCCCCCTCGCCTGAACCGGAAAGACTTCACTCTTCCCCATGTTTAAAACCGACCGAATTTCACCAAAATGTCCATAACATCCCCGATGCTTTCCAATGTGTCCGATATATACAATAGCAGGTCGTCCGCATATAGGGACACCCTGTGCTTTTCAGGATGGAACCGTGGCGCTGTGGTTAGCATTGCTGCCTATGGCGCTGAGGACACGAGTTCGATCCTGGCCTTGGGTCACTGCCTGTGTGGAGTTTGCACATTCTCCCTGTTAAATTGGTGCAGTCAAACTTTTAACTTTTGGCTGGATTGGCGGGCCTCTGCAGGAGCCCTACAGGTCCCGACAAAGGAATATTTTTAAGGCAGAGGAAGTTTCGATTGCACATCATTACAGTCACGTGAGGTGGGGTAGGAAATAGCTTCCCGAGACTACCGCTCCAGGTCTGACTGTAACAGAGGGTAGAGAGAGTTTAGAATGCTGGCCGTATTATCTGAATGCTGAAATTTTCCATCCACTCCCTCCAGCAGGATCTCCTGGTCCTGCTGACAGCAACCCCCCACCCACCCCGCAACCATCCCCCATGTTTCTCTCCCCCCCCCCCCCCCCCCCCCGCCTCCCCACCATTCCCCCCGCCCTGCCAAGTGAACGTGAGCTCCTCAGCGGCGGAGGACACAACCAACGGGCAAACCCATTGAAGGATTTCTGATTTTTGTTTATTGTCACGTGTACCGAGGTACAGTGCAAAGTATTTTCCTGCGAGCAGCTCAACAGATCATTAAGTACATGAAAAGAAAAGGAAATAAAAGAAAATACATAATAGGGCAACACAACATATACAATGTAACTACATAAGCACTGGCATCGGAGGAGTATACAGGGGTGTAGTGTTAATGAAATCAGTCCATCAGAGGGTCATTTAGGAATCTGGTGACAGTGGGGAAGAAGCTGTTTTTGAGTCTGTTCGTGCGTGTTCACAGACTTTTGTATCTCCTGCCCGATGGAAGAAGTTGGAAGAGTGAGTAAGCCGGGTGGGAGGGGTCTTTGATCACGCTTTCCCCAGGCAGTGGGAGGTATAGATGGAGTCAATGGATGGGAGGCAGGTTTGTGTGATGGACCGGGCGGTGTTCACAACTCTCAGACGTTTCTTGCGGTCCTGGGCCGAGCAGTTGCCATACCAGGCTGGGATGCAGCCAGACAGGATGCTTCCATGGTGCATCTGTAACAATTGGTAAGGGTTAATGTGGGCATGCCGAATTTCCTAAGTTTCCTGAGGACGTATTGGCGCTGTTGTGCTTTCTTGGTGATAGCGTCGACGTGGGTGGACCAGGACAGATCTTTGGAGATGTGTACCCCGAGGAATTTGAAACTCCCCTAGGAATTTGAAACTGTTAACCATCTCCACATCGGCCCCGTTGATGCTGACAGGAGCATGTACAGTACTTTGCTTCCTGAAGTCAGTGGTGGGATCGGGCACTGCTGGCCAAAGACGGGCCACCTCCTCCGCCCCAAAACACGGCATGGTGGCAGAGGGGGTGGAGGGGGTGGAGGGTGGAATATCCCCCATGTCTGCTCTTAACCCTTTAAATGCCGATTGCAAAGAAACCTGCCTGGCAGAGGTTCTTGAGTCATAAACACAAAAGCACCAGTTTTTTATTGTGCTAAAAAAAGCCACCCAGGTAAAAATGTGAAGATATTGATAGACCTTTGCAACACACACACACACGAGCACGCAAAATTACAAGGTTAGAATGGGAGATTACTTTCAGCCAAGTTACAACCCAATGACAAAAGGTCAACATAGATAATTCACTCCTTACCCTTGACTGGTATTGTGGCCAAAATAGACATTTTTCACGGTGCCCCTGAAAATTCAGTGGAGTTGAATCCCCCGTCAACTCCAATTTCTGGGGACAGTCCTTTTATAAATGTTATTTATTGTTTCCAAAAGTTGTTGACAGTGCACCCGAGCTCTTTTAGAATGTAACAAGTAGTGTGGATCAAGTCAAGCATGTAGATGTAATGTATTTAGATTTACAAAAGCGGGTCGGCGTGGTGGCACAGTGGTTAGCTCGACTACTTCACGTGCCAAGGACCCAGTTTCGATCCCAGTCCCAGGTCACTGCCCGTGTGGAGTTTGCGTATTCACCCAGTGTCTGCGAGGGTCTCACCCCCACAACCTAAAGATGTGCAGGTCGGTCGATTGGCCACGCTAAATTGGAAAAAAAAAGAATTGGGTACTCTAAGTACATAAAAACATTTTAAAAATGTAAAAGATTTACATAAACCATTTGGTAAGGTGCCACATCAAAGGGCACGACACAAGCTTTTGGGGCTTGCGGTGGAAGGCAGGGGGTGATGTTTGGTGGGGGAGAGGGCAAATGGACTACTTTGGCCACCATTACTGCTCTGTCCCTTATCCACCTGTGTTTTCAAGTTCCATATTCAGGGTTTTCAACCTGAAAGATAATATCAGCAAATCACTGCTCTCTGAATTATTTTGTTCTCACGTTTGGTTCAAGCCCGTATTAGAAACCTTCCTATTTGCCTGTCTTGGAATTTGGAAGAATGAGGGGGGATTTTATAGAAATATATAAAATTCTGAAGGGTATAGATAGGATAGAAACGGGGAGGTTGTTTCCAATGGTGGGTGAAACTAGAACTAGGGGGCATTGCCTCAAAATAAGGGGGAGCAGATTTAGGACTGAGTTGAGGAGGAACTTCTCCATCCAAAGGGTTGTGAATCTGGAATTTCCTGCCCAGTGAAGCAGTTGAGGCTACCTCGTTAAATGTTTTTAAGGCAAAGGTAGATAGATTTCTGAACAGTAAAGGAATAAAAGGTTACGGCGAGCGGGCGGGGGAAGTGGAGCTGAGTCCACAAAAAGATCAGCCATGATCTTATTGAATGGTGGAGCAGGCTGGAGGGGCCAGATGGCCGACTCCTGCTCCAAGTTCTTGGGTGGGATTCTCCGACCCCCCGCAAGGTCGGAGAATCGCCGGGGGTGGCGTGAATCCCTCCCCCGCCGGCCGCGGAATTGCACCGGAGATTCAGCGGGGGCTGGAATTGCGCCGCGCCGGTCGGGGGCCGTTGGCAGCGGCCCCACCCGGCGATTCTCCGGCCCGCGATGGGCCGACGTCCCGCTGGTTCTATGCCAGTCCCGGCTGTGTAAATTGAAATAGGTCCCTTACCGGCGGGACCTGGCGGCGCGGGCGGGCTCCGGGGTCCTGGGGGGGAGCGCGGGGCGATCTGGCCCCGGGCCCGCACAGTGGCCTGCCCCGCGATCGGGGCCCACCGATCCGCGGGCGGGCTTGTGCTGTGGGGGCACTCTTTTCCTACACGCCGACCATGTCAGCCTCCGTGATGGCCGACGCGTAGGTGCCCCCCCCCCCTGCGTATGCGCAGGGATGACGTCAGCAGCCGCTGACTCTCCCGCGCATGCGCCGACTCGCGCCAGCCGGCGTAATCCCTTCGGCCCAGGCTGGCGTGGTGCCAAAGGCCTTCCACGCCAACCGGCGTCGCGCCAACCACTCGGGGGTGGGCCTAGCCCCTAAAGGTTCAGAGGATTCCGCACCTTTGGGGCGGCCCGACGCCGGAGTGGTTCACGCCACTCCGTCCCGCCGCCCCGCCGGGTAGGGGAGAATCCCGCCCCTTATGTTCTTATGTCTTGTGATTTTTTAAAAGTTAAACATGCTTGAAGTATTATTGCTCTTGTGAGCTTTAATTTTATATTGAATTTATTACAGGTCAACCATTTGAACCAGCACAGATTGTGAGTCCTGCAGTCAGCAATATCATCTGTTCCATCATATTTGGACAGCGCTTTGATTATGAGGATGAGTTATTCATCAGTTTAACAACCATGATGGATGAGGCTACCAGAATATCTGGAACAGCTCCAATACATGTAATTATCTTTGTATGTTACTCTGATAAGGTTGCATGTTTGTGTGCATGACAATTGCCTCACCTGACTGTAATAGGCCGAGGGAAGGATTTTCTAGCTCCCAGCCCCGTGACGTACTTTCCGCCAGCAGAAATGGCCCGCCATTGGCCAGTGGCGGGATCTTCCTGCCCTGCCGATGTCTGCAAGATTTTGCATGTCCCGCACCGATTCTCTGGTAGGGAACGTGTCCCCGGACTGGGGGACTGTGGTCGCCATCGGCAGAATTGGAAGATCCCGTCGCCGGTAAGGGACAGAAAATGTTGGTGTGCGGCCAGGATTTTCCGATCTTGCCCGTGCCGCCCCGCCACAAATGTGACTCTCAGCGGGACCAGAGAATCCCGGCTGCCAGTGATGTCGGAGAATCCCGGTCCAAATGTTAAAAACTGATGGACACCTGTGTGGATTAAATCCGAGTATAAACACTGTGGGCAGGATTCTCCGATTCCCCCAGCTGCACGCTGGTGACTACCACATTCACCCCCTGTTAAAAAAAGAGACCGGCGGGGTTGGTGGAAAACATTACAAGTTAAGTCTGTCGGGGGCCTTGACCTTCCTCTGCGATCGCCTCAGTCTGGTGGTGATGTGGGTGCCGACTTGGTCACCTGTGATTCCGGGAGCGTGTTGTCCTCGTCTTCGTCACCCCTGAGTGAAACCAGTGGGAGGACGGATCCTACTGGAGCGGGGGCTGCGGTGAGGTTCGCTGGAGGGAGGGTGAGTGGCGAGTGGGGTGAATGAGGCAACTGGGGCGGGGGGAGGTGGTGTCAGGTTGGGGTCGTGGGTGGGGTTCCAGCAGGTGCCAGGTCCCGGAGGGAGACTGGGTCCTGGCGCCCGTTGGCATGTGCCACGTAGGCGTACTGCATGTAGGAGGTGGACTTTTTCGACCAAGGGGTCAGACTTATGGGTCCGCACATGCTTCCGAAGGAGGATGGGTCCAGGAACTGTCAGCCATGTTGGTAGCGAGACCCTGAATGTGGACTTCTGTAGTGGGTTGGATGAAGCTCTCTGTGCTCCCAGAGTCAAAAAGGCAGGTCGTCTCGTGCCTATCGATCTTCACCGTCGTCGCGGTCGCGAGGTTGCGGGGCCGGGACTGAACCAGGGTGATAGAGGCGAGCTGCGGCAGGTGCTGGGAAGTCCCGGGCTGGTCAGCGGTGGTGGAGGTAGCGGCAGGCGATGAACGGCCAGACGAGCAGGAGTCCTGAGGCTCCGTCCAAAATGGCGCCGAAAATGGCGGCGCCCACATGGCGGGCGGCATCAAAGATGGCGGCGCCCACGGGCCGCGCGTGGCTTGCGGTGAGGAAGATGAGGCGCTTCACGGGCTGCACGTGGCTTGCGGAGGGGAAAATGGCGGCGACCCTGGGTCGCACGTGGGGTGTGTAGGAACGCCGGGCCTGGAAACAGCGGCGACCGACCGGGCCTGGCAAACAGAAACAAAGTGTCCCTTCTTCCCACAGCTGTTGCAGGTCGCGCTCCGCACCGGGTAGCGCTGCCTGGGGTGTTTGCTTTGCCCACAAAAATAGCACTTGGGTCCCCCGGAGTTGGCTGGCTGCCGCGCGGCGCAGGCTTATGGTGAGCTGGAGTCGGCAGCTGGTAGGGCTCACAATGCCCACGAGGGTGCAGCGTGGTCGGGGCATAGTGCTGGACGTTACGGGAGGCCACTTCTAACGGATTAGCGAGCTGCCTAGTTCCCGTAAGGTCAAGCGTACCCCCTTCCAGTAGCCGCTGGTGGACGTCCGCAGACTTCATGCCCGTAACGTAAGCATCTCAAATTAAAAATTTGGTGTGTTGGACTGCCAAAACTGCCTGGCAGTCACAGTTCCTACCTAGGATGTGCAGGGCACACCAGAAATCGTCCAGAGACTCCCCGGGGAGTTGTTGTCTCGTGGCCAGGAGGTGCCTGGAGTATACTTTATTGACTGGTCGAACATAATGTCCCTTCAGGAGCTCCATTGCTTCGGAGTAGGTGGGCGCATCCCGGATGAGAGGAAAAATGTCAGGGCTCACCCGTGAATAGAGGACTTGGAGCTTCTGCGAGTCCGAGGGTTCCTCTGGACGTTCGGAGGTAGCTTTCGAAGCAGGCTAGCCAGTCGTCAAAGGCGGACGTAGCGTTGGCTGCTTGAGGGCTCAGCCGCAGGCGATTAGGCTTGATGCGGAGATCCATTGTTTCAAAAATCTTGCTCAATAAATTGATGCACTATCAATTACCACAAAGACGAGAGTAGTGGAATAATCGAGACTTTATTGAGCAAGATGAGGCGCCTCCTTTTGCTGGAACCAGAGTGGCTGCAGCACCGGAGGGCACACACATTTATACACCGCCTACTGGGCGGAGCCAGCAGGCAGAGATTTACCCATGTACCTCTACTACACGGGCAGTGCCGTAATACATGTAATATACTACTAGTGATGACTATCACACACTTCCTCTGACCTGTGACCGACACATGTTTGTTGCAATTTCTCCTGAGCGTCCACCTATCACTGACCTTCTAATCTGCTCCACCCGCTCTACCCCCTCTTATACAGTATAAAATCCATCAGGTTTCTCCCTCTCTGTAGCTCTAAAGACATGGTACGGACTCAAAACATTAACTTCCTCTCTCACCACAGATGCTGCCAGACCTGCTGAGTTTTTCCAGCATCTTTTGTTTTTATTTCTGATTTCCAGCATCTGCAGTATTTTGCTTTTTCTATAGAAATGTGGTGGGTCCCATTTTACCTCCTGTCAGATTGCTGGTGTCAGTGTAAAACAGGAAATTTGGTTGTGAGGGGCCTGACGGCCGGCCGATCCGCTAGCTCCCAACTAACCTCACTGAAAGTCACCTGCTCCGTGCATTGAACATGAGCAGAACCCACTAATTAACTGAAGACTTGAACTTGCTGTCTTTCTTTCCTCCAATGCAGCTGTACAATGCTTACCCATTTCTGGGATTCCTGATTCCGAGTCACAGGAAAATCATGGAAAATCGAGACAATATATATGGCATCTTTAATGATTTCTTCAAAGCGGCCAAAGAACCCTTGAGTGAGAACAGCATCCAGTCTTTCAGCGAGGCATTAATCATGAAATACCAACAGGTAGAGTGACTCGCATTTCCAGCAGTGGCGGCAAAATCGTTTTTTTCAATTATACAGGAACCAGCCCAAAGATGTGAAGGTTAGGCGGATTGGCCATGCTAAATTGCATCTCAGTGCCCAACGATGAGGGGTTATGGGGTTACGGGGAGAGTGCAAGGGAGGCCCAGGGCCGAGGTGCTCTTTCAGAGGGCTGGTGCAGACATGATGGGCCAAATGACCTCCTTCTATACTGTATGAACTCTATGGTTCTTCTTCTATGCAGACTTTTAACCTGTGTTAAGTATCTTTTTTTAATTCTTCCATGGGATATAGGTGTCGCTGGCAAAGCCAGTGTTTGGTGCCAATTCCTAATTGCCCTTGAACTGACTGACTTGCTCAACCATTTCATTTCGGGCGGGCAGTTAAGGGTCTGTGAGTCACATGGAGGCAGGTCCAGGTAAGGACGGCAGATTCCGTTCCATAAAGGGACCTCAGTAAACCCGAGGGGCTTTTAACACGAAGATAGCCTCACAGTTGCCGTAACTGAGGCTGGATTTCAATTGCAGATTTAATTATTCCACCAGCTGCCGGCTATCGTGGGTTTTGAACTGATCAGCCTGGGCCTCTGCACTACCAGTCCAGCCACATGACTATTATGCCACCATTTCCCATTAAATCATATCAGACAACCCTAATATTCGGAATTTTCTGGTTACTCCCACCCGAGAGCCGAAATTCCTAAAAGTTGCCCCATTCAAATTTTCTGTCCCAACTGTGACGATTCCCACGGCTGGCGGGGTCGAAACTTTTACCCTCTTTCCTACCTCAATGTGCTAATTGCTGAATATTCTGAAAAATGTAAAGTGAAGTTGCAGATTAACATTGATGATGCGCGAGTTTTGATCTTGCAAATTAAACCCTGAAAAGACGTCGGGTGCGATGCCCCCAACAGGGAACAAAGTCCCCGAGCAGCGGGGTTAGCCGCGTGTTTCCCGGCACTCGCAGTGCCAAGAAGCACATGAGTATTCAACACAACTCACAGCGAATAAGGAGCCTGAACGGGGAGCGCGTGGCCGAGGTCGCACCCAGCTCCGTTTTGTATAGTGGGGAGTTCAGCTCGAGTCCAGCCTGAGGCACCCCCACCCCCAACACCCACGCCGAGCAACCCTGGACCAATTGCACATGCACAAAAATTGCCAGCATGGCACTTTGGCAGTGCCAACCTGGCACCTGGGCAGTGCCCCTCCCAGCTGGCAGTGCCACCTGGGCATCTTGGCAGTGACAGGTTTGCACCCAGCCAGCCTGGCATTGCCAAGGTACCCTGGAGGCACCAGCAGTGTCAGGGCACCACCCTGCCAAACGGCAAGAAACTGGGGACCTCTGATCCCCTGAGAGACCCCCACGAATGCAGTTGCACCTGGTCCCATTTGTAGGGCACTCGCCCGAGGTCTCTGAGGGGAAGGGGTTGAATCCCAAAGCCTTAGGTACCTCAGAAATCTGCACATTAGAGTGAGACTTACTGCCTTGCCCGAACATGCAGTTTTGCTAAAAGGTGATCCCATTGTGGGCGGGATTCACATCGCAACGTCTCGCAAGATGGCGTTGAATCTCGTGAGGCGTTGCGAGTCAGGTAGATGCCGGGAGCGCGGTCTTCCGCCTTTCAACATCCATGTTGTGCGAGCAAGCTGAGTTACCGGCACAGTGTGGCCGTTGAAAGCCGGGATCTACCTGGCTTGCAACGACTCTCGAGATAAAATGCGGGCGGCGAGTTGCTTTTCCGGCGCAGCGTGGCCATGATCGGGCCCTTAGAATCTCGACAGTGCAGAAGAAGGACATTCGGCCCATCGGGTCTGCATCAACCCTCCAAAAGAGAATCCTAACCTAGACCCACTCCGCCACCCTATCCCCATAACCCTACGTAACCTGCACATCCCTGCACAATCAGGGGCAATTTTATCATGGGCAACCCACCAAACCTGCATATGTTTGGACTGTGGGAGGATACCAGGGCACCCGGAGGAAGCCCACGCAGACACGGGGAGAACGTGCAAACTCCACACAGACAGTCAACCAAGGTCGGAATTGAACCCGGGTCCCTTGCGCTGTGACGCAGCGGTGCTAACCACTGTGCCACCGTGCCGCCCCATCATAAAGTTGATGAAAATACTTCATTTTATGGTAAACCTTAGGTTAAATATAATTTTTTCTTTAAACTTACTGTGAAATTATACCTGGATTATTGTGCTTCCTGTATTTGATGCCATTTCTTCTCTCATTTTGCCTGGGATGTTAAGCTCTTTAAGACAAATCTGTGGATCTCTTTGCTGCAGAGGTATGTGGAGTCCAAATCACCGAGTGTTTTTAAGATAGAGATAGATAGGCTCTTGATGAAGAAGTGGATCGGGAGGTACTTCCGGTGGCAGCATGTAGGTGGAAGCTGCAAGATGGGCGGAGGAGCTGATGGCCTCGGTGAAAGCGGCAGTGTTGAAGACATCAGTCGAGGTACAGGAGCAAGGAGAGAAGGTGAAGGGGGTGGAGGAAGCTCTGTCGCAATATAGTGACCAGTTCACCTCAATATGTGAGGAGCTGCGGAGGGTGGTGGAGGTCAACAAAGCAATGAGAGCCAAGGGTTAGGACCTGAAGATCAGGTCGAGGCGGCAGAATTAAAGAATGCTGGGCTTGCCCGAGGGGGTGGAGGGCCCGAGGCCAACTGAGACTTCACGAAGATGTTGGTGGAGTTATTGGGGGAGGGGGAAGAACCCTCCCTGTATGAACTGGACAGGGCTCATCGGTCACCGAAGAGAAATGAGGCGCCAAGGGTGGTCATAATTTGTCTTCACAAATTCCATGTCAAGGAGAAGGTCATGAGTTGGGCGAAACAAAGGCGTGAGATGCAGTGGGAGGAGCTGGTATTCGTATGTACCAGGACTCAACTGTGGAGCTGGCGGGAAGGCGGGCAGCCTTTGGTCGGGTGAAAGTGGCACTCTACAGTAATGGTGTGAGGTTCGGTGTGGTCTACCCGGTGAAGCTGAGGGCGACCTATAACTCGAGGGACTTCTACTTTGCGATGGTGGAGGTAGTGGAGGTGTTCGTGAAGGCAGAAGGATGGGTTAAAATGAGAGTTGGGACTGGGGTTTGGATGTGGTTCTGGAGAATGGGGTTCCCCAGAGGCTGGGATGGAGAATGTGGGGTCGTAAGGGAACCGGAGATTTTTCAATAAGATTGCAAAGGTGATTGAGGAATACAGGAGGTAAAGGAGGAAATTGGGAGGGTGCAGTCAGGGAAGGTGGTGAGACCGGATGGATTCCCAGTGGAATATTATAAGAAGTTTAAGGACAAGTTGGCGCCGCTGATGATGGGAATGTTTGAGGAGGTGATAGGTGTCATGATATGAACTCATGCACATAATGAGATACAGACAGGCAGTGACAGACACCCAGTACAGCCAATCAACACACAGGACAGAACACAACCAATCACCAGGCAGAACACTAGAGGGTGGTCTCCCACTATAAAACACACGAGGCATCAGCACTCTGCCTCTTTCCACTGGTGGCAACTGTAGTGACAGTCAGTGTGTATATATCAGTTGGCACCTTCGATACGTGGCTCAGAGCTAGTCTGGTCTAGTTAGTTATAGCAAGCATGCTTAGATTAGTAGAGTGTCTAACCCACAGCGAGCTGTGTGCACTGCTTAACAAGTTCAATAAAGCGTATTTAACTAACATCAGTTTGGGGTCTACTTTCAAGTACAACTGCATCCAGTTGCAGTCCGTGTTACCCCAGGATGAATAACATGACAATAGATAGGGGGTGTAATGATATGTATATTGACTGGGATGTAAAGAGTTAACAAGTTAATGATAATGCTTCGTACCACTAGAGGGAACCACAGAGCAGTCATATATATCATGTGACAAGAGGATTCTGGGATTAGAAGGTGTTTAGATGATTAGTTGTGAGTTAGGAGAGAGCTGGAAGAGTGTCAGGCATTGAGAGCAGTTGTATACTTGAGAGTTCTGTCAGTTAGAGATAGCATAGTTTTCTACAGTAACCTACTTTAGGAATGTGAACAAATCTTAGTTAGTAGTGTAATAAATTTATAGCTTTGTTCGTTAACAAAGCTTTGTGTTCTTTATTCAACACTATGCATCGGAGCCATCCAGGTAAAGAAAATAGAGAACAAAACAATGGGGTCTTGCCAAAGATGTTGGGGCAGGCTTCGATTTCCCTGCTGTTAAAGAAGGATAAGGACCCGGTGGAGTGTGGGTCGGATAGGCCCATATCCCTATTGAATGTAGGTGCCAAGATATTGGCAAAGGCGCTGGCAGCAAGGTTGGAGGGGCGTCTCCCGAAGGTGATAGGAGAGGATCAGCCGGGTTTGTGAGGGGAAGGCAGTTCTTTTTGAATGTGAGAAGGTTGTTCAATGTGATCCTGTCTCTGGCGGAGGGAAAGGAGACGGAGGTAGTGGTGGCACTGGATGCAAAGAAGGCGTTTGATCGGGTAAAGTTGGGTTATTTGATGGCGGTGTTAGAAAGATTTGGGATTGGGACAAAGTTCACGGCATGGGTACGGCTGCTGTATTGGGAGCAGATGGTGAGTGTTCGCGCTAATAATATGAATTTGGGATACTTTCCTTGGCACTGGGGTACTGGGCATGGGTGTCCTATATCCCCACTGTTGTTTGGCTATAGAACCTTTGGCCATTCGCCCTCCACAGCACCTCACACCACAGATTCTAATGACACCCCACCACCACCACCACTACTGCAGCTCCTACTCCCAGTTTGCCTTAACCCACTCCATGGATGTGGTAGTATGTATTGGGGTCATGTGGGACTGGAAGCCCTAATGTCATTGGCTGACAGATCCCGGGTCCTGGTTGGCCGTTGACCTCATACTCCGCCCTGAAGGCGAAGTATAAGAAGCCGGTGCCTTCCCCCGCATGCCAGTTTACTATCGGGCTGCTGGGGAACAGACACGCTTAATAAAGCCTCATCGACTTCACTCTGTTTGTCTCACGGAGTCTTTGTGCGCCACAATTTATTAAGCGTGCCTAAAAAGGACTATGGAGCTCAGGATCATTCCAGAATGCCTGAGGATCAGCCCCCACGCAGTGAATGCAGCAGCAGCCTTCAAACACTGGCAGACTTGCTTTGAGGCCTACATCACATCGACCACAGGCCGAGTCTCAGATGAACAAAAACTGCAGGTCCTGCACTCGAGGGTGAGCACGGAGATTTTCACCCTCATTGAAGACACCCGCGATTTCCAGACGGCGTTCGCAGCACTGAGAAGTCTCTACGTTCGCCCAGTTAACCAAATCTACGCTCGCTACCAGCTCGCGACGAGACGGCAAGCTCCCGGAGAATCGATGGACGAGTTCTACGCCGCGCTGCTGATTTTGGGACGAGCCTGCAGCTGCCCGTCGGTGAATGCAAACGAACATACGGACATGTTAATGCGCGATGCTTTTGTTGCAGGTATACAATCCTCCCAAATCCGCCAAAGACTTCTAGAAAAAGAGTCACTAGGACTCTCAGAGGCACGGGCCCTGGCAGCCTCGCTGGACGTAGCCGCGCGTAATACCCGCGCCTACGGCCCCGACCGCGCGGCAGGCCATTGGGCCCCGTACGTACCCGCCGCGGCAAACCCCCTACCCCCCCCCCCGGACACCCCACAGGCTTGCGCAGTCCAAACGCCGAGTCGCACCGGGGGCGCCCGCTGTTATTTCTGCGGCCAGGCGAAGCACCCCCGACAACGCTGTCCGGCCCGCGCAGCCATCTGCAAAAGCTGCGGGAAAAAGGGCCACTATGCGGTGGTGTGCCGGTCCCGCGTGGTCGCCGCCGTCCCGGGAGAACAGGGAGCCCTACAGGCAGTCTATGCCTCCCAACCCCCCCAGCACGCCATGTGCGACCCTCAGGCGCCGCCATTTTGGGTCCCGACCACCGCGGGCCCGGGAGAACTGGGAGCCCTGCACGCCGCCTACGCTCCCCAACCCCCCTCCCCGCAGCCCATGTATGACCCGCCGCCGGCGCTCCCGATTTGGGTGCCAGCCAACACTCTCCACGGAGAGGAAGGGGTTTTCCGTATCCCGAACGCCACCCTCACCCCCGTCCCGCGCCCCACGCCTGACCCGCCGGCGCCACCTACCTTGACCCCGACCACCGCTGTCCCCGGCGAGGGAGCTCCGCGCGGTGCCAGCGCTCGCGGCCCCACGACTGACCCGCCTGACCCGCCGACCTGGGCCCTCGCCCCCGTCCCGCGCCCCACGCCTGACCCGCCGGAGCCGCCGACCTGGGCCCTCGCCCCCGTCCCGCGCCCCACGCCTGACCCGCCGGAGCCGCCGACCTGGGCCCTCGCCCCCGTCCCGCGCCCCACGCCTGACCCGCCGGAGCCGCCGACCTGGGCCCTCGCCCGCGCCCCACGCCTGACCCGCCAACGCCGCCGACCTGGTCCCTCACCCCCGTCCCGCGCCCCACGCCTCACCCGCC
The DNA here is from genome assembly GCF_047496885.1 of Scyliorhinus torazame. Taxonomy (NCBI): domain Eukaryota; kingdom Metazoa; phylum Chordata; class Chondrichthyes; order Carcharhiniformes; family Scyliorhinidae; genus Scyliorhinus; species Scyliorhinus torazame. The sequence continues at coordinate 187,039,280 of NC_092720.1, read as the reverse complement.
GGCAATACAACTCACCTGGACCCCGACCTCCGTCCCCGGCGAGGGACCTCCTCACTGTCCCAGCGCTCGCACTGACCTGCCGGTCCCCAGCGAGGGAGCTCCGCGCGGTCCTAGCGCCCGCGGCCCGGGAACTCGCACCAAAGGAACTCCGCGCGGTCCTAGCGCCCGCGGCCCGGGAACTCCGCGCGCTCCTAGCGCCCCCCAGCACTCAATGTGCGACCCGCAGACGCCGCCATTTTGGGTCCCGACCACCACGAGGGGAGGAGGGGACCCGCCATCTTGGACCGCCCCCGACCTGTACGACGCATGGGGGCGGCCATTTTGTCCACCCCCGACGCCATCTTGTGACCCCTCATCTACGGGCGAGGTATGGGGGCGGCCATTTTATCCATTCCCGACATCCTCTTGGACGGCAACAACGGACCCCACCCCACTACTACAACCACGGCTCGCTTCGGTTACGCTCGATCAGGCTCGGCCCCGGACTCTCCAGACGACGACGACAACGGTCCTAATTAACGGCCACGAGACGCCATGCCTAGTCGACTCCGGGAGCACGGAAAGTTTTATACATCCCGACACGGTAAGACGCTGTTCCTTAACTACCTACCCCAGCGCACAAAAGATTTGCCTAGCCGCAGGATCCCACTCCGTACAGATCCAGGGATTCTGCATAGTTACCCTAACGGTACAGGGGAGGGAATTCAAAAACTACAAACTTAACGTCCTTCCCCAACTCTGTGCCCCCACCTTGCTGGGCTTAGATTTTCAATGTAACCTACAGAGCCTTACGTTTAAATTCGGCGGCCCCATACCCCCACTCACTATCTGCGGCCTCGCCACCCTCAAGGTGCAACCCCCGTCCTTGTTTGCGAACCTCACCCCGGATTGCAAACCCGTCGCCACTAGGAGCAGACGGTACAGCGCCCAGGACCGGACCTTCATTCGCTCCGAAGTCCAGCGGCTACTAAAGGAGGGCATAATCCAGGCCAGCAATAGTCCCTGGAGAGCGCAGGTGGTAGTAGTGAAGACAGGGGAGAAACAAAGGATGGTCATTGACTATAGCCAGACCATCAACAGGTACACACAACTAGACGCGTACCCTCTCCCCCGCATATCCGACATGGTCAATCGGATTGCCCAGTATAAAGTCTTCTCCACCGTGGACCTCAAGTCCGCCTACCATCAGCTCCCCATCCGCCCAAGTGACCGCAAGTACACAGCCTTCGAGGCAGACGGGCGATTATACCACTTCCTAAGGGTCCCTTTTGGCGTCACAAACGGCGTCTCGGTCTTCCAACGGGAAATGGACCGAATGGTTGATCAACATGGGTTACGGGCCACGTTCCCGTACCTCGACAATGTAACCATCTGCGGCCACGATCAGCAGGACCACGACGCCAACCTCCAAAAATTCCTCCAGACTGCCAAAGCCTTGAACCTCACGTACAATGAGGACAAGTGCGTTTTTAGCACCGATCGGCTAGCCATTCTGGGCTACATAGTGCGCAATGGGATAATAGGCCCCGACCCCGAACGTATGCGCGCACTCATGGAATTTCCCCTCCCGCACTGCCCAAAAGCCCTGAAACGCTGCCTGGGGTTCTTTTCATACTACGCCCAGTGGGTCCCCCAGTACGCAGACAAGGCCCGCCCCCTAATACAGACCACGGCTTTCCCGCTGTCGACAGAGGCTTGCCAGGCTTTCAGCCGCATCAAAGCGGACATCGCAAAGGCCACGATGCGCGCCATCGACGAGTCCCTCCCCTTCCAGGTCGAGAGCGACGCCTCTGACGTAGCTCTCGCGGCTACCCTTAACCAAGCGGGCAGACCCGTGGCCTTTTTCTCCCGAACCCTCCACGCCTCAGAAATCCGCCACTCCTCAGTGGAAAAGGAAGCCCAAGCCATAGTGGAGGCTGTGCGACATTGGAGGCATTACCTGGCCGGCAGGAGATTCACTCTCCTCACTGACCAACGGTCGGTTGCCTTCATGTTCGATAATGCACAGCGGGGCAAGATCAAGAACGACAAGATCTTGCGGTGGAGGATCGAACTCTCCACCTTCAACTATGAGATCTTGTACCGGCCCGGAAAGCTGAACGAGCCGTCTGATGCCCTATCCCGCGGGACATGTGCCAACGCACAAATTGACCGCCTCCAAGCCCTCCACGAGGACCTCTGCCACCCGGGGGTCACTCGGTTTTACCACTTCATCAAGTCCCGCAATCTCCCCTACTCCTTAGAGGAGGTCCGTACAGTCACAAGAGACTGCCACATCTGCGCAGAATGCAAACCGCATTTTTTCAGGCCAGATGGAGCGCACCTGATTAAGGCTTCCCGTCCCTTTGAACGCCTCAGTCTCGATTTCAAAGGGCCCCTCCCCTCCACCGACCGCAACGCGTATTTCCTTAATGTAGTGGACGAATACTCCCGCTTCCCTTTTGCCATTCCCTGCTCCGACATGACCGCGGCCACAGTCATTAAAGCCCTGAACAGCATATTCACACTGTTCGGTTACCCCGCATACGTCCACAGCGACAGGGGGTCCTCTTTCATGAGTGACGAGCTGCGCCAGTTCCTGCTCAGCAAGGGTATAGCTTCAAGCAGGACGACCAGCTACAACCCCCGGGGGAACGGGCAAGTAGAAAGGGAGAACGGCACGGTCTGGAAGGCCGTCCTACTGGCTCTACGGTCCAGGGATCTCCCAGTTTCACGGTGGCAGGAGGTCCTCCCGGACGCTCTCCATTCCATCCGGTCGTTATTATGTACGAGCACTAATCAAACGCCTCACGAGCGTCTCCTTGTCTTCCCTAGGAGGTCCTCCTCTGGAACGTCGCTGCCGACCTGGCTGGCGGCCCCAGGACCCATCCTGCTCCGGAAGCACGTGCGGGCACATAAGGCGGACCCGTTGGTCGAAAGGGTTCACCTCCTCCACGCAAACCCCCAGTACGCCTACGTGGAGTACCCCGACGGCCGACAGGACACGGTCTCCCTGCGGGATCTGGCGCCCGCCGGCACCACGCACACACCCCCGGCACCATCAACCCAACCGCCCCCCTTCCTGCCACCGCCGCACCCCGCGACCGCCCCCTTCCCAGGAGGATCAGCCCCCCTCCCCTTTGCACCGACAGCTAAAACCGTGCGGTTCCCGGAGGCGACAACGCTGGTACAAGCACTACCACCACCGCCGGGGCCGAGGCGATCGACACGGACGACCAGACCGCCCGACCGACTCGTGGCGTCGATGTAAAACAAAGATGGACTGTCCAATGAACATTTTGTTTTCACATATCCTCTGTAAATAGTTGTAACAGGACGATACTGTCCAATACGGTCCTACCATGTAACTGTTCTCTCCTCCCAGGACCAGTACTGTAAACCCTTACCACCATACGAAGCATCACCCCGCCGGGTTCATTTTTGACAAGGGGTGAATGTGGTAGTATGTATTGGGGGTCATGTGGGACTGGAAGCCCTAATGTCATTGGCTGACAGATCCCGGGTCCTGGTTGGCCGTTGACCTCATACTCCGCCCTGAAGGCGAAGTATAAGAAGCCGGTGCCTTCCCCCGCATGCCAGTTTACTATCGGGCTGCTGGGGAACAGACACGCTTAATAAAGCCTCATCGACTTCACTCTGTTTGTCTCACGGAGTCTTTGTGCGCCACAATGGACACCATATCCTCCTCCAGGAGAATCCCGTAGATCGTCGAAACAATTCCCCTCTCCAGCTCTCCCGCTGACCGTACCTCCTCGCGCAACGAAAAGGCCGGCGCTATCGGGATTGTCGGGAAAATCTTACTTGCAAAGTCCCGAACCTGCAGGTACCTGAACCCTTCCAACTACACTCGGCCTGCATATCGCCCCCAAGGAATAAATCCTTAATTTCCCAAATCCCCCTTTCATCCCATCTCCGAAACCTCGCATCCATCTTCCCGGGCTCAAATCCGAGATTCGCCCTAATCGGCATTCCCCCTGACCCGGCCTCAGCTTAAATGCTGCCGAAACTGTCTCCAAATCGTCAATGCGGCCACCACCACCGGACTCACCGAATACTTACCCAGTGCCATTAGAAATGGTGCCCTTGCCAGCGCCCCCAAACCTGACTCCCTACATGAGCTCACCTCGATGGTTACCCACTGGGCCGTCGCCTCCTTGCTCCAATCCCGCACCTTCTCTGCAGTAACCGCCCAATAACAGTACAGCAATTTTCAGAGGCCTAACCCGCACCCCCCCTCCGCCTGTTGCCCCCTCTCCAGAACCACCCTCCTAACCCTCCATCTTCACCTCTCAACTGAACGAGGAGATCAACTTACCCATCCCCTGAAGGACTTTGATAAAAAGGCCGGCAGGCACTGAAATAAAGACAAAAATTGTGAAAGAACGTGCATTTAACTGCCTGCACCAGACCCGTCGATGACAGAGGGAGGTTGTCCCACCTCGACAGATCAGCCTTCACCCTCCCCATCAAAATTAGTGAAATTATATTTTCGGAGCCCTCCCCAATCCTGGGCCTCCTGCATCACCAAGTACCTGAAGTGGGTTGTTGGAAAACAAAATGGCAGCCCCCCACCCCCACCCCTACTCCCGGTGGGGAGACCATAAAATACTCGCTTTTGCTTAAATTCAATTTATACCCCGAGAACGACCCGACTCTCAGGGTCCGCTCCATTATACTCCCCAACAACGTGCTCGGTTCCGGGATATACACCAGCAGTCGTCGGTGTCTAACCCCCTCACTATCCCCTTCCACAGTCCTGAGCTCCTTAGCGAAATGGCGAAGGGCTCTTTAACAAATGCAAACAACAGGGGGGACATAGGGCACCCCTGTCTCGCACCCCGGTGCATTGCAAATTACCCCGAGTTCATGCTGGTGGCACCAACACTCGCCATCGGCTCCTTATCAACAGCCACACCCACGCCACGGACCTCAGCCCAATTCCAAATCTCTCCAAAACCGCCATCAAGTAATCCCACTCTGCCCGATCAAACGCCTTCTCTGTGTCCAGTGCCACCAACACGTCCGTCTCCTTTCCCTCCGCCAGAGACAGGACCACATTCAACAACCTCCTCAGGTTTGAAAACAGCTGCCTTCCCTTCACAGACCTAGTCGGATTCTCCACAATCACCTTTGGTAGACATACCTCCAACCTTGATGCCAGCAACTTCTTTAGCAGCAACGAAATAGAAGTTTGCCCCATCATTTGCGACAACACACCCCTGCCTATCGCCTCATTACTGCCTTCAGAGCTTCCCACCATCAGTGGCACCAACCTCCGGTTTCCTCCCACAGTCCAAAGATGTGCAGGTTAGGTGGATTGACTATGCTAAATTGCCCTTAGTGTCCAAAATTGCCCATAGTGTTGGGTGGGGTTGCTGGGTTATGGGGATAGGGTGGAGGTGTGGACCTTGGGTAGGTTGCTCTTTCCAAGAGCCGGTGCAGACTCGATGGGCCGAATGGCCTCCTTCTGCACTGTAAATTCTATGAAAAACCCGTCCTTACAATTCTTCTAAAATTCAACTGGGAACCTGTCAGGCCCCACCGCCTTCCCTGCCTGCATCCTGCCAATCACCTATTGCTCCCCCACCGGCTCCTCCAATCCTGCTCTATCCTCCTCACACAGCCTCGGATATTCCAACCCATCCAAGAACTCCCTCATCCCCCATTCCTCCCCTGGCGGCTCCGACCTATATACATCGTTATAAAACTCCTTGAATACTTTCTTAACCTGCTCCCGGGCCACCACCAGCTTCCCCATGTTGTCCCGTACCTGAACTTTCTCTCTCACCGCTGCATCCCGCCGAAGCTGGCTGGCCAGCATACGTCGTGCCTTCTTCCTGTGCTGGTAGTTCGCCCCCTTCACCCCGCTCAACTAGTGCACCAGCTTTCCCTGTAACAGCTGGTCGGACCTCACCTGCAACTCCTTCCTCTTGGCCAAGAGACCCGTGTCCAGGTCCCCCACATACCTCCCATCCAGCTCTAGAATCTCCTCTATCAGTTTGTGGTGCCCCTCTCTCTCTTCCTTGTCCACCTTAGCTTTGAACAAAATCACCTCCTCCCTCAGTACAGCCTTCAGAGCCTCCCACGTTACTGCCAAACATCCCCTGTGCAATTAAACTCACATATTCCATTCACACCTTCCCAATCTTATCACAAAAGCTCCAGTCCGTTAAAAACCACATGTCCATTATCCACCCAATCTCTGGACCATCCCCTTGCTCTAAACCACATCCAACCAATGCTGAGCATGGTCCAGAATTATAATTTCTGAGTACTACTCCAATCTCCTAACCCCAGCCAATAGCGCCTTCCCCATCATGAAAAAGTCTATCCTCGAGTACACCTTGTGTACCGGGGAGAAAAACGAATGCTCCCATTCTCTCAAATATAGGAAGCTCCAGAGGTCCCACTCCTCCCATCTCCCTCATAAGCCCAGCCAGCCAGCCACCCCCACCCCCCCTCCCCTCCCGCTCCCCCACCCAACTGGGCCAGCGAGCGCGGCTGAGACATGTCCACGTTCGGTTCCTGCACCATATTCCAACCCCCCCCCCCCCACTATCAACTCGTGGCTATCCAGATCTGGGTCGGCACCCAGCACCCTCTTCACAAACCCTGCATCATCCTAGTTGTGGCCATATACCCTCACCAGTGCCACCGAGCTCCCCTCTAGCCCCCCCCTGTCACTATCACGTACCTGAACCCCAATCTGCCACCATCTTCGCCTTATGAAACTCTTGACCACCAATACCGCTACCACATCAGCCTCCACCATCTCTAAGAAGTCCCTCAAATTGTAGGTCACCCGCAGCTTCGCCGGGTAGGCCATGCCAAACCTCACACCTTTACTGTCGAGTGCCGCCTTCACCAGTCCGAAGGCCGCCCGCCTTCTCGCTAGCTGGACCGTCAAGGTTTGGTATATCCGAATACTAACGCCTTTGCACTTCACCTCGCCCCTATCCTTCGGCCAACTCAGGACTTTCTCCTTGACATGAAACTTATGATAGCAGATCACTGCCCTTGGTGACTCATGTGATTTTGGCTTGGGCCTGAGCCACCGATGTGCCCTGTCCTGCTCATATCGGGAGGGTTCTTCCCCCTCCCCCAACAGCTCTGCCAACATCTTTGCGAAGTACTCAGTTGGTCTTCGACCCTCCACCCCCTTGGGCAGGCGCACTATTTCTAAGTACTCAGTTGGTCTTCGACCCTCCACCCCCTTGGGCAGGCGCACTATTTCTAAGTTCTGCCACCTCAACCTGTTCTCAAGATCCTCCATCTTGGTTCTGAGTCCTTTGATAGCCTCCGCCACCATCCACAGCTCCTCACCCATCGAGGTGAACTGGTCACTCTGCTGTGACAGAGGTTCCTCCACCCCCTTCAAGTTCTCTCCTTGTTCCTGTACCTCGGCCGATGTCTTTGACAATGCCGCCTTTACCGGGGCAACCAACTCGACGACCCACTCCTTCATCGCAGCCACCATCTCCTTTCGCAGCACCTCCATGTGCTTAGTGAAACACCTCTCGAATTCTTCCCCCACCAGCTCGGTCAGAGTTTCCACGATGAGGGGAGTGGCCCCACCCAGCGATCCAGCCTCCGCCATCTTTCCTCCTGCCGCGTTCACCCGTTCACTTGATGGAGAATATTTGCTCGCTCCCTTCTATCAGTGGCTTTCTTCTGTGTCTTCGACATCCCTCACTTTCCTTATGCCTTCCTGCACCAGCTTGTTCAAAAACTGTCCTTGAAACCTGCATTAAACTCCAAAACCCAGAGCCTCGAGCAGGAGCCACCCAATGTGCGACCTCGGCCCACATGCCGTAATTTTAATATTGATCCCATTTACTTCCTGTTGACTCTCCTTCTTCCCAAATTGTATCACTTCACTATTCTCTGCGTTAAATTTCATACATGTCCCTCCACTTTACCAATCTGCCTGTGACCTTCGGACGTCTGTTACTAACCGCTTACTACATTTCTGATTTTCACAAATTCCACAAAATTAGAATTATGCCTCCTAAACACGAGTCTGAGCCATTAATACAAAACCTTTCATGACCCCAAGACATCCCAAAGCCTTTTCCAGACAATGAACTATTTGCGAAGTGTGCTCATTGCTGTGATACAGGGAAGTGAGGGTAGTGAATTTTTACACAGTAAGGCCCCACAGAAACATTTGTGATGGTGAGTAGGTCATTATTTCCGTTGAAATATCGGCTGGCACAGGATGAAGAGCTCCACTGCATTTACTCAACTGGTTCCATGAGATATTTTTGCATCCATCTGACCTCATTTGAGCATCTGACGGTGCAGCACTCCCTCAGAACGGCACTGAAATGCCAGCCCAGATTATTTGCTTAGGTTTGCAAAGTGCGACTTGAACTTATGAGGTGAGAGGACCACAGCTCTGGGTTACACAGGTTGGCCTTGCAGTTGGTATGTGCCCAGACATTTTCCTGCAGAATGCAGTACATTCTCCTTTATTCCCTTTGTCCTGAAGGAATCAAGAGGCCAAGATTCGGAATTTGAGAGGAGGGATACGCTGGCTACGACCATTGACCTGTTCGGTGCCGGTGCGGAAACCACCGCCATGACCATCTGCTGGGGACTTCTTCTAATGATGAAATATCCAGAAATTCAGAGTGAGAAATCATTAACATCTCTCCTGTTGCTTTGTTGTGGTGTTGTCTGATGAGAAATCAGGAAACGTTACCTAATGAGGTCTTTTTTTACATACGATCTCTGAGGCTGACTAACAGGACGCAATGAGTAGTGATAAGGGGCGTCTTTCTCAGGTTGGCCGGCAACAACCATTGGAGTGCCACAGGGATTAGTGCTGGGACTGCAGCTGTTCACATTATCTATGAATGATTTGGAGGAAGGAACAGAGTGTACTGTGGCCAAATTTACAGATGATACAAAAAGGGAAGGAAGGCAGGTTGTGATGATATAAAGAGGTCCACTCACCCACCTATCGCCGTAACCCCACCTATTGGACACTAAGGGGCATGACCCAGATCAGCATATTTAAATGAGCTGAGTGGCTGAAATAAATATACATCCACTGGATTCTCCCGGTGCCCGAGACTCAACGGCCACAACTGCGAGGCCTCGCCAGGGTGCCATTTAACACTGGCTCACACTAACTTGGTCCAGGTGTAACAGCACCTGGAGGGATCTCCCAGGTCAGTGGAGAGCTCCAGGTGATCGGGAACTTTGGCACTGCCAGTCTGGCACCCTGTCAGTGCCTCCCTTGCAATGCCAGGGTGCGTGGGTGGCACTGGCAGGGCACTGCCATGTCACCAGGTTGGCAGTGCTAGGGTGCCTGTTTGTTGTTGGGCGAGGGGGGCCTGAAAGGGGGGAGTGAGGCGGAGGAAAAGATCAGGGCAGCCTTCCAAAACGCAGCCCCGATCTGCGAGGAGCCTGTCCTGCTGGTGAGCTAAAGATCGCCAGCAGGAAATTACTCAAAGTGCGGCCTCGGCGCCGACAATCTCCCCAAGGCCAAGGAAATGGCAAAGAGCTGGTGGATAGCAAGATGTTTCTCGATGCTCGAGCCGCCGAGAAACACTCCGCCAAACGCTCCCTAAACCGGACATAGAGCATTTCCGGGAGAATTATGCCTGAGGTGTTGTTCCCCCAGTTTGCGTTGGGCTTCACTGGAACATTGTGGCAGGCCAAGGACGGACATGTGGGCATGAGAGAACACTTTAAAATCCATCACATTTCTACCTCGCTTAACTCCGAAGAAGAGTCATGTGGACTTGAAATTACCCTGGGCTTGAATGTTCCAGTCCCGTCCATCTGGGGACCGAAAATTCCTGTCCGAGGTCATCAGACCTTTTAATAATCCGTTAAATTGTCCGTCCTGCCCTTGACGATTCCCATGGTGGGCGGGATCGGACTATTTACCCCTCGGTTTCCCATCTGCAGACGCTGCCTGAATTGCTGAGTTTTTCCTGCTTTTTCTGAGCTTATTTCAGATTTCCAAAATCCGCAGTAACTTGTTTTTCTTTAACACAACTCACTGTTTCCTGTTCTTGAGCCGATTTTTAATAATCCAATTGGGCACTGACCCTTCAATCCAATGAGCCTCAATTTAATTAACCAGCTCTTTAGTACCGCGGAAAGACTGATTAACAACATTGAGGCCCATGGAATAGTGAGTTGCGTCTAATTGGATAAAATGAAATTAGCTTAAGGACACAATGACTTCTCACAGACTAAAAAGCCACAGAGACTCAAAATAGTTCAAAAGCCACCAAGGGCACTGCAGGATTTGGGGGTGTTTTATTGACTGTTTAAATCAACTTTTGATTTGATGTTTTAAGTTTAATTTGCTCTTTGTTTTTGTTTCGGGCAGTGTCCCTTTAAGGAGCTGCCCCTCTTAATTTGCCCCTCAGTTTGTTTGTTTTAATTGGTTGAATTTAAAATATTTCAAATGCCACAGAATACTTCACGTAATATTGATACTATTGAAATACTGCTGCAGAAATTCTCTGATTTAGACGAGCCAAATATGTACTTTCAATCATTCTTCTGAACCATAATATATAATAATACTTCTGAAAAAAGACAGGTTCTTGAAGCTTTTCATCTTAAACTCATCAGGTCAATCTCCAATAACACCAAGTGTAAAGGGAACAACAATTCATGCTGCGTGAGAAGAGCTTGCTCATGGGTTGGCAAGTGGACTCTGATAGGTAGAAGCGTTGCCATGGGGAATGCAGCATTTTAGCTGATGATTGACAGTTAACTGCCAAATTTCGTTTAAATTCAAACTCGACACGTTGGATTGGATTCTCCACAGCCCCGTGCTGAAATTGCGTTTGGCGCAGGGGGTGGAGAATCGATGTTTGCGTGGGAATCGTGCCCGGCTCCCCTCCCGCGATTCTCCTGTCCTCAGAGAATCACTTGCGCGCGGATTACATGGTGCGGCTGGGGGGCCATTGACAGAGGCCCCCCCAGCGATTCTCAGAGCAAAACTGGCCGAGTTCCCGACGACATGTTTCTAACCACGTATGGCCTGTCGGGAACCTTGGGTGGTGGGCGGGGGGGATCGGACACCGGGGTGGGCCTCATGGGTGACCGGGGCAGCGATCCGGCGACTCGGATCCATGGCCACACGTTATCTCGGTGTGGGGGGGGGGGGGGCCTACATTTTCGATGTCGGTTTTCTGGCTGAGTCCGCCATTGCTTTTGGCGCGGCTGCTGCAGGCGGAAGTGCGGGAGCCCGTATCCGCAGCCAGAGCTGCGAGACGCACTCCGAGGCCCTGCTAGCCCCTTGCAGGTAGGAGAATACTGATGCACAATCAATACGCTTGAGTCCACGTGGAGTCATATCGATTCAGCTTTAATCGGATAGAACTGTGCCCTGCAGCGAAGTTACAGAAGTGAAGGCTGCTGGGGACGGCACTGGTTCTTATACCCCGCCTCTCAGGTAGATTGCCCAATGGTAGACCCCGCGGTCTAGCCAATGGTTATTCCTCTCTCTGGTACCGCAATACCTGGTATTACCACAAATACGTCTTGACTTTTTTAAGGGAAGTCAAGAGTGAAACACCAGCGTTTTTACACCGGCATGGGGACATAGCCCCATGTTTGGAGAATCCAGCCCATTTACTCTGATTGAACAAGGTATTGTCATAGGGAGTGAACCAGAGAACGACCATCTCAATTTTGTTTGGTTGAAAAAGGCAGAAAGGGCAAGGCCCTGTGTATTGATCAATTTGACGACCAGCGCGTGTAAGTGAGCCCACACTGCGAGCCCGACTAACAGCCTTACATTGGTCATGAGTGTAATTCTATTTTTCAGCAATATTATAGTTTTGTACTTCTGGACTATTTAAAGATGGTAACACTGCATTATTTCAGAAGTGCTCTCTAGAAAATCATAAAATGTATCTTTAAGTTTCGTGCTCCAGAGGAGCGGCACGGTGGGGCAGTGGATAGCACTGCTGCCTACAGCACTGAGGACCTGGGTTCTATCCCGGCCCCGGTCACTGTCCGTGTGGAGTTTACATATTCTCCTCGTGTCTGTGTGGGTTTCACCCCCACAACACAAAGATGTGCGGGTTAAGTGGATTGGCTACACTAAATTGCCCCTTAATTGGGAAAAAAAAATTATAATTAAAAAAAGTTTAGTGCTCCATGGGCAACGCCACATCAGTCGTCTGTTATGATGCTTGGTTTTTGAGTGTTTTGAAGTGAGTGGAAGCTGAATATTTAACAGGAAACATAAGAAATAACACAGAACAATACAGCACAAGAACAGGCCCTTGGCTCTCCAAGCCTGTACCGGTCATGATACCAATCTTTGCCAAAACCCACAGCACTTCCTTGTGCCGTATCCCTCTATACCCATCCGATCCATGTGTTTGTCAAGATGCCTTTTGAACTCCGTTAATGTATCTGCTTCCACAACCTCCCCTGACAACGTGTTCCAGGCACTCAGCACCGTCTGCGTAAAATAACTGCCTCGCACATCTCCTCTAAACTTTTCCCCATGGATGTTAAACCTATGTCCCCTGGTGACTGACCCCTCCACCCTGGGAAAGAGTGCCTGCCCATCCATTCTATCCAGCCCCTCATAATCTTGTAGACCTCTATCAGGTCACCTCTCAGGACTTTCTAATGAAAACAGTCTGAGTCTATTCAGCCTCTCCACATAGCTAACTCCCTCCAGACCAGGCAACATCCTGGTAAACCTACTTTGCACCCTCTCCAAAGCCTCCACGTCCTTCTGGTAGTTTGGCGACCGGAATTGTGCACAATATTCCAAGTGCGGCCTTACCAAGGTTCTATACAACTGTGATGTGGAGATGCCGGCGTTGGACTGGGGTGAGCACAGTACGAAGTCTTACAACACCAGGTTAAAGTCCAACAGGTTTGTTTCGATGTCACTAGCTTTCGGAGCGCTGCTCCTTCCTCAGGTGAATATTCACCTGAGGAAGGAGCAGCGCTCCGAAAGCTAGTGACATCGAAACAAACCTGTTGGACTTTAACCTGGTGTTGTAAGACTTCGTACTATACAACTGTAGCATGGCTTGCCAGTTTTTATACTCGATGCCCCGTCCAATGAAGGGAAGCATTCTGTATGCGTTCTTGACTACCTTGTCCACTTGTGTTGCCACCTTCAAGATCTGTGGACCTGCACTCCCAGATCTCTCATTTTCTATATTCCTCAGAGTTTTGCCATTTACAGTATATTTCCCTGCTATATTAGACCTACCAAAATGCATTATCTCACATTTTTCACGATTAAACACCATTTGCCATTTCTCTGCCCAAGTCTCCAACCTATATCTTCTGACAAATCTCAACACTATCTGCCACTCCACCAACCTTGGTGTCATCCGCGAACTTACTAATCAGACCGGCTACATTTTCCTCCAAATCGTTTATGTACACTACAAACAAAAGAGGCCAAAGCACAGATCCCTGAGAAACACCACAAGTCACAACCCATTAAGAAAAACACCCTTCTTCTGCTACCCTTTGCCTTCTGTGACCGAGCCAGTTCTGTATCCATCTTACCACCTCACCTCTGATCCCGTGTAACTTCACCTTTTGTACCTGTCTGCCATGAGGCACCTTGTCAAAGGCTTTACTGAAGTCCATGTAAACAACATTCACTGCCCTCCCCTCATCAATCATCTTTGTCACCTCCTCAAAAAACTCCGCCATCCCCTCATCAATCATCTTTGTCACCTCCTCAAAAAACTCCGCCCTCCCCTCATCATCATCTTTGTCACCTCCTCAAAAAACTCGATCAAGTTAATGAGGCACAACCTCTCCTTCAGAAAACCATGCTGTCTGTCGCTTCTGAGTCCATTTGTTTCCAAATCGGTATAAATTCAGCCCCTCAGAATTCTCTCCAATAATTTACCTACTACCGACGAGAGGATTATCGGCCTATAGTTTCCAGAATTTTCCCTGCTACCTTTCTTAAACAGCGGTACCACATTAGGTATTCTCCAGTCCTCTGGCATCTCACCTGTAGCCAATGAGGATACAAAGATGTCAGCCAAGGCCCCAGCAATTCCCTCCCTTGCTTCCCTCAGTGTTCTGGGGTAAATCCCTTCTGGCCCAGGAGATCTTAATATCTTTTAAAAGACCCAATACGTCCTCCTTTTCAAAGTCAACATGATCCAGACTATCCACACACCCTACCAAGAATCATCTTCCAGAAAGTCCCTTTCTTTGGTGAGCACTGATGCAAAGTATTCATTTATTACCTCACCCATTTCCTCTGGCTCAGCACATAGATTACCCCACTGTCCTTAAGTGGTTCAATCCTTTCCGTGGCCACCCTCTTGCTTTTTACATATGAATTAAAAGCTTTCGGATTCACCTTAATCCTACTTGCCAAGGACTTTTCATGACCCCTCCTGGCCCTCTAATTTCCAGCTTCAGTACCTTCCTACGTTCTTGATACTCCTCAAGGGTTTCGACTGTTCCCAACCTTCTAGACCTTACAAAAGCCTCCTTTTTCTTTTTGACGAGTTCACAATATCCCCCGTTATCCAAGGCTCCCTAAACTTCCCACACTTATCCTTCGTTCTCTCCGGAACGTGACTTTCCTGAATCCTAATCAACTGTCGTTTGAAAGACTCCCACATGCCCGATGTTGATTTACTATCTAACAGCCGCACCCAATTCAAATTCTTCAACTCATGTCTAATATTAGTGGAATTTGCCATTCCCCAGATTAGCACCTTAATGCCAGGGTTACCCTCATCCCTGTCCAAATGTACCCTAAAAATTACTTTAACTCAGGCTTTAATATACTACATGGGAGGCTTACCCGACACAGACGACCCCAGAAAGAATGGGGGCTGTCCCAGAAGAGGTTCTTATACTGACTCCCGGGGGAGTGGCTAAGGCGGAGCTCTCCGTGGCCAGGTCGGGTTACCTACCAGTGACCGAACCTCTGCAGAGTTACAGTACAATACACAGTATTACAGGGCCACGTTACGCACAACTATTATATACTATGTACAATGGTAGGGAGGTACAGTGGTGTATCACCACAGGTCACTACTCCCAAAATGCTCCCCTAGTGAAACCTCAACCACTTATCCAGGCTCATTCCCCAATACTTGCTGTACCTGCTACAGGACAGCCGAATTGACAGCTCTCGTATTGTGTTGCTGATCAGGGTGAAATTTTACTCCATGCCTCCCCAGCACTGTTTCATCCATTACAAGCTTTTTTTTCTATTTCAGAGAAAGTTCAGGAAGAAATTGATCAAGTGATAGGAGCTGGAAGATGCCCCAGTACAGAGGACAGGAAACGCATGCCCTACACTGACGCGGTGATACATGAAATCCAGAGGTTTTCCAACATTGTCCCCTTGAACCTTCCTCATTCAACAACTGTGGACATGCACTTCAGAGGATATTTCATTCCAAAGGTAGGTATTTACTGTACAAGTGAGATGTAAGATTTACATTTTGTGGAATATCCTTCAAAATAAAAACAGGGGAGGCAGTGACACAGTGGTATTGTCACTGGACTAATAATCCAGAGACCCAGGCTCATGCCCTGGGGAGCGAGTTCGAATCCCACCATGGCAGATGGCGAAATTGAACTCGTGAAAACACATTAAAAGATTAAAAGTCTACTGATGACCATTTTTCGATTGTTGTAAAAACCCATCTGGTTCACTAATTTCCTTTTCAGGGAAAGAAATCTGCCATCCTTACCCGGTCTGGCCTACATGTGACTCAAGACTCACAGCATTGTGGTGACAGTTTAAAAAATGCCCTCTGAAATGGCCTCATAAACCACTTAGTTCAAAGGTGATTATGGATGGGCAATAAATGATGTCCCAGACAGCGATGTACACATCCCATGAACAAATTTTTAAAAATCAAATTTTAAAGTGCTGCAACTTGGAAATTTTCACTTTGGTTATCAGGAATTGTGTTACATTTAACAACAATATGGTGACAATTATAATCAGTTCAACACCCCCCAACCCATTCACTCTCCATTGAAGTCAGGCGCATGCACAGAGTCAGAATTGTTTTGTGTGTTTTCAGGGAATGTACGTGATTCCTCTCCTCACCTCGGTGCTGTTCGATAAAACTCAATGGAAAAAACCAAACGAGTTTGATCCGGCTCACTTCCTGGATGCTGAAGGGAGGTTTGTGAAGAACAAGGCCTTCATGCCTTTCTCTGCAGGTAATGGATGCGAGGACCATGTCTATTCCTTTCTTTTTTGTTATACATTTACACTCCTCAACATGCTAACGAGGCACTGTTGGGAACAGTTTTTAGTTGGAGCCTTTCTCTGCCACCACCACAGAGGGACAAATCTCCTTTTTCACTTCTGAGCTTCTCTCCTGACTGTTGCATGGAATGGGATCATATTCCCCACACGCCGCGCGGTTAAGGTGGTGACGGTGGCTGGTGACTTTCTGTCACCGACGAGAGTGGCAGGTTCCCACCTCATTCCTCCACCCTGTGGTTTATGGCAGAAATATCTTATTGGAGGCCGCGGCAAACCATCCAAAAGTGGCATGTCAGCAATTGAGGCGATGACCAAGTGTACTGAGCGATTCTGGCAGGGTTGTGTCAGGAGCACGGGTGCACACAGCAGCAAGCAGAGCATCCAAGGGGCGCGGTAATATTACTGGGTCGCTAGTAATCCAGAGGCCTGGACTAATGATCCAGGTACATGAGTTCAAATCATAACGTGACAGCAACAAGGATTTATATTTGATTAATAAATCTGGAATCCGGAGGAAGGAGTCCCCTCAAGATCTTATATATTTGCGTAAGACCCCTCTCTCATTCTTCGAATGGGTATCCCTACAATGCAGAAAGAGGACATTCAGTCCATTGAGTCTGCACTGACCCTCCAAAAGAACATCCTGCCTTGGCCCACTCAGTTGCCCGATATTGTAACCTATCCTGCACATCTTTGGACTCTATGAGACAATTTAGAATGGCCAATCCACCTAACCCGCACATCTTTGGACACAAAGGAACAATTTAGCATGGCCAATCCACCCAACCCACACATCTCTAGGTTGTGGGGCAGCACGGTAGCATTGTGGATAGCACAATTGCTTCACAGCTCCAGGGTCCCAGGTTCGATTCCGGCTTGGGTCACTGTCTGTGCGGAGTCTGCACATCCTCCCCGTGTGTGCGTGGGTTTCCTCCGGGTGCTCCGGTTTCCTCCCACAGTCCAAAGATGTGCAGGTTAGGTGGATTGGCCATGATAAAAATTGCCCTTAGTGTCCAAAATTGCCCTCAGTGTTGGGTGGGGTTATTGGGATATGGGGATAGGGTGGAGGTGTTGACCTTGGGTAGGGTGCTCTTTCCGGGAGCCGGTGCACTCGATGGGCCAAATGGCCTCCTTCTGCACTGTAAATTCTATGATAAACAGGAGCACCAAAGGCAACTCACCCAAGTTGATGTCAAAGATCTGCCACGAATGGCAGAATAGGCTTGAGGGGCCGAATGGACTCCCTGTTATGCTCACTGGGGAACAAGAGACATTATTGAAAATTAAATTGCCTATCATTTGCTGGCAGTGGAGACTTTTTCAGAAATAGGATGTTTTGAACTTTGTTGCCTCTGTGTGCTGACCATGGCCTGTTGTTTTTCAGGTCGGAGGGTGTGCGCCGGTGAGGCTCTGGCGAAGGCTGAGCTCTTCCTATTCTTCACCACCCTGCTGCAGAGGTTTCAGTTCTATGCCGCGCCCGGGGTAACTAACCTGGACATCACTCCACAGGTTGGAGTCATACTGACCCCAAAACCTCACCGGGTCTGCGCTGTTCTTCGCTGATGGCCAGCGTGCCAGTCCCTCAAAATATTTCACTGCTGCATTTATCGATTTTTAAAAACATGTATTTTTATTCAATGCATTCTCACACAAACGCAAAATATCAGAAGAACAACACAACAACTCAATAAACAACCACAACCCTCTTTCCCCCCCGACACCAACACCCCGTCACATCCCGCCTTCCCTACTTTAACCCCCTTTTTCCCCCCCTCCCCTTGCTGATACCTCAATCCTCTTTAAAGAAATCGATAAAAGGTTTCCACCTCCGGGTGAACCCCTCGGCCAGCCCTCGCAGAGCGAGCTTGACCTTTTCCAGCCTCAGGAATTCTGCCAAAATATCAGCCTCTCACCCCCTGGACCCCCGGGTCTAACACGCCAAACATCCCCACCTCGACTCGGAACCACCTCCACACCCAACCCCTTGGACATCCGAAAGCCCCTGCTAGAACCCCCTCAGACTTGGACACGTCCAGAACATGTGGATATGATACGCAGGACCACACCTATCCATTATCCCAGCAAAGAACCCACTCATCCGTGTCATCGTCATATGAGCCCTATGCACCATCTTAAACTGGATGAGACTTAACATCGCATACGATGAGGATGCGTTCACCTTCCGCAAGGCCTCTGCCCAGGTCACATCCCCCAACTCCCCTCTAAGCTCCTCCTCCCATTTATGCTTAATATCCCCCACCAAGACTCCCTCCTATTCCATCAATTCCTTCTCGATATCCGACACCTTCCCCTCCCCTATTTCGTTTTTTAAAAAATCTTTTTATCTCCTCATTTTCAACTTGTTCATCAATAAACAACCAAAGAAAAAAACACACAAAAACAAATACAATTACAATCCCCGCACACAAACTGCACCCCGCTCAATATAGAGACCAAGACATCCACCCATACATTCCAGGTAAAAATGCAAATTAACAATCAATCTGTAAACAGTGTGTGATGAATGATATCTGTATACATATGTAACTTTAATGCGTAGGCCCCTTTAAGACCGGGTTTGGAACCCTGGGCGACTCCGCCTCCGGCTCCGCCCCCAGGAAGCTGTTTCTAAGGTTACGTTCAGTAGGCAGCGTGCAGTGAGCACACTTCTCGGCAGCTGTCTGGTTCTCTGCTTATTAAAGCCTTTGTATTATCGACCTCCTCTCCTGAGTCGTAATTGAGGGTATCTCAATTTAATAACCAGACTACATCATGATGGACAGCGGTCTAAAGCTGGAGAAGCTCAATTTGGACGCTCGGTCGCCGGAGGCCACTGAAATTTTTAAATACTGGCTCCGGTGCTTTGAGGCCTATCTGAATTCCTCAGAGACTGAAGTTGACGGACCTCGCAAGCTGAGCTTACTACATACCCGGGTGGTCCACCGACTATCCTCCGTGATTGAGAAAGCTACGACGTACGAAACGGCGGTTGAAATCCTACGGAAGCGCTTCGTAAAGCCGATAAACGAGGTACAGGCCAGACATTTGCTCTGGACCTGCCGCCAGCGCACCGGGGAAACGCTAGACGAATACTTGGAGAGACTCACCGCGCTCACCAGGAACTGCGACCATAAAGAGGTGACGGCAGAGGTCCACAGGAACTTACATCTTCGTGATGCTTTCGTGTCCGGTATCCGATCCACGTACATCCGGCAGCGGCTCCTAGAAGACGGAGCGAAGGACCTCCAAGGCACGGTAACGCTCGCCTCTTCCCTGGAAGCGGCCCACCATAATCTCTCCACGTACTCCGCGGACCTTGCGAACCCCTCTCGATCCCCTCCAGACTCGGCCACGCTTCAGGCCTGCGCTGCGCGGTGACCCACTCACACCGGGGGCCCCCAATGCTATTTCTGTGGGCAAGGCCAGCATTCACACCAGCGTTGCCCGGCCCGCTCCCCTATCTGTGGCGAATGCGGAAAGAAGGGGCACTTCGCGAAGGTCTGCCTGGCTGGGCCCAAAGGCCAGAAACAAAAGTCCCATTGGGCCCAGAAATCGAACTCCCGGGACCACAGGCCCCGCAATGCGGCCGCGCGGCGGTCGGACATGCCTACTTCCGACGCGTCATCGGCCTCGTGTGAGTCATGGGGGGCGGTCATCTTGGTGACGCCCATCTTCAAAACTCAAAACGTGCGACCGACGGCGGCGGCGGCCATTTTGCGAGTCCGATTCAAGCGAGGAACTCACCCCCCCCACTATCAACTCATGGGTATCCAGATCTGGGACGGCACCCAGCACCCTCTTCACAAACCCCGCATCATCCCAGTTGGCGCCATATACCCTCACCAACCAATCTTCCCTGTAGCCTCCCTGTCACCATCACGTCCCTGACCCCTGGTCCACCACCACTTTCTCCGTATGAAACTTCACCCGCTTGCCTACCAATACCGCAACCATATCGGCCTCCACCGTCTTGAAGTAGAAGTCCTCGGATTGTAGGTCACCCTCAGCTTCGCCGGGTAGACTACGCCAAACCTCATGCCTTTATTATTGAGTGCCACCTTCACCCGTCCAAAGGCCGCCCACCTTCTCGCGGGTAAGACAGCCAAGTCTTGGTTTATCCGAACACCAAGGCCTTCCCACTTCACCTCGCGCCTTTGCTTCGGCCAACTCAGGTCCTTCTCCTTGACATGAAACTTATGATAGCAGATTATAACTGCCCTTGGTGACTCGTTTGCTTTCGGCTTGGACCTGAGTGACCAATGTCCCCTGTCCTGCTCATATCGGGAAGGTTCTTCCCCCTCCCCAAGAGCTCTTCGCGAAGTACTCAGTTGGACTCGGACACTCCACCCCCTTAGGCAGGCCCACTATTCCTACGTTCTGCAGCCTCGACCTGTTCTCAAGATCCTCCATCGTGCCTCTGAGCCCTTTATTAGCCTCCGCCACCCTCCACAGTTCCTCAACCATCAAGGTGAACTGGTCAATCTGCTTCGACAGAGGTTTAGAACACAGAACATAGAACAATACAGCGCAGTACAGGCCCTTCGGCCCACGATGTTGCACCGAAACAAAAAGCCATCTAACCTACACTATGCCATTATCATCCATATGCTTATCCAATAAACTTTTAAATGCCCTCAATGTTGCCGAGTTCACTACTGTTGCATGTAGGGCATTCCATGGCCTCACCACTCTTTGCGTAAAGAACCTACCTCTGACCTCTGTCCTATATCTATTACCCCTCAGTTTAAAGCTATGTCCCCTCGTGCTAGCCATTTCCATCCGTCGGAGAAGACTCTCACTGTCCACCCTATCTAACCCCCTGATCATTTTGTATGCCTCTATTAAGTCTCCTCTTAACCTTCTTCTCTCCAACGAAAACAACCTCAAGTCCATCAGCCTTTCCTCATAAGGTTTTCCCTCCATTCTAGGCAACATCCTGGTAAATCTCCTCTGCACCCGCTCCAAAGCTTCCACGTCCTTCCTATAATGCGGTGACCAGAACTATACGCAATTCTCCAAATGCAGCCGTACCAGAGTTTTGTACAGCTGCAACATGACCTCATGACTCTGGAACTCAATCCCTCTACCAATAAAGGCCAACACTCATTAGGCCTTCTTCACAACCCTATCAACCTGGGTGGCAACTTTCAGGGATCTATGTACATGGACACCTAGATCCCTCTGCTCATCCACACTTCCAAGAACTTTACCATTAGCCAAATATTCCGCATTCCTGTTATTCCTTCCAAAGTGAATCACCTCACACTTCTCTACATTAAACTCCATTTGCCACCTCTCAGCCCAGCTCTGCAGCTTATCTATGTCCCTCTGTAACCTGCTACATCCTTCCGCACTGTTGACAACACCACCGACTTTAGTGTCGTCCGCAAATTTACTCACCCACCCTTCTGCGCCCTCCTCTAGGTCATTGATAAAAATGACAAACAGCAACGGCCCCAGAACAGATCTTTGTGGTACGCCACTTGTAACTGAACTCCATTCTGAACATTTCCCATCAACCACCACCCTCTGTCTCCTTTCAGCTAGCCAATTTCTGATCCACATCTCTAAATCACCCTCAATCCCCAGCCTCCGTATTTTCTGCAATAGCCTACCATGGGGAACCTTATCAAACGCTTTACTGAAATCCATATACACCACATCAACTGCTCTACCCTCGTCTACCTGTTCAGTCACCTTCTCAAAGAATTCTATAAGGTTTATGAGGCATGACCTACCCTTCACAAAGCCATGTTGACTATCCCTGATCATATTATTCCTATCTAGATGATTATAAATCTTGTCTCTTATAATCCCCTCCAAGACTTTACCCACAACAGACGTGAGGCTCACCGGTCTATAGTTGCCTGGGTTGTCTCTACTCCTCTTTTTGAACAAAGGGACCACATTTGCTAACCTCCAGTCCTCTGGCACTATTCCTGTAGCCAATGATGACATCAAAATCAAAGCCAAAGGCCCAGCAATCTCTTCCCTGGCCTCCCAGAGAATCCTAGGATAAATCCCATCAGGCCCCGGGGACTTATCTATTTTCAGCCTGTCCAGAATTACCAACACCTCTTCCCTACGTACTTCAATGTCATCTATTCTAATAGCCTGGGTCTCAGCATTCTCCTCCACAACATTATCATTTTCCTGAGTGAATACTGACGAAAAATATTCATTTAGTATCTCGCCTATCTCTTCAGACTCCACACACAACTTCTCACCCCAGTCCTTGACTGGCCCTACTCTTACCCTAGTCATTCTTTTATTCCTGACATACCTATAGAAAGCTTTTGGGTTTTCCTTGATCCTACCTGCCAAATACTTCTCATGTCCCCTCCTTGCTCGTCTTAGCTCTCTCTTTAGATCCTTCCTCGCTACCTTGTAACTATCCATCGCCCCAACTGAAACTTCACACCTCATCTTCACATAGGCCTCCTTCTTCCTCTTAACAAGAGATTCCACTTCTTTGGTAAACCACGGTTCCCTAGCTCGACGCTTTCCTCCCTGCCTGACCGGTACGTACTTATCCAGAACACGCAGTAGCTGGTCCTTGAACAAGCTCCACTTATCCAGTGTGCCCAACACTTGCAGCCTACTTCGCCAACCTATCCCCCCAAGTCATTTCTAATGGCATCATAATTGCCCTTCCCCCAGCTATAACTCTTGCCCTGCGGTGTATACTTATCTCTTTCCATCACTAACGTAAACGTCACCGAATTGTGGTCACTGTCCCCAAAGTGCTCTCCTACCTCCAAATCCAATACCTGGCCTGGTTCATTACCCAAAACCAAATCCAAAGTGGCCTCGCCTCTTGTTGGCCTGTCAACATATTGTGTCAGGAAACCCTCCTGCACACATTGTACAAAAAAACGACCCATCTAATGTACTCGAACTATATCTTTTCCAGTCAATATTTGGAAAGTTAAAGTCTCCCATAATAACTACCCTGTTACTTTCGCTCCTATCCAGAATCATCTTCGCCATCCTTTCCTCTACATCCCTAGAACTATTTGGAGGCCTATAGAAAACTCCCAACAGGGTGACCTCTCCTTTCCTGTTTCTAACCTCAGCCCACACTACCTCGGAAGAAAAGTCCCCATCCAGCACCCTCTCCGCCACCGTAATACTGCTCTTGACAAGCAGCGCCACACCTCCCCCTCTTTTGCCTCCTTCTCTGAGCTTACTAAAACACCTAAACCCCGGAACCTGCAACATCCATTCCTGTCCCTGCTCTATCCATGTCTCCGAAATGGCCACAACATCGAAGTCCCAGGTGCCAACCCATGCTGTCAGTTCCCCTACCTTATTTTGTATACTCCTGGCATTGAAGTAGACACACTTCAAACCACCTACCTGAACACTGGCCCCCTCTTGCGACGTCAAATCTGTGCTCCTGACCTCTGTACTCTCATTCTCCCGTACCCTAAAACTACAATCCAGGTTCCCATGCGATTGAACACATGGACATGTTATTTCGCGATGCGTTCGTGGCTGGTATGAACTCTCCCCAAATCCGCCAAAGACTTTTAGAAAAAGAGTCGCTAGGACTCTCAGAGGCACGGGCCCTCGCAGCCTCACTAGATGTGGCCGCGCGAAATGCCCGCGCGTACGGCCCCGACTGCGCGGCAGCCCCTTGGGCTCCGTGAACCCCCGTCGCGACAAACCCCCCCCACCCCACAGGCTTGCGCGGTTCAGACGCCAAGTCGTCCCGGGGGAGCCCGCTGCTATTTCTGCGGCCAGGCGAAACACCCCCGGCAGCGCTGCCCGGCCCGCGCAGCGATTTGCAAGAGCTGCGGGAAAAAGGGCCATTTCGCGGCTGTGTGCTGGTCCCGGGAGGTCGCCGCTGTCCCCGGAGAAGAAGGAGTCCTGCGCGTTTCTAACGCTCCCCAACCCCCCCAGCGCCCATGTACGACCCGCAAGCGCAGCCATTTTGGGTCCGGCCACCGCTGTCCCCGGAGAACAAGGAGTCCTGCGCATTTCAAACGCTCCCCAACCCCCCCAGCGCCCCATGTGCGACACGCAGGCGCCGCCATTTTGGGTCCCGGCCACCACGAGGGGAGGAGGGGCGACACCATCTTGGGACCCCCCAGCCCTGTGCGACGCATGGGGGCAGCCATTTTGTCCACCCCCGCCGCCATCTTGTGACCCCCAGCAATGTGCGATGCATGGGGGTGGCCATTTTGTTCACCCCCGCCGCCATCTTGGACGGCAACAATGGACCCCAGCATCGACGGCTCCACGAGGTTCGTGGAAGACGCTGAAGCACTACGACCATGTCTGGCCTCAATGACGCTGGACCAAGCACGGCCCCGGACGCTCCAGACGACGACAACAACGGTGCTGATCAACGGGCACGAGACACCATGCCTGGTCAACTCCGAGAGCACAGAAAGCTTCATCCACCCTGACACGGTAAGACGCTGTTTTTTGACCATCCGTCCCAGTGCGCAAAAGATTTCCCTAGCTGCAGGATCCCACTCCGTACAGATCAAAGGCTTCTGCATAGTGACCCTAACGGTGCAAGGGAGGGAGTTTAAAAACTACAGGCTCTACGTCCTTCCCCAACTCTGCGCTCCCACATTACTGGGATTAGACTTCCTGTGCAATCTGCAGAGCCTAACCTTCCAATTTGGCGGCCCAATACCCCCACTCACTATCTGCGGCCTCGCAACCCTCAAGGTTGAGCCCCCATCCTTGTTTGCAAACCTCACCCCGGATTGCAAAGCCGTCGCCACTAGGAGCAGACGGTACAGCGCCCAGGACCGGGCTACTGTCTACTAGTCCAGCGGCTACTGAAGGAAGGCATAATCCAGGCCAGCAATAGTCCCTGAGGAGCACAGGTGGTAGTAGTAAAGACAGGGGAGAAGCAAAGGATGGTCATAGACTATAGCCAGACCATCAACAGGTACACACAGCTAGATGCGTACCCTCTCCCCCGCATATCCGACATGGTCAATCGGATTGCCCAATATAAGGTCTTCTCCACCGTAGACCTCAAGTCCGCCTACCATCAGCTCCCCATCCGCCCAAGTGACCGCAAGTACACAGCCTTCGAGGCAGACGGGCGATTATACCACTTCCTAAGGGTCCCATTTGGCGTCACAAACGGGGTCTCGGTCATCCAACGAGAGATGGACCGAATGGTTGATCAACACGGGTTGCAGGCCACGTTCCCGTATCTCGACAACGTAACCATCTGCGGCAACGATCAGCAGGACCACGACGCCAACCTCCAAAAATTCCTCCAGACCGCTAAAGCCTTGAACCTCACATACAACGAGGACAAGTGCGTTTTTAGCACAAACCGGCTAGCCATCTTGGGATATGTAGTGCGCAATGGGATAATAGGCCCCGACCCCGAACGTATGCGCCCCCTCATGGAATTTCCCCTCCCGCACTGCTCAAAAGCCCTAAAACGCTGCCTGGGGTTCATTTCATATTACGCCCAGTGGGTCCCCCAGTACGCAGACAAGGCCCGCCCCCTAATACAGACCACAACCTTCCCCCTGTCGACAGAGGCTTGCCAGGCCTTCAGCCGCATCAAAGCGGATATCGCAAAGGCCACGATGCGCGCCATCGACGAGTCCCTCCCCTTCCAGGTCGAGAGCGACGCCTCCGATGTAGCTCTAGCGGCCACCCTTAACCAAGCGGGCAGACCCGTGGCCTTTTTCTCCTGAACCCTCCACGCCTCAGAAATCCGCCACTCCTCAGTGGAAAAGGAAGCCCACGCCATAGTGGAAGTTGTGCGACATTGGAGGCATTACCTTGCCGGCAGGAGATTCACTCTCCTCACTGACCAGCGGTCAGTAGCCTTCATGTTCGATAATGCACAGCGGGACAAAATTAAAAATGACAAGATCCTAAGGTGGAGGATCGAGCTCTCCACCTTCAACTATGAGATCTTGTACCGTCCCGGAAAGCTGAACGAGCCGTCCGATGCCCTATCCCGCGGCACATGTGCCAACGCACAAATTAACCGTCTCCAAACCCTCCACGAGGACCTCTGCCACCCGGGGGTCACTCGGTTCTACCATTTTATAAAGTCCCGCAACCTCCCCTACTCCGTGGAGGAGGTCCGTACAGTCACAAGGAACTGCCACATCTGCGCAGAGTGCAAACCGCATTTTTTCAGGCCGGATAGTGCGCACCTGATCAAGGCCTCCCGCCCCTTTGAACGCCTCAGCCTGGATTTCAAAGGGCCCCTCCCCTCCACCGACCGCAACACATACTTCCTGAACGTGGTGGACGAGTGCTCCCGTTTCCCCTTCGCCATCCCCTGCCCTGACATGACAGCGGCCACAGTCATTAAAGCCCTTAACACCATATTCACAATGTTCGGTTGCCCCGCATACGTCCATAGCGACAGGGGGTCCTCCTTCATGAGTGACGAGTTGCGCCAGTTCCTGCTCAGCAAGGTATAGCCTCGAGCAGGACGACCAGCTACAACCCCCGGGGGAACGGGCAAGTAGAGAGGGAGAACGGCACGGTCTGGAAGACCGTCCTACTGGCCCTACGGTCCAGGGATCTCTCAGTTTCACGGTGGCAGGAGGTCCTCCCGGACGCTCTCCACTCCATCCGGTCGCTGCTGTGTACCACCACTAACCAAACGCCTCATGAGCGCCTCCTTGTCTTCCCCAGGAAGTCCTCCTCTGGAACGTCGCTGCCGACCTGGCTGGCGGCCCCAGGACCCATCTTGCTCCGGAAACATGTGCGGGCGCAAAAGTCGGACCCGTTGGTCGAGAGGGTTCACCTCCTCCACGCGAACCCGCAGTACGCCTACGTGGAGTACCCTGACGGCCGACAGGACACGGTCTCCCTGCGAGATCTGGCGCCTGCAGGCAACACGCACACCCCCTCGACACCAATCACCCCCTCCCTGCCACCGGCGCACCCCGCGACCGCCCCCTTCCCAGGAGGATCGGTCCTCCTCCCAGGTCCGACCAGAAGTGAAGCTGAAGCAGAAACCGTAAAGCTCCCGGAGACGACAACACTGGAACAAGCACCACCACCACCGGGGCTGAGGCGATCGACAAGGACGACCAGACCGCCCGACCGACTCGTGGCATCGGTGTAACACTAGAATGCTGTGGACTTTAACGAGAATTCTTTTTCCTTTTTCCCTCTTACGATTACTGTAAATAGTTCAAAACAAAAAACCCTGTACATAGCCCAGTGTAGGGCACTGTGATGACATGCAAAAGTTTTTTCCTCCCAGGACCAGCATTGTAAACCCCTACCACCATGCGAAGCACCACCCCGCCGGGTTAATTTTAACAAGGGGTGAATGTGGTAGTATGCATTATGGGTCACGTGGGACTCTGAAGCCGTGATGTCATTGGCTGACAGATCCCGGGTCCTGGTTGGCTGTTGATCTCTAGCTCCGCCCTGAAGGCGGAATATAAGTACCAGGAGTTCTCCCCCGCAGGCCAGTCTGTTGCTGAACTGCGGGGAACAAGTCACGCTTAATAAAGCCTCATCGACTTCATCTCTATTCGTCTCTCGTGAGTCTTTGTGCGCTACATGGATACTCTGAATTCATAAAAAAAGATACTTAATGCAGGTTAAAAGTCTGCATAGAAGAAGAACTGTAGAGTTCCAACAATACAGAAGGAAACCATTTGGCCCATCATGTCTGCACCAGCCCTCTGAAAGAGCACCTAGGCCCTAGGCCTCTCCCCGTAACCCCATAACCCCTCATCTTTGGGCAATAAGGGGCAATTTAGCAAGGCCAATCCATCCAAACTGCATATCTTTGGGCAATAAGGGGCAATTTAGCATGGCCAATCCACCCAAACTGCACATCTTTGGGCTGGTTCCTGTATTATCGAAAAACGATTTTGCCGCCACTGCTGGAAATGCGAGTCACTCTACCTGTTGGTATTTCATGATTAATGCCTCGCTGAAAGACTGGATGCTGTCCTCACTCAAGGTTTCTTTGGCCGCTTTGAAGAAATCATTAAAGATGCCATATATCTTGTCTCGATTTTCCATGATTTTCCTGTGACCCGGAATCAGGAATCCCAGAAATGGGTAAGCATTGTACAGCTGCATTGGAGGAAAGAAAGACAGCAAGTTCAAGTCTTCAGTTAATTAGTGGGTTTTGCTCATGTTCAATGCACGGAGCAGGTGACTTTCAGTGAGGTTAGTTGGGAGCCATCGGATCGGCTGGCCGTCAGGCCCCTCACAACCAAATTTCCTTTCCATCGAAGGCATTTGTAACCTTTGGCAAAATGTAGAACGACTGGCCTAACTGATAGCACCTGTTTTACACTGACACCAGCAATCTGACAGGAGGTAAAATGGGACCCACCACATTTCTATAGAAAAAGCAAAATACTGCAGATGCTGGAAATCAGAAATAAAAACAGAAGATGCTGGAAAAACTCAGCAGGTCTGGCAGCATCTGTGGTGAGAGAGGGAGTTATTGTTTCGAGTCCGAATGGCTTCTTCAGAGCTACAGAGAGGGAGAATCCTGATGGATTTTATACTGTACAAGAGGAGGTAGAGTGGGTGGAGCAGATTAGAAGGTCAGTGATAGGTGGTCGCTCAGGAGAAATTGCAACAAACATGTGCCGGGCACAGGTCAGAGGAAGTGTTAATGGCAGTGTGAAGGACTAGAGGAGGTACTGACAGTGGCATAAAAGGTAAGATAACAAACTGTGTTAATGGGAGGTGAAAGGTCAGTGCTCAACAGAAGAAAATCTTCAGAACAAGTGACAGATGTTCCAGTGAGGGTAGTGGGGGTGTGAGGGAAGGTTGTGTTAGGACAACATTTTCTTTTGGATCGAAAAAAAGGAATCAAAATGGAGGAGAGAGGTCACCATATTGCTACCAGGCAGGGTGTGTTAAAATGGAGCAAAATTATTACAACGGGTAAGTGGCATGTTTCAGAATCCTAGTACGTTCCATCCATTAACTTCATCAAGAACGGCAATAGCATCTGAATTGAATTTCTGTTAAGAGTTTTTCTACGAGGAAGGGGTCACAGCTAAAAACGGTTATTATGGTGCAAATCATAGTCGTTTTCTTTCTCTCCCTGGCTTAGACTGAAACCCGGGGACAAATATCAGAGTGAAGTCTTGTGAAAGTGACCTTGGTCTCAGAGACGGGCCGCAATTCTCTGGACGTTGAGATTCACTTTTCCCACTGGCAGCTCACCCCTATCGCAGGTTTCCCGGCGGCAAGGGAGGTGTTGGGCTTCATTGGGAAATCCCATTGACAAGCGACGGGAAGAGAGAATCCCGCCACCTGCAAATTGCATGTGATGCACGATCAATAACTATTAAAACGAGGTTGCAGCATAACTGAAGGCTTTAATAGACTAGAACTGTTCCCCAGCAGCTCAGGTACAGAATGAGGGCTGCTGGGACGGCACTGGTTCTTATACCCTGCCTATCAGGGCAGAGCTACATACTATACAGCCAATGGTAAACCCCTAGGTTTAACCAATGGAACTTCAGCCTCTCGTGTACTGCAATACCTGATAATACCACATTCACCCCCTGTTAAAAAAGAGTCCGGTGGGGGTGGTGGTCATACATTCAACATGGTATGATCAGATATGGAGGTACCGTGATACCTCCTCACAGTGTTTAGAGGATATTTACAGTCATGGCAGATATATACAGTCAGTGTTTATTATTTACAGTTACAGATCGGTTAAGATGAAGCAATCAGTCGGTCGGGTGCCCTGGTCGTCCTCTAGGATCGTCTGAGCCTCGGTGGTGATTCCGGTGGGGGTCCGGGCGTCTGCGACTCCGGGAGCGTGGCTTCGGCCTCCATGGCAGCTTTGTCACCCCTAGACGGCGCTGGTGGGGAAAACGGTTGACCTGGGAGGGGGGCGCCAGGAGGGGGCGTTGGTGGGTGGGAGGACCTAGGCAGGGGCGGCGAGAGGACTGACCCTCCTGTGAGGTGCTGTGGTGGGGTGGGGGGGGGGTGTTTGGGGTGCGCGTGAGGTTCCGGCGGGCGCAGGGTCCTGTAGGGAGACCGTATCTTGTCGGCCGTCAGGGAACGCCATGTAGGCGTACTAGGGGTTAGCGTGCAGCAGATGGACCCTCTCGACCAACGGGTCCGACTTGTGCGCCCGCACGTGTTTTCGGAGCAGGATGGGTCCGGGTGCTGCCAGCCAGGTCGGGAGCGAGGTCCCAGAGGAGGACTTCCTGGGGAAGACAAGGAGATGTTTGTGAGGTGTCTGGTTGGTGGTTGTACAAAGCAGTGACCGGATGGCGTGGAGGGCCTCCGGGAGGACTTCTTGCCAGCGGGAGACTGGGAGGTTCCTGGACCGTAGGGCAGTCTTCCAGACCGTTCCGTTCTCCCTCTCTACCTGCCCATTTCCACGGGGGTTGTAACTGGTCGTCCTGCTTGAGGCGATGCCCTTGCTGAGCAGGAATTGACGCAGTTCGTCGCTCATAAAGGAGGACCCCCTATCACTGTGTAGGTACGCGGGGAAACCGAACAGTGCAAAGATACCATGGAGGGCCTTGTTGACGGTGGTTGCGGTCATGTCTGGGCAGGAGATGGCGAATGGGAACGTCAATCACGTTCAGTAAATACGTGTTGCGGTCGGTGGAGGGGAGGGGGCCTTTGAAATCCATGCTGAGGTGTTCAAAGGGACGGGAAGCCTTTATCAGGTGCGCCCTCTCTGGCCGGTGAAGTGCGGTTTGCACTCCGCGTAGACTTGGCAGTCCCTGGTGGCTGTCCTGGCCTCCTCGATGGAGTAGGGCAAGTTGCGGGTCTTAACAAAGTGGAAAAAGCGAGTGACCCCCGGGTGGCAGAGGTCCTCGTGGAGGGCTCGGAGGTGGTCCACTTGTGCGGTGGCACATGTCCACAGGACAGGGTGTCAGGAGGCTCGTTTGGCTTCCCGGGATGATACAAGATCACCTAGTTGTAGGTGGAGAGTTCTATCCTCCACCGCAAGATCTTGTCGTTTTTTATCTTGCCCCACTGTGCATTATCGAACATGAACGCCACCGACCGTTGGTCAGTGAGGAGAGTGAATCTCCTGCCAGCCAGGTAATGCCTCCAATGTCGCACAGCTTCTACTATGGCTTGGGCCTCCTTTTCGACTGAGGAATGGCGGATTTCGGAAGCATGGAGGGTATGAGAGAAGAAGGCCACGGGTCTGCCCGCTTGGTTGAGGGTGGCCGCCAGAGCTACGTCGGACGCATCGCTCTCGACCTGGAAAGGGAGGGACTCGTCGATGGTGTGCATTGTGGCCTTTGCAATGTCTGCTTTGATGCGGCTGAGGCCTGGCGGGCCTCCATCGACAGGGGGAAGGTTGTGGACTGGATCAGGGGATGGGCTTTGTCTGTGTAGTTTGGGACCCACTGGGCGTAGTAACTAAAAAAACCGAGGCAGCACTTCAGGGTCTTGGGGCAGTGAGGGAGGGGGAACTCCATGAGGGGGCACATGCATTCAGGGTCGGGGCCTATAACTCCATTTCGCACTACTTAGCTGAGAATGGCTAGACGGTCGGTGCTAAACACGCATTTATCCTTATTGTACTTTAAGTTAAGGATTTTAGCGGTCTGGAGAAATTTTCGGAGGTTGGTGACGTGGTCCTGCTGGCCATGGCCGCAGGTGGTGACGTTATCAAGATACGGAAACGTTGCGCGTAAGCTGTACCAGTCCACCATTCGGTCCATCTCGCGTTGGAAGACCGAGACCCCGTTAGTGACACCGAAGGGAACCCTTAAAAAATGATAGAGCCGCCCATCTGCCTCGAAGGCAGTGTATTTGCGGCCACTAGTGCGGAGGAGTAGCTGGTGGTAGGCGGACTTGAGATCCACCGTGGAGAAGACCTTATAATTCGCGATCCTGTTTACCAGGTCGGATATGTGGGGGAGAGGGTACGCGTCCAGCTGCATAAACCTGTTGATGGTCTGACTGTAGTCAATGACCATCCTATGTTTCTCCCTGGTCTTTACCACCACTACTTGGGCTCTCCAGGGGCTGTTACTGGCTTCAATGACTCCTTCCCTCAGTAGCCTTTGGACCTCTGACCTAATGAAGGTCCAGTCCTGGGCACTGTACCATCTGCTCCTGGTGGCAATGGGTTTGCAATCCGGGGTGAGGTT
This sequence comes from Scyliorhinus torazame, assembly GCF_047496885.1. NCBI lineage: Eukaryota > Metazoa > Chordata > Chondrichthyes > Carcharhiniformes > Scyliorhinidae > Scyliorhinus > Scyliorhinus torazame. Next base: position 187,006,973 of record NC_092720.1, on the reverse strand, counting down.
CGCAAACAGGGAAGGCGGGTCGACCTTAAGGGTCGCAAGGCCGCAGACAGTAAGGGGGCGTATAGGGCCGCCAAATTTGAAGGGTCAGACTTTTCAAGTTGCATTGGAAATCCAACCCCAGGAGTGTAGCCGCGCAGAGGTGCGGAAGGACATAAAGGCAGAAATTGTTGAATTTCCACCCTTGGACAGTGAGGTTTGCTAGGCAGAACCCCTTTATCTCCACTGAGTGGGAACCGGAGGCCAGGGAGATTCTTTGATTTACAGGGTGGGTAAAAAGTGAACAGTGCCTTACCGTGTCGGGGTGTATAAAGCTCTCCGTGCTCCCAGAGTCGATCAGGCAGGACGTCTCGTGGCCGTTGATGAAGACCGTCGTCGTTGCCGTTGAGTGTGTTTGAGGCCGATTTTGGTCCAGAGTCACCGAGGCCAGACGCAGGAGTTGTGAATTTTGATCGGGCAGTGTGTAGTCGGCCGGGCTGGGGTCCTGGGGCCCCATCCAAGATGGCGTCTCCCATGGGTCGCACATGGTGGTCTCAGATGGACAAAATGGCGGCGCCCATCCGTCCACCGTGGTGTCCGGGGAACAAGGTGGCGGCGCCCGGGGGCCACACGTGGCCCGAGGATACGGGGGTGGCGGTGACTGCTGGCCGCCTGGGGCCTGAGGAAATGTTCGCAGTGGCAGTCCGGAGTCGTCGCTGGAGACCGCGGCCACCGCTCATGCCTTGCAGACCCCCACAAAATGGCCCTTCTTGCCGCACCCTTTGCAGGTGGATGTGCGGGCCGGGCAGCGCAGGCGGGGGTGCTTTGCCTGCCCGCAGAAGAAACAGCGGGGCCCGTCGGAGCTGGCGGGCCGCCTTACAGCGCAGGCCTGCGGGGACATGGGAAAGTCTGTGGGGCTGCCGCTGCGGGATTCCACCCTGCCCAGGGGGCCACCGCGCGGTCGGGCACATAAGATTGTGCGTTCCTGGAGGCAACGTCCATGGACCCTGCCAGGGCCCGTGCCTCTCTAAGTCACAGTGTGTCTTTCTCTAAAAGACGCTGGCGGATCTCTGAGGAGCTCATACCTGCTACGAAGGCATCCCGGACTAGGAGTTCCGTGTGCTCGCTCGCCGCAACTTGTGGGCAGCCACAGCTTCTGCCCAGCACCAGCCGTGCACGGTAGAACTCCTCCAACGATTCCCCGGGGCTTTGTCGTCTCCTTGCAAGCAGGGGACATGCGTAGACCTGATTTACCGGGCGGATATAATGTCCTTTTAAAAGTTCGATTGCGGCATCAAAGTCTTCCGCCTCCTCGATGAGGGTGTAGATCCCAGGGCTTACCCTTGAGTGCAGGAGATGCAGTTTCTGCTCCCCCGAGGGGGTGCCTCCAGCCGTCTCGAGGTAGCCTTTAAAACACGCCAGCCAGTGCTTGAAAATCACCGCTGAGTTTGCCGCGTGGGGACTGAATTGCAGACACTCCGGCTTGATTCGGAGATCCATCCTTTCAACTTAACTATTAAAACGAGGTTGGAGTAACTGAAGGCTTTAATAGACTAGAACTGTTCCCCAGCAGCTCAGGTACAGAATGAGGGCTGCTGGGACGGCACTGGTTCTTATACACCGCCTATCAGGGCGGAGCTACATACTATACAGCCAATGGTAAACCCCTAGGTTTAACCAATGGAACTTCAGCCTCTCGGGTACTGCAATACCTGATAATACCACAGCATGCTGTTGAGAAACGTGCAACTGGGCGATCGGAGAATCCCGTCCACAGTGTTCATAGATTTAATCCACATAACTCTCCATCAAGTTATAACATGTGGACCGGGATTCTCCGACCTCGCTGGCGGCTGGGATTCTCCGACCTCGCTCACGGCCGAGATTCCTGACCTTGCACGATGCTTGGATTCTCCAAACTCGCTGGCGTCCGGGATTCTCTCTGGTCCCGCTGAGAGTCACATTTGCGGCTGGGCAGCACGGACAAGATCGGAAAACCCTGGCCACACACCAAAGTTTTCTGTCCCTTACCGCCGACGGGATCTTCCAGTTCTGCAGATGGCGACCACCACTTCCCACTCCGGGGACATGTTCCCCACTAGGCAATCGGTGCGGGGCATGCAAAACCTGGCAGACATCGGAAGCACAGGAAGATCCCACCACTGGCCAATGGCGGACCACCTCTGCTGTCGGAATGTAGGCCACAGGGTGGGGGAAAAGAAAATCCTTCTCTCGGCCTATTACAGTCAGGTGAGGAAATTGTCATGCACACAAACATGCAACCTTATCAGAGTAACATACAAAGATAATTACATGTATTGGAGCCGTTCCAGCTAGTCTGGTAATCTCATCCATCATGGTTGTTAAACTGATGAATAACTCATCCTCATAATCAAAGCGCTGTCCAAATATGATGGAACAGATGATATTGCTGACTGCAGAACTCACAATCTGTGCTGTTTCAAATGGTTGACCTGTAATAAATTCAATATAAAATTAAAGCTCTCAAGAGCAACAATGCTTCAAGCATGTTTAACTTTTAAAAAATCACAAGACATGAGAACATAAGAACTAGGAGCAGGAGTCGGCCATCTGGCCCCTCCAGCCTGCTCCACCATTCAATAAGATCATGGCTGATCTTTTTGTGGACTCAGCTCCACTTCCCCCGCCCGCTCGCCGTAACCTTTTATTCCTTTACTGTTCAAAAATCTATCTACCTTTGCCTTGAAAACATTTAACGAGGTCGCCTCAACTGCTTCACTGGGCAGGAAATTCCACAGATTCACAACCCTTTGGGTGGAGAAGTTCCTCCTCAACTCAGAACTAAATCTACTCCCCCTCGATTTGAGGCAGTGCCCCCTCGTTCTCCTTTCACCTGCCAGTGGAAACAACCTCCCTGTTTCTATCCTATCTATTCCCTTCATAATGTTATATGTTTCCATAAGATCCCCCCCTCATTCTTCTAAATTCCAACACAGGCAAATAGGAAGGTTACTCATCCAGGCCTGTACCAAACTTGAGAACAAAATAGGGGAGAACTGAAATAGTTCAGGGAGCAGTGATTTGCTGATACTATCTTTCGGGTTTAAAAGCCTGAATATTAGAACAAGAAGACACAGGTGGACCAGAAACAGAACATAAGTAATGGTAGCCAGAGTGGGCCATTTGCCCTCTTCCCCCAGCAAACATCACCCCCTGCTTTCCACCTCAAGCCCCCAAAACCTTGTGTGGTGACCTTTTATGTGGCGCCTTACCAAAATAGCTTTTGTAAATGTTTTTTTAATTTAAATTTTTTATATTCTTAGAGCACCCAATTCTCTTTTTTTCTAACTAAGGGGCAACTTAGCATGGCCAATCAACCGACCTGCACATCACCCATGCAGACACTGGGAGAATGCGGAAACTCCACGGACAGGGACCCGGGGCCAGGATCAAAACTTGGTCCTCGGTGAGGTAGCAGTGCTAACCACTGTGCCACCACGACACCCCACTTTTGTATATCTAAATACATTACAGCGACAGGTTCCCCTTTATCCACCCTGCCTGTTACATCCTCAAAGAACCCAGGTGCATAATCAACAACTTCTGGAAAAAACAAATAACATTTATAAAAGGACCAGGAGATCCTGCTGCGGGAGCAGATAGAAAATTTCAGAAATGAGATAATACAGCCAGCATTATAAATTCTCACTACGCCCTGTTACAGTCAGACCTGGAGCGGTAATCTAGGGAAGCCATTTTCTACCCCTCCTCACGTGGCCATAATGCTGCGCACGCGAAACTGACGTTGCAGGTGGATTGCATGTTTTGAAGTTAATCCAGGTTTGAATTTCATCGACATCACCGGGTTAAAATCTGCCGGGTTCATACAGGCCGTCAAAGCAGGAGCAGAAGTAGGCCATTCGGTCCCTCAAGACTGTTCCCCTATTCAATCCATCCGATGTGTCTGTGTTTTCTGTCTGTTTTAGAGTGCTGTTGTAAGCATATTCCTGTTTGATTATACGTAGGGATGTGTTTAACAAGTGTGAGCATGCACGAGTGATGTCAGAGGCAGCGTGGTTTTTCAGTATAGCAAAGGGGAGCTTGTGTATAGTTGTGTCTAACTGCTGTTATTTCAACATTTCTATAAGTAACTTTTACAATGCGTCTCAACTACCTTTCGTGATCGAGTTACCACACTATCTATCTGCGATAACCTTTTTCTCCCTTGCCTAACAATAATCTATCTCCCTCTGCCTTCAAATATTCCTTTGTCAATGCAGTTTGAGGAAGTTCTGTTTCATTCTAGCGAGACTCATTCTTGCAGATGAGAGTTTCTTTTTTTTAATTTAGAGTACCCACTTTTGTTTTTGTAATTAAGGGCCAATTTAGTGTGGTCAATGCACTTAACTTGCACATTTCTGGGTTGTGGGGGTGAAACCTGCACAGACACAGGTAGAACGTGCAAACTCCACGCAGACAGTGACCTGGGGCCAGGATCGAACCCAGGTCCTCAGCGCCGTGAGGCAGCAGTGCTAACTACTGTGCCACCGTGCCGCCCCTAGATGAGAATTTCAAATGAATGATTAATCGCAACACTTCACGTGCCTGACACACAAAGTGCTCACCTTTATATCTCTCAAGGATGTTCACAAGAAAGTTGACTTCTTCAGCAATCTTGTCTTCAGTGGATTTCTTGCCCATCCCAAAGTCACGGAGTCTTTACATCACAAACCTTCGTGTGTCCTGCCATTGCTTCCCGTCGCTGAATGTAATACCTAGAAGTGGCACAACAGCAGCTGATCAAATATTACATAGAATGGGAGTGTATGTAAATGGAAATCATCTTCATTCATCTGCTGTAAGATTGTTCAGGTCTCCATTCCCCTTTTCAAGAGTGTTTGTTGAATAGAAATAAGGAATCATCGAGAATTATAACATCTTAGAATCATAGAATCACTGGAGTGCAGAAGGAGTCTATTTGGCTCATTGAGTCTGCACCGAGATTTCTGATAGAGCACCGACCTAGGCTCACTCCCCCGCCTCATCCCCTGAACCCCCATCCAACATGTGGGAGGAAATCGGAGCACCCAGAGGAAATTGAACGGAGACACGGGGAAAACCTGCATACTGGACACAGCCCCCAAGATTGGAATCGAACCTAGGTCCCTGGCACTGCTAACCACTGTGCCACTGTGCTGTCCAGAAGGTATACATTCATCCTGATGTGCCTATGTCTCCTCTTTGAGGGAGCGATCCATTTGGTCTCACTCTCCCATAATCCTGCAGATTTCCTTTCCCCCGTATCGAGCTAATGCAGTGGTGGGCAACCTGTGTCCCGGGGAGGGTCATTCTCGGCCCATCTGGGCTCTGATTTTCGACCGTTGCCCACACGCAGGGTTACCACACTCCACTAATTTCCGTTGGAGGCATGACTGAAGTGATTCGCATGTAAAGTGAGGGCGAGTGAAGTGAGCGAAGTGAGGTGCGTCCTGATTGCTCACATTGACTGTGAGAGCGTGCTCTTCCTCTGTGTCCAAAGTGGAAATATTTATTTTAGTTTTACCATTTGAAGTTGATAACAGTTTTATTATATGAGCGATTAAGCATTTTCTCGAACTAGTTATGAAATATTCAACGTGCATTATATTTATTTAATCTTATTCATGGAGTCACGGTTAGTAAGCAAGCTCAATTTCAATCTTGTGACCCACTGAGATGAAGGAGCACCACTCATGTGGCCCCCTCACGAGTCGGGGGTGCCCATAGGTGAGCTAGCGTCTGTTGAATGTTACCATTGACCTGGCTCATCCCTCTGAGCTCCACAGTCCAAGTTGTAACCACTTGCAGTAAAAAGAATCTCTTCTCTAATAAATACCATCAACTGCTCCATCTGAGGCTTTCCAATTTGCGATAACCCTTCCCCCTCCGCCATCTTCTAAATTCCTACTGTGCCACAGGTCTCCCCCAATTCCTTGATCAAGGGCTGGAGTTGGCAATTCAACCCCTCGTGCCCGCTCCATGATTGAATACGATCATGGATGATCTCATCTCTGCCACATCTCAACCTTCCTCAGAACTCTTCCTCCTGCTGCTGAATAAAATGGATCCATCTGCTCCTGAAATTTGTTTAGTGTTAGGTTTCCACTGCACTCCAAGAATTCCACAGAATCATGATTCTTTGAGTGAAGCAATTCCTCCTCATTTCTGTTTTAAATCTGCCCCCCCTTAGTCCAAAACTATGGCCTCTCATTCTAGAATGTCCAACAGGGGGAAATATCTGCTCTACGTCAGCCCTGTCAATCCCCTTCAGCATCTTATATTCCTCAATTAGATCTCCTCTCATTCTTCTAAACTCCAGCGAGTACAGGTCTAAACCTCTCAATCTCCCTTCATAAGACAAGTCCTTCACCCTGGAATCAATCAAATGAACCTTCTCTGAAACCACTCTAATGCCTTTACTCCCTACCGCAAGTAAAGGGAACAAAACTGTGCTCAGTACTCCAGATGTGGTCTCACTAATGCCCTATTCAGTGCAATAGCACTTCCCTACTTTTAAATTCCTTCAGACATCATCACCTGCCCCCACGCAACTCCGGGGCGGGGGGGAGCACGGCAGGCCGGAAGGGGGGGCACGGTGGGCCGTGGGGGGGGGGAGGCACGGTGGGCCGGGGGGGGGGGGGGGCACGGTGGGCCGTGGGGGAGCACGGTGGGACGGGGGGGACCACAGCAGGGGGGGGGATGGTGGGATGGGGGGAGCACAGCGGGGCGGGGGGAGCACAGCGGGTGGGGCGGGGGAAGCACGGCAGGGTGGGAGAGGAGCATGGTGGGGTGGGGCGTGGGTGGTGCACAGTGGGGAGGGGGGAGCACGGCGGGGCGGGGGGGGCATGGTGGAGCGGGGGGAGCACAACGGGGCGGGGGAGCACGGCGGGGTGGGGGGAACACAGCAGGGCGGTGGGAATACAGCAGGGCAGGTGGGAGTAGAGGGGGGCGGGGGGAGCAGGGCGGTGTGGGGGGGGGGAGATGGATGCAATTATGAGGATAGGGTTGGAGAAGCTGGGACTGTTCTCCTTGGGGAAGATACGCAATTTGATAGAAGTGTTCAAAATTGCTGAGGGATCTAGGCTGAGTAGCTGGGAGGTGGGTGGGGTGGGCGGGGGGGTGGGGGTGGGGGTGGGGGGCTGCGATCACTGTTCCTATTGGGAGAGAATTGAAAACCAGAGGGCACCACGGTGTTCAGAAACAACAGCTGAAGAAGCAACGGTGACTTGGGGACAAACAGTTTGTCATCCAGGGAGTAATAATAATAATAATTGCTTATTGTCACAAGTAGGCTTCAATGAAGTTACTGTGAAAAGTCCCTAGTTGCCACATTCTGGCGCCTGTTCGGGGAGGCCAGTACAGGAATTGAACCCGCGCTGCTGGCCTTGTTCAGCATTACAAGCCAGATATTTAGCCCACTGTGCTAAACCAGCCCCTGGAGTGGTGAAGATCTGGAATGCATGACCCGGGAATGAGGAGGAGGCGGATTTAATTGCAGTTTTCAAAGAGGAATTGGATAAGCATCCGAGGGGGTACAATTTGTGCGGCTACATGGAGATGGCGCGGAAAGTGGCACTAGCTAAATTACTTCAGCCGATAGATGCCAGCCTAGCCAAGGAATGAGGAAACTGGGGCTGAATTTTATGGGAGTTGGGTGGGGAGGGGGGGGGGGGGGGGGGGGCAGTGGGGAGGGGGATGGAGTTGTGTTATTCTGTCCCAACCCAGAAGAAAAGTCAGTCCTGAATCAGACTACTTTAAACAAGACCACTCTGTCGCCATGGTTCGGGTGGCCCTCACGAGGTGAGGGTCGAAGCTCCGGTCGCTGGTCGGGGGGGGGAAATCCAACCCCATGTGCAAGCCATCCCATGGAAAAGATCAATGGCAACCGGAGTGAGTTAACTCGTTTTTAGAGCAGGAAGGGATCGGCCACTCTGCGGGTGGGTGGCAGAGGGGGTCGCGGGATTGTGGACTGGGTTTTACTGGTTAGGTGGGGACGCACATGGTGGCGCGGTAACACCTTGGGTGGGAGGGGGTGTATGTCCCCAATGCGGTGGAACACCCTCCACATTCGTTCCCACCATTCAACCGTCGTTCTCTTCACCCTCCTCCCCTGTCATAACATACACCAGTATATCATGGTGCAGACACACACTGATGGACACACAGTGGGACCAAATCAACAGACACAACACCGCAGCCAATCACCAGTGAGAGCACACGCACTGTAAAGACATGGGACATCAGAGTTCCCGCTCTGGGGAGTAGCAGCCAGCAAGGAGCACAGAGCTCGCAGCCTGCAACACAGACATTCACCATGTGCTGAGTGCATCAACTGGTTAGGACTAGGCAAAGGTCTATAGTTAAAGCTGGTATCGTATTTACCCACAGTTCAAGTATGCTTAAATAGTTAACCTTGTAATAAAATAGAGTTGCACCACTTCAAGTGTTGGTGACCTGTTTGTGATCCAGAACACCCAACACATCATCCCCATCACTGTCCAATGGGCACTGGAGGCAGTTTGAATTGGCCTTAATTGGACAATAATTGGAAACAATGGATGAAAAACAGGTTCAAATTTCAATTACCACGTCGGAACGAATAATCGTCAAAGATCGGAATGTGTGGCCTCCCGGCGAATTGATCAGCGTGGTCCACAAGAGCCTCCTTCACCGTGTCATAGCCCGCCAGCACCACTGCCTTCTGTGCCCCAATCGCCACTGAAAATACACTTCCGTATTTCTCTGAGAGCTAAAGGAGAGAGAGAGCTTTAATTAGGTTGAATTGTCCTTTCTCGTGAGCGACAGTGAAGAACGAGTCGTGGGAAAAACAGAGAGGAAACTAACAACTGATTGAGCCTCAAAGCCCAGCTCCTCAATCTGGTGAAAGTTAACGCCTCAGAATCATCGTCGATTCATAACAGCCGTCACCTGGGATCGCCCCAATAAACATTTAATTCCGGGTGTGATCGAAAGACCTCGTTGCGCCCAACTCGGTGACGGGGTGAGGCTGTTGAATCTCGCCAGAGGCCTCTTGTGAGATTTGCAATATTCGGAACGCCTTGTGAGATCTAACGAGATTAGGCTCATTTAAATGTGTCGGTGCCCGATTCTCCCGAGGCCCGGGAACAAACTCCCGTGTCGGGAGACCTCACCATGGCGCCGTATAGCACTGGTCCACACAAACGTGGACCAGATGTTACAGCACCTGGGGGAGTCTCCCGGCCAATTGGAGGCCTTCGGGTGATTGGGCTCTGGGCAGGGTAGTATCCTGGCAGTCCCCCTGCCAGTCAGGTACCTTGGCAGGGCTACCACGGCACTCACAGTGCCTGGGTGGCATTGCCAAACTGGCAGGGGCAATAGCAGGGTGCCAGGCTGCACGTGCCAAGGTCTCCAGGCGTCAGGTTGCCAGGGATCAGGTCTGGGGTGTCCTACCCTTGAGAGGTGGGGTGAGGGGTCTCGAGGACCCCCTAAGAGATACATTGGGGCACTGGGGGGTACCGAGGCTGCAGTGGGAAGTCTGAGGGGGGTTAAGAGCGTCATTTAAAACTGGCAGCCTGATCTCTTCCTCCATTGATCAGCAGAGCTGAGATCGTCAGTACAGGAAATGAGGTAAGTGCAACCTTGGCAGGGCGTTTGACAGGTGGTGTCATTCTCGGTGTTGCAGATGCCAAGAAACACCCTGCTGTATGTTCCCAAAACAAGCCTCTGTTTTCTGGGCATTAAGTCGCATCCGCCATCTCCTCAACTCCTTAATATCACAAATCAGCTCCAGTGCAGCGATCATCCTTGTAAACCGACTGGAATTTGTTTTTTGAAGGATGGATCAGTCACCAAGCAAGCCAAACTATTTTGCTGGGTGACAGGTCCTGTTAACGCCCAGACTCCAACATACTGGAGAGGCAGTGGAGTAGTGGCATTGTCACTGGATGAGTAATCCAGAGACCCAGCGTAATGTTCCGGGGACCTGGGTTCTAATCCCACCGCCACTAGATTTGAATTCAATAAAAATCTGGAATTAAAAGTCCAGCGATGACCATGAGTTGCTTTTCGTGAAAATTCTTTCGAGAAGGAAATCTGCCGTCCTTACCCAATCTGGCCTGCACATGACCCCAGATTCACACAGCAATGTGGCTGACACTTTGAAATAGCTGAACAAGCCACTCAGTTCGAGGGCAGTGAGGAATGGGCAACAAATGCTGGCCCAGGAAGTAACGCTCACATCCCGTGAATGTTTTTAAAATGTGGAAAAGAAAAATTGAACATCGCAGCAGTGTGAAAATGAGACAAGTGGCTTCAATGAAGCGATGCTACAAGGTTCGATTTAGCTGCCAGCTTTCAAATACGTACTTGTCTTCAGGTTCAGTGGAACCAGCCTACAAACCCTTTGGTTTTCCGGGAATATTTACTGAGAGACCCTTTTTCCATTCCTGATGCACTCTGGCCTTTTGAAGGGCAGGGGTGTTATCCCCTGGAGTCCCGCTCAATTTTTATCCCTCAATCAACATCACATGAGGTGGAGATGCCGGTGTTTGTCTGTGGTGGGCACAGTAAGAAGTCTCCCAACACCAGTTTTGTTTCGAATCACTAGCTTTCGGAGCGCAGCTCCTTCCTCAGGTGAAAGCTCGTGATTCAAAACAAACCCCTATTGGACTTTAACCTGGTGTTGTAAAACATCACATAAATCCAATTATCAGATTATCACATTGCTGCCAGTGGGAACTTGCTGTGTGCAAATTGGTGGCATTGTGGATAGCACAATTGCTTCACAGCTCCAGGGTCGAAGGTTCGATTCCGGCTTGGGTCACTGTCTGTGCGGAGTCTGCACATCCTCCCCGTGTGTGCGTGAGTTTCCTCCCGGTCCTCCGGTTTCCTCCCACAGTCCAAAGATGTGCAGGTTAGGTGGATTGGCCATGATAAATTGCCCTTAGTGTCCAAAATTGCCCTTAGTGTTGGGTGGGGTTACTGGGTTATGGGGATAGGGTGGAGGTGTTGACCATGGGTAGGGTGCTCTTTCCAAGAGCTGGTGCAGACCCGATGGGCCGAATGGCCTCCTTCTGCTCTGTAAATTCTATGAAATGCAATCTTTCTTCTTTCATCTCTGTCTCCTCAATGTAATTAGTTATCTACATAACTCAGAAAAATTCAGGACGCTTTAATGTTACTATCACTTGTTGGGAGCCTTCTCCCCTTGGTGTAATTAATTAGTTGAACTCTGTTTTAATTTGTTAAACTATCAAATGGACATTATATCCCAATTAATTGATATTGGCTGGGATTCTCCATCCCACCAGCGGCGCACTCCTGTCGGCAGCGGGATCCGCCATTCTGGCAGCCAGACAATGGGGTTTCCCATTGTGACCATCCCATGCCATCAGTAAACCCGCAGACCTGGGTGCACTGCCGGCAAAGCAGAGGATCTCGCCGACAGAGAATCCCGCAGGTGATATTTTTTGACCAAGTAATTTTAACACGTGTCGTTGATTAAAGTAAATGTTCACTAGCACACTTGCCTTGCCCAACTGCTTGTGAAGTGACATTATTTTGCAATTTTCTTTCTCCTCCCATTTGGTTCAGTCACAGTCCAATTAGAAACCTGGGGCTTCATTCTCCGACCCCCCAGAGGGTCGGAGAATGGCCGTTGGCCGCCGTGAATCCCGCCCCCGCCGGTTGCCGAAGTCTCCGAAGGGAGAAAAGTCGGCGGGGCGTTAATGTCGCCGCTGCCGTCGGAGAATGGCACGGGTCTGCGCAAGGCAGCCGATTTTCGGCCTGCCGATATTCTCCCTTCCGGATGGGCCGAAGTCCCGTCGACGTGATGGCCGTTCACGTCGACGTAAATTAAACCTCCTTTTCATCGGTGTGACCCTGTGCTCCAGGTTCACGCCGACCAGCGTGGACGTGAGTGACGGCCTGGGGGGTTGGCTCTGGGCAGGCGATGGCGTGGCCGCAGTCTGAATGCGTGAGGAGAGGTGTGTCTCGGGTTGTGTGTGTGTGTGTGCGGCGGGGGGGGGGGGGGGGGGGTGGTTAGAGTAGGCTGGGCTCCGGGGAAGGCCGGGAGGGGGTCCGTGCCGGGGTGGAGGTTGGAGGGGTCCGTGCCGGGGAGGGGGATGGGGGGTCCGTGCCGGGGTGGAGGTTGGAGGGGTCCGTGCCGGGGAGGGGGATGGGGGGTCCGTGCCGGGGTGGAGGTTGGGGGGGGGTCCGTGCCGGGGTGGAGGTTGGGGGGGGTCCGTGCCGGGGTGGAGGTTGGGGGGGGTCCGTGCCGGGGTGGAGGTTGGGGGGGGTCCGTGCCGGGGAGGGGGATGGGGGATCCGTGCCGGGGTGGAGGTTGGGGCGGGGGTCCGTGCCGGGGAGGGGGATGGGGGGTCAGTGCCGGGGTGGAGGTTGGGGGGGGGGTCCGTGCCGGGGTGGAGGTTGGGGGGGCTCCGTGCCTGGGTGGAGGTTGGGGGGGGGGGTCCGTGCCGGGGTGGACGTTGGGGGGGGGGGTCCGTGCCGGGGAGGGGGATGGGGGTCCGTGCCGGGGTGGAGGTTGGGGGAGGTTCCGTGCCGGGGAGGGGGATGGGGGGTCCGTGCCGGGGTGGAGGTTGGGGGGGGTCCGTGCCGGGGTGGAGGTTGGGGGGGTCCGTGCCGGGGAGGGGGATGGGGGGTCCGTGCCGGGGTGGAGGTTGGGGGGGTTCCGTGCCGGGGTGGAGGTTGGGGGAGGGGTCCGTGCCTGGGTTGAGGTTGGGGGGGGGTCCGTGCCGGGGTGGAGGTTGGGGGGGGGTCCGTGCCGGGTAGGGGGATGGGGGGTCCGTGCCGGGGTGGAGGTTGGGGAGGGGTCCGTGCCGGGGTGGAGGTTGGGGGGGGGGTCCGTTCCGGGGTGGAGGTTGGGGGGGGGTCCGTGCCGGGGTGGAGGTTGGGGGGGGGTCCGTGCCGGGGTAGAGGTTGGGGGGGGTCCGTGCCGGGGAGGGGGATGGGGTGTCCCTGCCGGGGTGGAGGTTGGGGGGAGGGGTCCGTGCCGGGGAGGTGGATGGGGGGTCCGTGCCGGGGTGGAGGTTGGGGGGGGTCCGTGCCGGGGTGGAGGTTGGGGGGGGGTCCGTGCCGGGGTGGAGGTTGGGGGGGGGGGGGGGGGGGTCCGTGCCGGGGTGGAGGTTGGGGGGGGGGTCCGTGCCGTGGAGGGGGATGCGAGGGCAAGTGAGTTGGTCCACCTGGCCAGGTGCCAGCCTCCAACAGTTGGACCCATGCGGGCCATGCCACCTGGCTGGGGGGAGGAGGGGATATGGGCAATGATGACATGTCGTCGTTCCCCTCCCCCCCACCAGGCCGTCATGTTTTCAGACCATCCAGCGATGTTGGCCGCCGTGGCGGCAGCCGCTCATGTCTATGTTGCCCTGGATGAGGAGGAGGAGGAGGAGGAGCGTGTCAGAGAGGCGGCGCAGGCTGCCGCAGAGGGGCAGGCGGCAGCCGCACAGGCTGGAGGGACACCTGACCGACAGGACGAGGAGGGGGAGGAGGACGTCGTGGCCCCATGGCAACGGAGGCACCCGAGGGCGCCCCGTGTGTACCGGCCCCGGCAGTCATACCAGGACCTCACAGACCGGGAATGCAGGAGGAGACTCCGGATGAGGCGGGAAACCGTGGCACACATCTGCCACCTGTTGGCACACCTGTCACCGCATGGCACTGGCGGGGGACACCCTCTCCCCATGTCCGTCAAGGTTACAGTGGCCCTGAACTTTTATGCAACGGTGTCATTCCAGGCACCGAGTGGGGACCTGTCCGGCATATCGCAGACATCGGTGCATCGGTGCATCCGGGCAGTGACAGATGCCCTATATGTATGGCGCACCGCTACATCCGCTTCCCTGTGGACCGGGCCAGCCAAGATGCCCGGGCCGTGGGCTTCTCTGCCGTGGCCGGTTTCCCCATGGTCCAGGGCGCGATCGATGGGATGCACGTCGCCGTGCGGCCACCTGCAGATAACAGGGCCGTGTTCACCAATAGGAAGGGGACCTATTCGATGAACATACAGGTGGTCTGCGACCACCGCATGATGATCCTGCACGTCTGTGCCCGTTACACAGGCAGTGTACACGACGCATACGTGTTGTCGCGGTCATCCATCCCCGGCATGTACGAGGGACGCCATCCCCGGCTGAGGGGCTGGTTGCTGGGCGACAGGGGCTACCCATTGCGATCGTGGCTGATGACGCCTATACGGAGGCCAGCAGAGGGGCGATGTGCCGCAGGCAGAGGAGGGCGGAGTGGAGGAGCAGCAGGAAGAGGCGCAGTCCTCCCCAGATGAGGGGGATGGGGGCAATGGTCAGGGCAGACGGGGTAGACACAGGCGGGTGGCTGTCCACCGTTACCGGCTGGCCCAGCGGGCACGGGACAGACTGATAGCCGCCCGCTTCACTGACTAGATGGGTGTGGGAATCGGGTAGTATGGCCACAGACCGCACACCATGGCAACAGCCGACCACCCACACCCCCCACCCATCCACCCACCCAGCACCCTCACCCCCCTCCCCAACCCCACCCACCCCACCCGCATGCACACCCCCCCCCCCCCCCCCCATTGCCGATCCACCTGCGGCACAACGGGCCGGGCTCACACAGTTGCGGGTGGACGCGTGTCTATTGCAGGCCATGGAGGATGATGACAACCTGTCCTGCGGTGAGCTCCTGGCTCTACATCGTTGGACTATGTCTGACCCATGGCCACAGTACCACCATCCACCCGGACCATCCCTGCATGCGGCTGTGACACTGCAGCGCACGGTCCCGTCCTCTGCCCGGGGGGTGTTGATGGCGGTCCAGGGGGAACGGGGCAGACTCACCTGGGGCTGAGGTAAGACCACCCCTCACACACACACTTGCGCTCAATGCACATGACACCCCCGCACGCTTTGGACAGAGCACAAAGGCAGCTTCTGTAGGTGTAACATTGACTTTAATAACCAAAGGAGTTCATGCACGTGCCCTAGCCCCTAAAACCCATCTGTGCCCTGCACCCGTGCCAACTTACTCAGTGTCTAATTGTTCAGCCTTACGGGCCCTTTGACTACGTCTACGTGGTTCCCCAGACGGTACAGCAGAACTGGAGGTGGACTCCTGTGATTCCTGCCCTCTGACACTGGATCCCTTTGGCGGCCGTTTCCTGGGGCGTCCTGGCCTAGATGGGCCAGGCTGCGGCCCGGGCGACTGGGATGGCGAGCTGCCAGCCTGTCCTGCCCGTTGCCCACCCGATGCACCTGGGATGGAAGGGGGGGGAGTCCGAGGTGCCGCGGTGTACCGGGACCTCCCCTACAGGGGGAGCCGGGACGGACCACACCACCTCCTCCTCCCTCGGGGTGCCCGATGGTCCCCAGGCCTCTACATGGGTGGGGGATGCGAACGGACTGGCCATCCGACGCCCCCCCGACATCTGGCGCTGCCAGTCCTGGAGGCCCATGCTGGTATCGTCAGGGGTCTGCAGGTTTGCAGCCATGGAGCCCAGGGGGTTGGCAAACCCTGTCTGTGACAGTGCGACGCCGGCTCGCACATGGCCACTGGCGCCGATGCCCTCAGCGATGGCCTGTAGAGACTGGGCCAGGGCCTGCTGAGACTGGGCCATGGCCTGCTGAGACTGGGCCATGGCCTGCAGAGACTGGGCTATGGCGTTGAGCGCCTCTGCCATCTGGCGCTGGCACTGGCTCATGGCCTCCTGTGAGAGGGCGGCCATTTCCTGGGCCACAGACGCCGCCTGCACGGAAAGCCCCAGGCCTCGCAAACCGTTCCCCATGTCTGACACCGTCGCACCCATTGCCTCCACCGCGGACGCCACCCGTGCGGTGTCAGCTTGGGTGGCACGCATGACCGGCACCACTCCCAGCTCCTGGACGTGGGTGGACTCCTCCACCTGCGACTGCAGCCGCCGCAAGCCGCCCATCACCCTCTCCGCTCCTCTCCGGGTCGGTGGTTGCATCGGATCTATGTGTGGGTGTGGTAACTCCAGGAACCCGGGATCCATCTGGGCGGCAGATGTTCGCTTGGGCTGGGCTGCCCTCCGACCGCCCGGCCCCTCTGCTGCTCCTACCTCCACCTGCTGTACCGGGACGGCTGTGTTGTGCGCACCAGTGAGTGTAGCAGACGCCTCATCACTAAAGTGCCCAACCGAGGTGAGTGTTTCTGCGATGGTGGAGGGTGTTGGTGACAGCAGTGGCGTTGTGTCGTGCTCTTCGTCCCACTCTGAGTCCATGGCACTTTGGGATGGGGGTTCGTCTCCACCCATCCACTCTGAGTCGCTGTCCGGTATTTCGTCTTCCTGGGTAGTGCTGTCCCGGGTAGGGGTGTCCTGGGCAGTGCTGTCCCAGGTAGTGGTGTCCCGGGTAGTGGTGTCCCGGGTAGTGGTGTCCCGGGTAGTGGTGTCCTGGGTAGTGGTGTCCTGGGTAGTGGAGTCCTGGGTAGTGGTGTCCTGGGTAGTGGTGTCCTGGCTCGGATGTGACGGGGGCCTGTGGCTGCCCCCCTCATCGCTGGGTGGTCGCTCCCGCACGTGACGGGGGTGTCGTCTCCCTGTTGCTCAACGTCTCTCCGTCTCCCGTGGTGTGCGAGGGGCATCCTGCGGGCGTCGCATGCTGGAGGGTCCGGGTCTCTCCGTCTTCCGTGGCCTCCGAGGGGCATCCTGCGGGCGTCGCATGCTGGAGGGTGCGGGTCTCTCTGTCTCCCGTGGTCTCCGAGGGGCATCCTGCGGGCGGTCTGCATCTGCGGGGATGGGTGCCTGGACGTTTGGTCCTGCGATACACAATGAAGCATGCATGGTTAGACATCAGGCAGTGATCAGGTGATATGGGGGAGGGGGATATAGGGGAGGGGGGATATGGGGACGGTCTGTCGGTGGCTCATTTGCTACTATGCCCCCGACCCCTGCATCAGCAACCTCCCGGTCCTCAGGTCCGCCAGCCAGTTCCAGGGCCCTTTCCTCGTGTTCGGTCAGTGGCCTCTCATCAGCGGGGCCTCCCTATTGTTGTGTGCTCCCTATTGTTGTGTGCGCGCTTATCCTGTGGGGGGGGGGGTGGCAGGGGTAAAAGGCAACACTATTAGGCAGGTATATGAAAGCATGCCATCGGTTGCGCGTGCATTGCAGAGGTTAAGGTTAGGGCTGGATTCACTTGGGGATATGGGGGATATGGGGGAGGGGGGATATGGGGGAGGGGGGATATGGGGGATATGGGGAGGGGGGATATGGGGGAGGGGGATATGGGGAGGGGGGATATGGGGGAGGGGGGATATGGGGGAGGGGGGATATGGGGGAGGGGGGATATGGGGAATATGGGGGATATGGGGGAGGGGGGATATGGGGATATGGGGGAGGGGGGATATGGGGAGGGGGGATATGGGGGAGGGGGGATATGGGGAGGGGATATGGGGGATATGGGGGAGGGGGGATATGCGGGAGGGGGATATGGGGGAGGGGGGATATGGGGGAGGGGGGATATGGGGGATATGGGGGAGGGGGGATATGGGGGATATGGGGGAGGGGGGGTATGGGGGATATGGGGAGGGGGGATATGGGGGATATGGGGAGGGGGAGGGGATATGGGGGAGGGGGGATATGGGGGATATGGGGGAGGGGGGATATGGGGGAGGGGGGATATGGGGGAGGGGGGATATGGGGAGGGGGGACATGGGGGAGGGGGGATATGGGGGATATGGGGAGGGGAGGATATGGGGGAGGGGCGGATATGGGGGATATGGGGAGGAGGATATGGGGAGGGGGGATATGGGGGAGGGGGGATATGGGGATATGGGGGAGGGGATATGGGGAGGGGGGATATAGGGAGGGGGATATGGGGGAGGGGGGATATGGGGAGGGGGGATATGGGGGAGGGGGGATATGGGGAGGCTCACCCTGCCTGCTCTGACGAGGTCGTTCACCTTCTTGTGGCACTGGGTGCCTGTCCGTGGTGTCAGGGCCGCAGTGGTGACGGCCTCTGCCACTTCCCTCCACAGACGCCGGCTGTGGCGTGGTCTAACTCTGGGCTGTGCCCGGGATACAGGACGTCCCTCCTCTGCTCCACAGCGTCCAGGAGCGCCTCCACATCCCGTGACCCGAACCTCAGGGCTGAGCGGCGGCCAGCCATCCAGTCGGGTGTTGCGGTCGGGTGTTGCGGTCGGGTGGGGGGGAGCAGCGCGGCCTTATGAGCCGTCACGCCGTGTGGCGTGTATGACGCTGCACGGCGTGAACCACTGCGCAAGCGCAAATCCCGTTACGTCGCTGCTAGCCCATTTCGGGCCGGAGACTTTCGACCCATTTTTTTCGACGTGACGCAAGTCGGATTTGCCCCGTTTTTTGCGCCGATCGGTGGACTTTCCACCGATAACGGAGAGTTTCGCCCCAGAGATCACACTCTCAGAATTTCAGGTCATGACTCTCAGAATTTCAGATCACAGGTTTCCAGAATCTCAGATCACAGACTCTCAGAATCTCAGATCACAGACTCTCAGAATCTCAGATCACAGACTCTCAGAATCTCAGATCACAGGCTCACAGAATCTCAGAATCTCAGATCACAGGCTCACAGAATCTCAGATCACAGACTCTCAGATCACAGGCTCACAGAATCTCAGATCAATGCTCACAGAATCTCAGATCACAGGCTCACAGAATCACACGTCACAGACTCTCAGAATCTCAGATCACAGGCTCATAGAATCTCAGGTCGCAGACTGGCGGAATCTCAGATCACAGACTCTCAGAGTCTCAGACCACAGAATCTCAGATCACAGACTCTCAGAATCTCAGATCACAGGCTCACAGAATCTCAGATCACACCCTCAGAATTTCAGATCAGGCTCACAGAATTTCAGTTCACAGGCTCACAGAATCTCAGATCACAGGCTCACAGAATCTCAGATCACAGGCTTACAGAATCTCAGATCACAGGCTCAATCTCGGTTCACAGGCTCACGGATGTCAGATTACAAACTCACAAAATCTGAGACTCAAAGACTCTCAGATCACAGATTACAGACAAATCACAAAATCTCAGATCACAGATAACAGACTCATGATCAGGTATCACAGATCAGAGACCCTCAGATCACTGACTTACAGATCACAAAATCTCAGATCACAAATAAGAGACTCACAGGTCACGGATCACAAAATTACAGACTCACAGATCAGAGACTCTCAGATCAGAGACTCTCACGATCACAAAATCTCAGATCACACAATCTCAGATCACAGATAACAGTCTCAGATCACACAATTTCAGATCAAAGATCACAGACTCACAGAGATGCACAGATCACGGATTCAGAATTACAGATCCAGAATCACAGACTCACACATCACGGAACCGAAATCATAGACTCACAGAACCAGAACCAAAAATCCCGGATCCGGAATTACAGACTCACAAGTCAGAGATGCACAGATCCAGAAACTCAGAACCAGAAGCTCAGATCACAGACTCACTGATCAGATTCTCTCAGATCACAGACTCTCTGGTCACAGACTCACTGATCAGATTCTCTCAGATCACAGACTCTCAGATCACAGACTCACTGTCAGATTCTCTCAGATCACAGACTCTCTGATCACAGACTCACTGTCAGATTCTCTCAGATCACAGACTCTCTGATCACAGACTCACTGATCAGATTCTCTCAGATCACAGACTCTCTGATCACAGACTCACTGATCAGATTCTCTCAGATCACAGACTCTCAGATCACAGACTCACTGTCAGATTCTCTCAGATCACAGACTCTCTGATCACAGACTCACTGTCAGATTCTCTCAGATCACAGACTCTCTGATCACAGACTCACTGATCAGATTCTCTCAGATCACAGACTCTCTGATCACAGACTCACTGATCAGATTCTCTCAGATCACAGACTCTCTGATCACAGACTCTCAGATCACAGACTCACTGATCAGATTCTCTCAGATCACAGACTCTCAGCTCACAGACTCACTGTCAGATTCTCTCAGATCACAGACTCTCTGATCACAGACTCACTGATCAGATTCTCTCAGATCACAGACTCTCTGATCACAGACTCTCAGATCACAGACTCACTGATCAGAGTCTCTCAGATCACAGACTCTCAGCTCACAGGCTCACTGTCAGATTCTCTCAGATCACAGACTCTCTGATCACAGACTCACTGATCAGATTCTCTCAGATCACAGACTCTCTGATCACAGACTCTCAGATCACAGACTCATTGATCAGAGTCTCTCAGATCACAGACTCTCAGCTCACAGACTCACTGTCAGATTCTCTCAGATCACAGACTCTCAGATCACAGACTCACTGATCAGAGTCTCTCAGATCACAGACTCTCAGCTCACAGACTCACTGTCAGATTCTCTCAGATCACAGACTCTCAGATCACAGACTCACTGATCAGAGTCTCTCAGATCACAGACTTTCTGATCACAGACTCACTGATCAGATTCTCTCAGATCACAGACTCTCTGATCACAGACTCTCAGATCACAGACTCACTGATCAGAGTCTCTCAGATCACAGACTCTCAGCTCACAGACTCTCAGATCAGATAATCTCTGATCACAGACTCTCAGATCACAGACTCTCTGATCACAGACTCTCTGATCACAGACTCACTGATCAGAGTCTCTCAGATCACAGACTCTCAGCTCACAGACTCTCAGATCAGATAATCTCTGATCACAGACTCTCAGATCACAGACTCTCTGATCACAGACTCTCAAATCAGATAATCTCTGATCACAGACTCTCGGAGCACAGACTCTCTGATCACAGACTCTCATATTACAGACCACACACTTTTGAATCATCACAGATGTGCTTTATCTCAAGATCTCTCCTTTCCTTGTCACAGAGCCCCCCCGCACCCTCCCCCCCCCCCCCCCCCCCCCCACATGCCTTCCCCACCCCCAGCACATCTCCTTGGGATGTGTAACTGGTAAATCCCCGCTGCCCCGCAGTCCTCAGGGAAAGATTCTCACTAACCTGCATGAGAGACCAGTGCAGCCTCTTGAGGTCCAGTTGGTGCAGGTTGCCGATCAGGGGTAGGGGAGTGGGTCCGGGAGGGAGGTTGTCTCCCACTCCGCCCTTACGTCCCAGGAGGGAAACCAGCAGGACAAGGAGCAGTGTCAAGGCCAGTAGGCCCAATGTGTAGTCTGTGGGGCAAATACTGGAGGCAGACATCATATGCAAACCAGGAACAAGGAAATGAGAATCCTGCTCTGAACTGGTCTTGTCTACTTTAAAATGGAACGCCAGTAAAACTGGGAAATAGGAATACTGCTTTCTGGGGAACCACCCAGCAATGGAGCCACTTGTTTTCTGATCTTATTGTCTGGGTTCATCCTTCCGTCCTTCCCCTTCTTAACGATTGCCAGCAACCGCCTCAAATTCCTTTGTTGTCGAAGAGAGGGATTTTAACCCGTATCTTCCCTGTCCAGACAGTTATCCTTTAACTGAACAGATTGTCAGCAAGACCGGGCAGATTCTCCGTTTGCCGACGCTCAAATCAGGACGTGCGATCGGGCAGAGAATAGCTCCCGTTGGTGAAATCACGGCAGGCGCCGGTTTGATGCCGGATTGCGATGCACTGCCTCCTCAAAAATGCCATCAATGTTGTGCACGCCGCACGTAATTTCAACACCGTTCGCAAATTATTAGTGGGCCGCCCGCGATTCTCCGCCTCTGATGGGCCAGGTTCCCGACGGCGCGATCCACGTGCGCTCTCACAAATCGTGAACCTGGCGTGGCGGCTGCTGAGAGCAATATGGACAATGTCCAGCACCGCCATACTTCGCCGACACCATCCCGCTGGCTGAGGGGGTGCTTCTGCCATGGCTGGGGAGAGGGGTGGCCAAGAGGTGGCTATGGGGTCGGGGTGGACGGGCACGCAACACCATTACCGCAGTCGGCAAGGCAGCCATGCGTGCCGCTGACAGCCCGCTTTAAACTGGTGCCCTGAGTCATACAGCTGACTCCCCTGGGGCACCCCCCTGGGTGCCCTCTGGCTCCAGCCGACCCATCACCTCTATGGGTGCTGCAACACAACCTGTCTCATCTTTTCAGCCCCGATCAGTGTGTGTCGGGGGGGGTGTATTGTTTAAGCACGGCTTAGTGTCAGCCCTGCGAGTGTCCACCATGGATCCAGTGATTCTGCCCCGTTTTCCGTGGGTTTCGATGGTGTTCCATGCGGTGCCTGTGCTCGCCCCTCACCGGGAGCAGAATCGGTGCGGGTTTCACGCTGATTTTTCTGACATGAACGTCCACGCATTCTCCGTTGGCGCCAACACTTTGACTCAGAAACGGAGAATCCGGCCGCCATCTTTCAGGTGAAACAGAGGCCCCCCCCACCTAGCTGTCCACGTGGGTGATTGTGGAAAGATCCCAAGGCACGATTTCGAAGAAGAGCCAATATTTATCCCTCAGTCAACATCACAAAAAATCAGAGCGGGGAGGTTATGCTGGAGCGTATAAAACACTGGTTAGGTCACAGCTACAGCACTCTGTGCAGTTCTGGTCACCACACCATAGGAAGGATATGATTGTCCTGGAGAGGGTGCAGAGGAGATTCACCAGGATGTTGCCTGGGCAAATGCATTTCGGATGGAATCCATAAAGTTCATAGAATCCCTGCAGTGCAGAAGGAGGCCGTTCAGCCCATTGGGTCTGCACTGAACCTCTGAAAGAGCACCCTGCAAAGGCCCACTGCCCCTCAACCCCACCTCACCTCACCTTTGGACTGTGGGAGGAAACCGGAGCACCCGGAGGAACCCACACAGACACTGTGTGCAAACTCCACACACACACAGTCACCCAGACTCAAACTTGGGTCCCTGACGCAGTGAGGCAGCAGTGCTAACTACTGTCCCACCGTGGCACCCATATAGGTTGGGGCTGCTTTCCTCAGAACAGAGAAGGCTGAGGAGTGATACGCAATCAATTACTCTCGAGAC
Source organism: Scyliorhinus torazame (assembly GCF_047496885.1). Classification (NCBI taxonomy): domain Eukaryota; kingdom Metazoa; phylum Chordata; class Chondrichthyes; order Carcharhiniformes; family Scyliorhinidae; genus Scyliorhinus; species Scyliorhinus torazame. Next base: position 186,984,043 of record NC_092720.1, on the reverse strand, counting down.
AAGGTGAGTCATAACTAATAGGCTTTAATCTGCTAGAACTCTTCCCCAGCAGCTTCGATACCGAAAGTGAAGGCTGCTGGGACGGCATCAGTTCTTATACTCCGCCTCTCAGGGCGGAGCTATGTACATCAGCCAATGGTAGACTCCTGAGTCTAGCCAATGGTCATCCACCTCTCAGATACTGCAATACCTGGTATTACCACATTCACTCCCTGTTAAAAAAAAGAGCCCGGCGGGTTGATGGCCAGCGTTAATGTCGCCTTTCGCATGGTAGGACCAGGTATGGAGGTGCCGTTATGTCGAGGGTAATAGCAAAGTGTTCATGGTGCAGCAATCAGTCGATCGGGTGGCCTGGTTGTCCTTCTGGAGCGTCTGGGCTTCGGCGGTGATCCTGATGGGGGTCCCGGCGGTTGCGACTCAGGGAACGTGGTGTCGTCCTCCCAGGCAGCTTTGTCACCCCTAGGCGGCGCTGTTGGGGCGAAAAGTGGGCGGGGGGGCTGGGCCCTTGTAGGGGGCGTCGGTGCTTGTTCGGGCCTAGGCAGGGGCGGCAGGAGTACTGACCCTCCGGTCAGGTGCTGCGGGGATTGTGGGGGTGAGGGCACTGGTGCGCGTGGGGCTCCGGCGGGCGGCAGGTCCCGAAGGGAGACCGTGTCTTGGTGGCCGTCAGGGAACGCTACATAGGCATACTGTGGGTTGGCGTGCAGCAGGTGGATCCTCTCACCCAACGGGTCCGACTTGTGCGCCTCACATGTTTCCGAAGGATGGGTCCGGGTGTCACTAGCCAGGTTGGGAGCGAGGTCCCGGAGGAGGACTTCCTGGGGAAAACAAGGAGACATTCACGAGGTGTCTGATTTGTGGTAGTACAGAGCAGCGACCGGATGAGTGAAGGGCGACCGGGAGGACTTCCTGCCAGCGGGAGACTGGGAGATTCCTGGACCGTAGGGCCAGCAGGACGGTCTTCCAGACCGTGCCGTTCTCCCTCTCAATCTGCCCGTTACCCCGGGGGTTGTAACTGGTCGTCCTGCTCGAGGCGATGCCTTTGCTGAGCAGGAATTGACGCAGTTTGTCGCTCATAAAGGAGGACCCCCTATCGCTGTGTATGTACGCGGGGAAACCGAACCGTGTAAAGATATCCTGGAGGGCCTTGATGACGGTGGTTGTGGGCATTTCTGGGCAGGGGATGGCGAATGGGAACCGGTGGTACTCGTCAATCACGTTCAGGAAGTATGTGTTGCGGTCGGTGGAGGGGAGGGGGCCTTTGAAGTCCATGCTGAGGCGTTCAAAGGGACGGGAAGCCTTTATCAGGTGCGCCCTCTCTGGCCGGTAGAAGTGCGGTTTGCACTCCGCGCAGATTTGGCAGTCCCTGGTGACTGTCCTGACCTCCTCGATGGAGTAGGGCAGGTTGCGGGTCTTGATAAAATGAAAGAAACGAGTGAACCCCGGGTGGCAGAGGTCCTCGTGGAGGGATCGGAGGTGGTCCACTTGTGCGGTGGTACAATTGCCGCGGGACAGGGCATCAGGAGGCTCCTTCAGCTTCCCCGGACGGTACAAGATCTCGTAATTGTAGGTGGAGAGTTCGATCCTCCACCGCAAGATCTTGTCGTTCTTAATCTTGCCCCGCTGCGCATTATCGAACATGAAGGCAACCGACCGCTGGACCGTGAGGAGAGTGAATCTCCTGCCGGCCAGGTAATGCCTCCAGTGTTGCACAGCTTCGACTATGGCCTGGGCCTCCTTTTCGACCGAGGAGTGGCGAATTTCGGAAGCATGGAGGGTGCGGGAGAAGAAAGCCACAGGCCTGCCCGCTTGGTTGAGGGTGGCCGCCAGAGCTACGTCGGACACATCGCTCTCGACCTGGAAGGGGAGGGACTCGTCAATGGCGCTCATCGTGGCTTTAGCAATGTCTGCTTTGATGCGGCTGAAGGCCTGGCGGGCCTCCGGCGACGGGAAGGTTGTGGACTGGATCAGGGGTCGAGCTTTGTCTGCGTAATTGGGGACCCACTGTGCGTAATAGCTGAAGAGGCCGAGGCAGCGCTTTCGGGCCTTGGGGCAGTGAGGGAGGGGGAACTCCATGAGGGGGCGCATGCGCTCAGGGTCGGGACCTATGACTCCACTTTGCACTAGGTAGCCTAGAATGGCTAGACGGTCGGTGCTAAACACGCATTTATCCTTATTGTAAGTCAGATTAAGGATATTTGCGGTCTGGAGAAATTTTCGGAGGTTGGTGTCGTGGTCCTGCTGGTCATGGCCGCAGGTGGTGACGTTATCAAGATACGGGAACGTTGCGCGTAAGCCGTACCGATCAACCATTTGGTCCATCTCTCGTTGGAAGATGAGAGATGGACCAAGAGCCGCCCGTCTGCTTTGAAGGCAGTGTACTGGCGGTCACCATTACGGAGGGGTAGCTGGTGGTAGGCAGACTTGAGATCCACCGTGGAGAAGACCTTGTATTGCGCGATCCTGTTACCATGTCGGCTATACGGGGGAGAGGGTACACATCCAACTGCGTAAACCTGTTGATGGTCTGGCTGTAGTCAATGACCATCCTATGTTTCTCCCCGGTCTTTACCACCACTACTTGAGCTCTCCAGGGGCTGTTGCTTGTTTCGATGACCCCTTCCCTCAGCAGCCTCTGGACCTCCAAATGATAAAGGTCCGGTCCTGGGCACTGTACCGTCTGTTCCTGGTGGTGACGAGTTTGCAATCCGGGGTGAGATTCGCAAACAGGGAAGGCGGGTTCGACCTTAAGGGTCGCGAGGCCGCAGGCAGTAAGGGGGGGGTACAGGGCCGCCAAATTTAAAAGTCAGGCGTTGCAGATGGCACTGGAAATCCAGCCCAAGGAGGGTAGCTGCACAGAGGTGCGGCAGGATGTACAGACGGAAATTGTGGAATTCCCTGCCTTGGGCAGTGAGGTTTGCTAGGCAGAATCCCTTTATCTCCACCGCGTGTGACCCGGAGGCCAGGGAGATCCTTTGGTTTACGGGATGGGTGACAAGAGAACAGCGCCTTACCGTGTCGGGGTGAACAAAGCTTTCCGTGCTCCCAGAGTCGATCAAGCACGACGTCACGTGGCCGTTGATGGATATCGTTGTTGTAGCTTTCGCAAGCATCCGGGGCCAACTCTGGTCCAGTGTCACCTAGGCCAGCTGCAGTAATGGAGAGTTCTGGTCGGGCAGCGTGTAGTCGGCTGTGCTGGGGGCCTGGGGCCCCATCCTAGAGGGCGTCAGCCATGGGTCGCACATGGAGTCCGGGGATGAAGAAGATGGCGGCAGCGGGGGACAAAATGGCGGCGTCCACCCATCCAGCGTGGTGGCCAGGGGGCAAAATGGCCACGCCCGCGGGTTCATAGATTATAGAATTTGCAGTGCAGAAGGAGGCCATTCGGCCCATCGAGTCTGAACCGGCTCTTTGGAAAGAGCACCCTACCCAAGCCCACTCCTCCATCCTATCCCAGTAACCCCACCCGGCACTAAGGGCAATTTTGTACACTAAGGGCAATTTATCATGGCCAATCCACCTAACCTGCACATCTTTGGACTGTGGGAGGAAACCGGAGCACCCGGAGGAAACCCACGCACACACGGGGAGAACGTGCAGACTCCGCACAGACAGTGACCCAAGCCGGGAATCGAACCTGGGACGCTGGAGCTGTGAAGCAATTGTGCTAACCACTATGCTACCGTGCTGCCCCTGCTACCGTGCTGCCCCAGGTTGCACGTGACCTGAGGATAGGGGGGGTGGCAGTGAGCGCTGGGCGGCCGGGGCCTGAAAGGGGGGCTGCCGATAGTCGCTGGAGACCGCGGCTATGGCGAGGGCCTGGCAGACCCCGACATAGTGGCCCTTCTTGCCGCACCCTTTGCAGGTGGCGGTGCGGGCCGGGCAGTGCGGGCGGGGATGATTCGCCTGCCCGCAGAAGAAACAGCGTTGTCCGGCGGCGGTAGCGGGCCGTCTCACCGTGCAGGCTTGCGGGGTGGGGAAAAGTCTGAGGGGCTGCCGCAACGGGGTGCCATACAGCCCAGGGGGCCGCCGCGCGTCCGGGAGCAAAGGCCAGCGCGTTTTTATAGGCAACGTCCATGGACCCCGCCAGGGCCCGTGCCTCAGTAAGTCCCAGAGTGTCCATTTCTAGGAGCCTTCGGCGAATATCGGGGGAGGTCATACCTGTCACGAAAGCATCCCTGATCAAAAGTTCCGTGTGCTCGTTCCCCGAAACTGGCGGGCAGCCACAGTTTCGGCCCAGCACCAGCAGCGCCCGGTGGAAGTCTTCCAACGTTTCCTCGGGGCTTTGCTTCCTAGTCGCCAGCAGGTGACGAGCGTAGACCTGGTTCACAGGGCGGATATAATGTCCTTCTAGCAGCTCGATCGCTGCAGCATAATTCTCCGCCACCTCGATCAGAGGGTGGATCCCAGGGCTGACCCGCGAGCGTAGAAGGTGCATCTTTTGTCTTTCCGTGGGGGTGCCGGCGGTCGTGTCGAGGTAGCCCTTAAAGCACGCCAGCCAATGTTTGAAGATAGCAGCAGAGTTGTCCGGGTGGGGGCTGAGCTGAAGGCACTCCGGTGTGATACGGAGATCCATCCTTTCAGTTGTAGCAGATTAAATTGATGCGCAATCAATTACTCTCGAGACAAGGTGATTCATAACTAATAGGCTTTAATCTGCTAGAACTCTTCCCCAGCAGCTTCGATACAGAAAGTGAAGGCTGCTGGGATGGCATCGGTTCTTATACTCCGCCTCTCAGGGCGGAGTTATGTACATCAGCCAATGGTAGACTCCTGGGTCTAGCCAATGGTCATCCACCTCTCAGGTACCGCAATACCTGGTATTACCACAAGGAGTGACCTGGGTGAGGTGCATAAAATGGGAGGTCAATAACCAGGGGGCATAGATTTAAGGTAAGAGGTAGGAGATTTAGAGCAGGCATTGCCAAACTCAGGGGCGAGACCCACGGGTGGGTCACGGGCGGGTGTCGGGAGGGTCGCGGAGCCGTTCGTCACGGCTCTCTTGATCGCCGCAAATCCGCGTGCAACAGCCGCAGCAGTCGGGTTGTGATAATGCTGGCCGCGCGCGGCCTTCAAAATGGCCAGGAACAGGTAAAAAAAACTTGGGCTGCACTGCGCATGCGTGCCCGAACATCGGTGCGCATGCAAAAAACTATCCGCATGCACACCGATGATCGGGCATGCATGCGCAGTGCGGCCGCATTTTTATTTATATGGTCGCAGCCTTTTTTTTTCCAAGTTTGGGGGGCCAAAGGGACCATTGGGGCCAAAGGGACTCACAACCATTCCCTCCATTTTTGTCAGCAACAAACAAGGCAAGAAAAAATGGTGGGTCGCGTAGGTCGGCCGGCGTGGGTCGCGAAGGTTGGCCGGCGTGGGTCGCGAAGGTCGGCCGTGTTGGGTCCCGAAGGTTGGGCAGTTGGTAAAAATGGGTCCCCGGAAAAAAAGTTTGAAAAACACTGATTTAGAGGGTATTTGAGGAAAACCTTTTCACCCAGAGGGTGATGGGAAACTGGAACTCACTGCCTGAAAGGGTGTTGGAGGCAGGAACCTTAATAACATTTAATAAGCACTGACAAGGTTGGAGCAAGTGCTGGAAAATGGGATGAAAATAGATAGGAGCTTGATGGCTGGCACAGACACGATGGGCCGAAGGGCCCCTCTCTCTCTACTGCAAAACTCTATGACTCTAATATCCGTGTAAAGGGACTTATGGTGCACTGTACAATCAGCCAGAACAACAGACGACAATAGCTGCACATTGCATAAAGATAGCACTGTCTGGTATCTGGGGTCCTGGAGACAGGGGCCAGTGTGTGGCGCTCAGGGGAGGGATTAGAGCAATTTAAGTCACCTTTGTCTCTTGATTTTCTACTATTCTTGGGTTATCTATTGTGACTTCTACAACAAAGCCACAACATACTTGTTCACAGCCTCTGTCATTCACTTGTTTTTAAAAATTTCTTGTTACCTCTCAGGCTCCCATCTTAATCATCTTCTTTTTTTTTGTAAATGTTTTTTATTGGGTTTTTGAACAAAGTGTATTTACCGTTATGTACACAGAATAAGAAATATATATATATGTACATATATAGAAGAGAAGGGCACACCCAAACATACCAAAGGAAAGAAAATAATAAAAAATAAAATAGAATAACTGGGAGGGTATTGTGCAGCAGCTCAACAGCAGCAACTCTGTACCACTGGCAACATTATTTACAACACATACGTAGGCGACTGTTTGTGGGGGGGAGGGAGGGGGTGTGGTGACTGGGGAAGTAAATATACATTTGGGTGCCGGAGAAACAGTTACAGTGGGCAATACTCGAATGGGTTTGGTGTTGGTGTTGTCGCTTGTTTCTCCTGGACGGATCTCGCTGCCGTCTCGCGCTTACCTCCGCTTCAGCTGTTCCTCCCGTCTTTCGTCTGTATTCTCCTTGTTCTCTGTTCCTGGAGATACCAAGTTTGTTATCGTATCCCATGCCTTCCTTCCGGCTCTCATTTCCCTGCCACCCCCCCCACCTCCCTGGTTCTCCTCTCTTGTTCCCCGACTCTTCCCTCCCCCCCTCGCCGCCGGTTCGCCTTTCTTTCCTCTTAAGTTGAGCTGTCCCCCCATTCTCCCGGTCTATCTCACCCTCTCATGCTTTGGCTACTTTCCCCTGATTCTTGGCTACCTGGCTATTCTTCTGCTTGTTCGTTGGCCACAAACAGGTCTCAGAGTAATTGGGTGAATGGCTCCCACGTTCTGTGGAAGCCGTCGTCTGACCCTCGGATGGCGAATTTGATTTTCTCCATTTGGAGAGATTCCAAGGGGCCGGACGACCAGTCTGCAGCTTTGGGTGGTGCTGCTGACCGCCAGCCGAACAGGATTCTATGGAGGGCGATCAGGGAGGCAAAGGCAAGGGCGTCCGCCCTCCTCCCCAGGAATAGATCTGGCTGGTCTGAAACCCCGAAGAACACCACTTTCGGGCATGGCTCCACCCTCACCCCCACCACTTTGGACATTGCCTCGAAGAAAGCTGTCCAGTACCCCGCAGGTCTGGGGCAAGACCAGAACATGTGGGCGTGGTTGGCCGGGCCTCCTTGGCACCGTTCACATCTATCCTCCACCTCCGGGAAGAAGCTACTCATATAAGTTCTTGTTAAGTGGGCTCTATGTACCACTTTTAGCTGTGTCAGGCTGAGCCTTGCGCACGTGGAGGTGGAGTTGACCCAATGCAGTGCTTCGCTCCAGAGTCCCCAACCCACTTCTGTCCCCAGTTCTTCCTCTCATTTCCATCTGGTCTCGTCCAGTGGTGTCTGAGCTCTGTCCAGTAACTGTCTGTACATTTTCCCACATAGTCCCCCTTCTTTGCTGCTTGTGCCTATCAGGTCCTCTAATAGTGGTTTCTGGGGCTCCGTGGTATCCTACTGTCTCATTGCCTCGGAAGTGTTTTATTTGCCGATGCTTCATTTCCTGTCCTTTCGGTAGTCTCCACTTCTTTGCCAGTTGTCCAGTGTCGCCAGTCTGTGCTCTACATAAATATCCCATCAGTGTGCCCCCGTTCCACCTCCATCTTTTGAAGGTGGTGTCTAGCATGGCTGGGGGAATTTGTGATTGGGGACCATGGGGGACATCTTAGTTAGCCCGAAGTGTTGTCTCAGCTGGGTCCACGTTCTCAGCATGGCCGCTACCACTGGGCTTGTTGTGTACCTTGTTGAGGGGGATGAGATTGCTGCTGTAGCCAGGACCCGGAGGGTTGTTCCTTTACAGGAGGTATTCCACCATCCGTACCCACTCTGAGTTGTGTTTGTGTACTCATCCCCTCACTCTTCCTGCCGTTGCTGCCCAGTGGTAGTATTGTAGGTTCGGTAAAGCCAAGCCACCTTTGATTTTCCTTCTTTGCAGTGTCGGTTTTGGGAATTCTCGGATTCTTACCCCCCCCACAGAAATACCATGATTAGACTTCTCCATTTTGGAAAAAGGCCTTGGGGATGATGATCGGGATGGATCAAAACAGGAAGAGGAACCTCGGCAGCACGTTCATCTTGATCGTCTGCACTCTCCCCACCAGGGAGAGTGGGAGTGAGCCCCACCTCTGTAGGCCTGTTTTTATTTCCTCCACCATGTAGTTATCTCTATGTGCATGTACATACGGGGTTAATGTGTAATCAGTAGCACCAGATGATCACTAGAGGGCCGGACCAACAGGGGTATAAAAGCAACCGCATTGTGCCTCTCGCTCTCTCTTTCGGGTGTACTGTGACCAGGACAGGAGTATAAAATTAGCTCAGATGGTTAGTGTAGTAAAGCATAGTTACTGTAGTTTGATCTTGTTGACCTTATCACTGGTATTAATATTAAAGTAAAGAACTCACGCAATTATTGTTATAGTTACTCAATCAACCTTTTGTTACTATGGACGAGTTTGAGTCTTCTTCATCGAGATTCAGAAGACCTCATCAGTAACCAAGGTTTGAGTAACACATACTACACTCAGTAGTATATCAAAACACACAAAGAAATGTAATAAAAGATGATGCAGGAATGCAATAAAAGATGGTACCAGGTCAGTTGGATTTAAAAGAACTAGTCAGAATAGGTTAGACCAGAAGAAAGAAAACAAAGTACCGACTGCTCAACTGTGAAGACTTCGCAGCATTTGGATCCTCGACGACTCAATGATTCGATGGACCATGTTCAAGCTCCCTGACAGCTGAAAACTAACAGTAACTTAAGTAATAACTGGATAATGTTTATACAACAGTTCCAAGTATATATGGCAGCTAATGATTTAAATACAGCCTCTGAAGAAAGGAAAATAGCACTGCTACTAGCAATAGCAGGACATGAAGCTATAGAGATCTATAACTCCTTTAATTTCTTGGAAGATGAGGACAAAACTAAATTTAACCTGAGTATCGCAAAATTTGAAGATCACTGTAACACCTGCAATTTTGCTGCTTTCAGAGACTTAATGATAATGGACCAATTAATTTATGGACTAGCTGATGAACGCTTAAGGCAAGCACTTTTAAAAGAAAATGACCTAACATTAGAAATCGCTACACAAAAATGCCTGCTTATGAACAAAAACAAAATCAATACTTTGAGTCTTTACAAACAAAGAATCATTATCTGGAAAACCAAATCCGTAAAAATAGCACAAATACTCACCACGAGGCAGAGGCAATGTTGAAACTTAAGAAGATTGATGTTCTGAGCGGTAGCCATCTTGCGCGTGTGCAGTCTGACCAGTCTGCATAAGCGCACTTCCCTAAAATATACAAACCGGCACAACAACGTTGTGCGCTTGCGCAAGAAGCCGCACATGCGTAGTTGAAAAGAGAGTGCACAGTAAAGGAAAATCAATTTGCGCATGCGCAATCGATTCCTACGCTTTACGTCATGAACGTCATGACGTCCAGAAGACTCAGACCATGCCCACTTAAAGCAACACTGCCTGAAAATTAAAAATAAGAGTTTTACAGCTACGAAACCCAAACTTTTAACCTCGAAAGGCACAACAATGCCTGAACTTCAACAAACAGTAGAAAGTTAGAGGAATGGCAGGGAAGGGAGTGCAATGTTCCTCCTGCAGGATGTTTGAGGTGAGGGATGCAGTTAGTGTCCCTGCTGATTTTACCTGCAGGAAGTGCTGCCATCTCCAGCTCCTCCAAGACCGAGTTAGGGAACTGGAGCTGGAGTTGGAAGAACTTCGGATCATTCGGGAGGCAGAAGGGGTCATAGATAGCAGCTTCAGGGAATTAGTTACACCAAAGATTGGAGATAGGTGGGTAACTGTAAGAGGGACTGGGAAAAAGCACTCAGTGCAGGGATCCCCTGCGGCCGTTCCGCTGAGAAACAAGTATACCGCTTTGGATACTTGTGGGGGGGGGGGACTTACCAGGGGTAAGCCATGGGGTACGGGCCTCTGGCACGGAGTCTGTCCCTGTTGCTCAGAAGGGAAGGGGGGAGAGGAGCAGAGCATTAGTAATTGGGGACTCTATAGTTAGGGGCACAGATAGGAGATTTTGTGGGAGCGTGAGAGACTCACGTTTGGTATGTTGCCTCCCAGGTGCAAGGGTACGTGATGTCTCGGATCGTGTTTTCCGGGTCCTAAGGGGGAGGGGGAGCAGCCCCAAGTCGTGGTCCACATTGGCACTAACGACATAGGTAGGAAAGGGGACAAGGATGTCAGGCAGGCTTTCAGGGAGTTAGAATGGAAGCTCAGAACTAAAACAAACAGAGTTGTTATCTCTGGGTTGCTGCCCGTGCCACGTGATAGTGAGATGAGGAATAGGGAGAAAGAGCATTTAAACACGTGGCTACAGGGATGGTGCAGGCGGGAGGGATTCAGATTTCTGGATAACTGGGGCTCTTTCTGGGGAAGGTGGGACCTCTACAGACAGGATGGTCTACATCTGAACCTGAGGGGCACAAATATCCTGGGGGGGAGATTTGTTAGTGCTCTTTGGGGGGTTTAAACTAATGCAGCAGGGGCTTGGGAACCTGGATTGTAGTTTTAGGGTAAGGGAGAATGAGAGTAGAGAGGTCAGGAGCACAGATTTGACGTCGCAGGAGGGGGCCAGTGTTCAGGCAGGTGATTTGAAGTGTGTCTACTTCAATGCCAGGAGTATACGAAACAAGGTAGGGGAACTGGCAGCATGGGTTGGCACCTGGGACTTCGATGTTGTGGCCATTTCGGAGACATGGATAGAGCAGGGACAGGAATGGATGTTGCACGTTCCGGGGTTTAGGTGTTTTAGTAAGCTCAGAGAAGGAGGCAAAAGAGGGGGAGGTGTGGCGCTGCTAGTCAAGAGCAGTAGTACGGTGGCGGAGAGGATGCTAGATGGGGACTCTTCTTCCGAGGTAGTATGGGCTGAAGTTAGAAACAGGAAAGGAGAGGTCACCCTGTTGGGAGTTTTTTATAGGCCCCCTAATAGTTCTAGGGATGTAGAGGAAAGGATGGCGAAGATGATTCTGGATAAGAGCGAAAGTAACAGGGTAGTTATTATGGGAGACTTTAACTTTCCAAATATTGACTGGAAAAGATATAGTTCGAGTACGATAGATGGGTCGTTTTTTGTACAGTGTGTGCAGGAGGGTTTCCTGAAACAATATGTTGACAGGCAAACAAGAGGCGAGGCCACGTTGGATTTGGTTTTGGGTAATGAACCAGGCCAGGTGTTGGATTTGGAGGTAGGAGAGCACTTTGGGGACAGTGACCACAATTCGGTGACGTTTACGTTAATGATGGAAAGGGATAAGTATACACCGCAGGGCAAGAGTTATAGCTGGGGGAAGGGCAATTATGATGCCATTAGACGTGACTTGGGGGGGATAAGGTGGAGAAGTAGGCTGTAAGTGTTGGGCACACTGGACAAGTGGGACTTGTTCAAGGATCAGCTACTGCGTGTTCTTGATAAGTATGTACCGGTCAGGCAGGGAGGAAGGCGTCGAGCGAGGGAACCGTGGTTTACCAAGGAAGGAAAGGGATGGGGGGGTCCGTGCCGGGGTGGAGGTTGGGGGGGGGGTCCGTGCCGGGGAGGGGGATGGGGGGTCCGTGCCGGGGTGGAGGTTGGGGGGGGGTCCGTGCCGGGGTGGGGGTGGGGGGGGGGGTCCGTGCCTTGGTGGAGGTTGGGGGGGGGGGTCCGTGCCGGGTTGGAGGTTGGGGGGGGGGGTCCGTGCCGGGGAGGGGGATGGGGGTCCGTGCCAGGGTGGAGGTTGGGGGAGGTTCCGTGCCGGGGAGGGGGATGGGGGGTCCGTGCCGGGGTTGAGGTTGGGGGGGGGTCCGTGCCGGGGTGGAGGTTGGGGGGGGGTCCGTGCCGGGGTGGAGGTTGGGGGGGGGTCCTTGCCGGGGTGCAGGTTGGGTGGGGGGTCTGTGCCGGGGAAAGGGATGGGGGGGTCCGTGCCGGGGTGGAGGTTGGGGGGGGGTCCGTGCCGGGGAGGGGGATGGGGGGGTCCGTGCCGGGGTGGAGGTTGGGGGGGGGCGTCCGTGCCGGGGTGGAGTTTGGGGGGGGGTCCGTGCCGGGGTGGAGGTTGGGGGGGGGGGTCCGTGCCGGGGTGGAGGTGGGGGGGGGTCCGTGCCGTGGAGGGGGATGCGAGGGCAAGTGAGTTGGTCCACCTGGCCAGGTGCCAGCCTCCAACAGTTGGACCCATGCGGGCCATGCCACCTGGCTGGGGGGAGGAGGGGATATGGGCAATGATGACATGTCGTCGTTCCCCTCCCCCCCACCAGGCCGTCATGTTTTCCGATCATCCAGCGATGTTGGCCGCCGTGGCGGCAGCCGCTCATGTCTATGTTGCCCTGGATGAGGAGGAGGAGGAGGAGGAGGAGCGTGTCAGAGAGGCGGCGCAGGCTGCCGCAGAGGGACAGGCGTCAGCCGCCCAGGCTGGAGGGACACCTGACCGACAGGACGAGGAGGGGGAGGAGGACGTCTCGGCCCCACGGCAACGGAGGCACCCGAGGGCGCCCCGTGTGTACCGGCCCCGGCAGCCATACCAGGACCTCACGGACCGGGAATGCAGGAGGAGACTCCGGATGAGGTGGGAAACCGTGGCACACATCTGCCACCTGCTGGCACACCTGTCACCGCGTGGCACTGGCGGGGGACACCCTTTCCCCGTGTCCGTCAAGGTTACAGTGGCACTGAACTTTTATGCAACGAGGTCATTCCAGGCACCGAGTGGGGACCTGTCCGGCATATCGCAGACATCGGTGCATCGGTGCATCGGGGCAGTGACAGATGCCCTATATGCCATGGCGCACCGCTACATCCGCTTCCCTGTGGACCGGGCCAGCCAAGATGCCCGGGCCGTGGGCTTCTCTGCCGTGGCCGGGTTCCCCATGGTCCAGGGCGCGATCGATGGGATGCACGTCGCCGTGCGGCCACCTGCAGATAACAGGGCCGTGTTCACCAATAGGAAGGGGACCTATTCGATGAACATACAGGTGGTCTGTGACCACCGCATGATGATCCTGCACGTCTGCGCCCGTTACCCAGACAGTGTACACGACTCATACGTGTTGTCGCGGTCATCCATCCCCGGCATGTAGGAGGGACGCCATCCCCGGCTGAGGGGCTGGTTGCTGGGCGACAGGGGCTACCCATTGCGATCGTGGCTGATGACGCCTATACGGAGGCCAGTTGAGGGGCGATGTGCCGCAGGCAGAGGAGGGTGGACTGGAGGAGCAGCAGGAAGAGGCGCAGTCCTCCCCAGATGAGGGGGATGGGGGTAATGGTCAGGGCAGATGGGGTAGACACAGGCGGGTGGCTGTCCACCGTTACCGGCTGGCCCAGCGGGCACGGGACAGACTGATAGACGCCCGCTTCACTGACTAGATGGGCGTGGGAATCGGGTAGTGTGGCCACAGACCACACACCATGGCAACAGCCGACCACCCACACCCCCCACCCATCCACCCACCCAGCACCCTCACCCCCCTCCCCAACCCCACCCACCCCACCCGCATGCACATCACCCCCCCCCCCATTGCCGATCCACCTGCGGCACAACGGGCCGGGCTCACACAGTTGCGGGTGGACGCGTGTCTATTGCAGGCCATGGAGGATGATGACAACCCGCCCTGCGGTGAGCTCCTGGCTCTACATCGTTGGACTATGTCTGACCCATGGCCACAGTACCACCATCCACCCGGACCATCCCTGCATGCGGCTGTGACACTGCAGCGCACGGTCCCGTCCTCTGCCCGGGGGGATGTTGATGGCGGCCCAGGGGGAAGGGGCAGACTCACCTGGGGCTGAGGTAAGACCACCCCTCACACACACACTTGCGCTCAACGTACATGACACCCCCTGCACGCTTTGGACAGAGCACAAAGGCAGCTTCTGTAGGTGTAACATTGACTTTAATAACCAAAGGAGTTCATGCACGTGCCCTAGCCCCTAAAACCCATCTGTGCCCTGCACCCGTGCCAACTTACTCAGTGTCTAATTGTTCGGCCTTACGGGCCCTTTGACTACGTCTACGTGGTTCCCCAGACGGTACAGCAGAACTGGAGGTGGACTCATGTGATTCCTGCCCTCTGACACTGGATCCCTTTGGCGGCCGTTTCCTTGGGCGTCCTGGCCTACAAAGAACAAAGAACAAAGAAATGTACAGCACAGGAACAGGCCCTTCGGCCCTCCAAGCCCGTGCCGACCATACTGCCCGACTAAACTACAATCTTCTACACTTCCTGGGTCCGTATCCTTCTATTCCCATCCTATTCATATATTTGTCAAGATGCCCCTTAAATGTCCCTATCGTCCCTGCTTCCACTACCTCCTCCGGTAGCGAGTTCCAGGCACCCACTACCCTCTGCGTAAAAAACTTGCCTCGTACATCTACTCTAAACCTTGCCCCTCTCACCTTAAACCTATGCCCCCTAGTAATTGACCCCTCTACCCTGGGGAAAAGCCTCTGACTATCCACTCTGTCTATGCCCCTCATAATTTTGTATACCTCTATCAGGTCGCCCCTCAACCTCCTTCGTTCCAGTGAGAACAAACCGAGTTTATTCAATCACTCCTCATAGCTTATGCCCTCCATACCAGGCAACATTCTGGTAAATCTCTTCTGCACCCTCTCTAAAGCCTCCACATCCTTCTGGTAGTGTGGCGACCAGAATTGAACACTATACTCCAAGTGTGGCCTAACTAAGGTTCTATACAGCTGCAACATGACTTGCCAATTCTTATACTCAATGCCACGGCCAATGAAGGCAAGCATGCCGTATGCCTTCTTGACTACCTTCTCCACCTGTGTTGCCCCTTTCAATGACCTGTGGACCTGTACTCCTAGATCTCTTTGACTTTCAATACTCTTGAGGGTTCTACCATTCACTGTATATTCCCTAACTGCATTAGACCTTCCAAAATGCATTACCTCACATTTGTCCGGATTAAACTCCATCTGCCATCTCTCCGCCCAAGTCTCCAGACACTCTAAATCCTGCTGTATCCTCAGACAGTCCTCATCGCTATCCGCAATTCCACCAACCTTTGTGTCGTCTGCATGGATAAGCGCGCACACGCCTAGATGGGCCAGGCTGCGGCCCGGGCGACTGGGATGGCGAGCTGCCAGCCTGTCCTGCCCGTTGCCCACCCGATGCACCTGGGACGGAAGGGGGGGGGAGTCCGAGGTGTCGCGGTGTACCGGGACCTCCCCTACAGGGGGAGCCGGGACGGACCACACCACCTCCTCCTCCCTCGGGGTGCCCGATGGCCCCCAAGCCTCTACATGGGTGGGGGATGCGAACGGACTGGCCATCCGACACCCCCCCGACATCTGGCGCTGCCAGTCCTGGAGGCCCATGCTGGTATTGACAGGGGTCTGCAGGTTTGCAGCCATGGAGCCCAGGGGGTTGGCAAACCCTGTCTGTGACAGTGCGACGCCGGCTCGCACATGGCCACTGGCGCCGATGCCCTCAGCGATGGCCTGCTGAGACTGGGCCATGGCCTGCAGAGACTGGGCCATGGCCTGCAGAGACTGGGCCATGGCCTGCAGAGACTGGGCCATGGCCTGCAGAGACTGGGCTATGGCCTGCTGAGACTGGGCCATGGCCTGCTGAGACTGGGCCATGGCCTGCTGAGACTGGGCTATGGCGTTGAGCGCCTCTGCCATCTGGCGCTGGCACTGGCTCATGGCCTCCTGTGAGAGGGCAGCCATTTCCTGGGCCACAGACGCCGCCTGCACGGAAAGCCCCAGGCCTCGCAAACCGTTCCCCATGTCTGACACCGTCGCACCCATTGCCTCCACCGCGGACGCGACCCGTGCGGTGTCAGCTTGGGTGGCACGCATGACCGGCACCACTCCCAGCTCCTGGACACGGGTGGACTCCTCCACCTGCGACCGCAGCCGCCGCAAGCCGCCCGTCACCCTCTTCGCTCGTCTCCGGGTCGGTGGTTGCATCGGATCTATGTGTGGGTGTGGTAACTCCACGAACCCAGGATCCATCTGGGCGGCAGATGTTCGCTTGGGCTGGGCTGCCCTCCGACCGCCCGGCCCCTCTGCTGCTCCTACCTCCACCTGCTGTACCGGGACGGCTGTGTTGTGCGCACCAGTGAGTGTAGCAGACGCCTCATCACTAAAGTGCCCAACCGAGGTGAGTGTTTCTGCGATGGTGGAGGGTGTTGGTGACAGCAGTGGCGTTGTGTCGTGCTCTTCGTCCCACTCTGAGTCCATGGCACTTTGGGGTGGGGGTTCGTCTCCACCCATCCACTCTGAGTCACTGTCCGGTATTTCGTCTTCCTGGGTAGCGCTGTCCCGTGTAGGGGTGTCCTGGGCAGTGCTGTCCCGGGTAGGGGTGTCCCGGGTAGGGGTGTCCTGGGTAGTGGTGTCCCGGGTAGGGGTGTCCTGGATAGTGGTGTCCTGGGTAGTGGTGTCCTGGCTCGGATGTGACGGGGGCCTGTGGCTGCCCCCCTCGTCGCTGGGTGGTCGCTCCCGCACGTGACGGGGGTGTCATCTCCCTGTTGCTCCAGGTCTCTCCGTCTCCCGTGGTGTGCGAGGGGCATCCTGCGGGCGTCGCATGCTGGAGGGTCCGGGTCTCTCCGTCTCCCGTGGTCTCCGAGGGGCATCCTGCGGGCGTCGCATGCTGGAGGGTCCGGGTCTCTCCGTCTCCCGTGGTCTCCGAGGGGCATCCTGCCGGCGGTCTGCATCTGCGGGGATGGGTGCCTGGACGTTTGGTCCTGCGATACACAATGAAGCATGCATGGTTAGACATCAGGCAGTGATCAGGTGATATGGGGGAGGGGGATATAGGGGAGGGGGGATATGGGGACGGGCTGTCGGTGGCTCACTTGCTACTACGCTCCCGACCCCTGCATCGGCAACCTCCCGGTCCTCAGGTCCACCAGCCAGTTCCAGGGCCCTTTCCTCGTGTTCGGTCAGTGGCCTCTCATCAGCGGGGCCTCCTCCAGTCCTCACATGCTCCCTATTGTTGTGTGCGCGCTTATCCTGTGGGGGGGGGGGGGTGGGGGGGGGGAGGCAGGGGTAAAAGGCAACACTATTAGGCAGGTATATGAATGCACGCCATCGGTTGCGCGTGCATTGCAGAGGTTAAGGTTAGGGCTGGATTCACTTGGGGATATGGGGGATATGGGGGAGGGGGGATATGGGGGATATGGGGAGGGGGGTATGGGGGAGGGGGGATATGGGGGAGGGGGGATATGGGGAGGGGGGATATGGGGGAGGGGGGATATGGGGAGGGGGGATATGGGGAGGGGGGATATGGGGGAAGGGGGATATGGGGAATATGGGGGATATGGGGAGGGGGATATGGGGAGGGGGGATATGGGGAGGGGGGATATGGGGGAGGGGGATATGGGGAGGGGGATATGGTGGATACGGGGGAGGGTGGATATGGGGGTGGGGGGATATGGGGAGGGGGGATATGGGGGAGGGGGGATATGGGGGATATGGGGAGGGGGGATTTGGGTGATATGGGGAGGGGGGATATGGGGAAGGGGAGGGGGGATATGGGGGAGGGAGGATATGGGGATATGGGGGATATGGGGGAGGGGGGATATGGGGGAGGGGGGATATGGGGAGGGGGGATATGGGGAGGGGGGATATGGGGCATATGGGGGAGGGGGGATATGGGGGAGGGGGTATATGGGGGAGGGGGGATATGGGGAGGGGGATATGGGGAGGGGGGATATTGGGGAAGGGGATATGGGGGAGGGGGGATATGGGGGAGGGGGGATATGGGGAGGGGGATATGGGGGAGGGGGGATATGGGGGATATGGGGGTTTATGGGGAGGGGGGATATGGGGGAGAGGGGATATGGGGGAGGGGGGAAATGGGGATTTGGGGAGGGGGGGAATATGGGGAGGAGGGATATGGGGGATATGGGGAGGGGGGATATGGGGGAGGGGGGATATGGGGGAGGGGGATATGGGGAGGGGGATATGGGGGAGGGGGGATATGGGGGAGGGGGATATGGGGAGGGGGGGGTATGGGGAGGGGGGATATAGGGAGGGGGGATATGGGGAGGGGGGATATGGGAGAGTGGGGATATGGGGGAGGGGGGATATGGGGGAGTGGGGATATGGGGGAGGGGGGATATGGGGGATATGGGGAGAGGGATATGTGGGAGGGGGGATATGGGGGAGGGGGGTTATAGGGGAGGGGGGATATGGGGGATATGGGGGAGGGGGGATATGGGGGAGGGGGGATATGGGGGAGGGGGATATGGGGGCGGGGGGATATGGGGGAGGGGCGGATATGGGGGAGGGGGGATATGGGGGAGGGGGGATATGGGGGAGGGGGGATATGAGGAGGGGGGATATGGGGATATGGGGGAGGGGGATATGGGGAGGGGGGATATGGGGGAGGGGGGGATATGGGGAGGGTCACCCTGCCTGCTCTGACGAGGTCGTTCACCTTCTTGTGGCACTGGGTGCCTGTCCGTGGTGTCAGGGCCACAGCGGTGACGGCCTCTGCCACTTCCCTCCACAGACGCCGGCTGTGGCGTGGGGCAACTCTGCGGCCATGCCCGGGATACAGGGCGTCCCTCCTCTTCTCCACCGCGTCCAGGAGCGCCTCCACATCGCGTGACTCGAACCTCGGGGCTGAGCGGCGACCAGCCATCCAGTCGGGTGTTGCGGTCGGGTGTTCCGGTCGGGTGGGGGGGAGCAGCGCGGCCTTATGAGCCGTCACGCCGTGCGGCGCGTATGACGCTGCACGGCGTGAACCACTGCGCAAGCGTGGATCCCGTTACGTCGCTGCTAGCCCATTTCGGGCCGGAGACTTTCGACCCATTTTTTTCGACGTGACGCAAGTCGTATTTGCCCCGTTTTTTGCGCCGATCGGCGGACTTTCCACCGATAACGGAGAATTTCGCCCCAGAGATCACACTCTCAGAATCTTTGGTC
This sequence comes from Scyliorhinus torazame, assembly GCF_047496885.1. Taxonomy (NCBI): domain Eukaryota; kingdom Metazoa; phylum Chordata; class Chondrichthyes; order Carcharhiniformes; family Scyliorhinidae; genus Scyliorhinus; species Scyliorhinus torazame. The sequence continues at coordinate 186,965,184 of NC_092720.1, read as the reverse complement.
ATGACTCTCAGAATCTCAGATCACAGGTTTCCAGAATCTCAGATCACAGACTCTCAGAATCTCAGATCACAGGCTCACAGAATCTCAGGTCATAGACTCTCAGAATCTCAGATCACAGGCTCACAGAATCTCAGATCACAGACTCTCAGATCACAGGCTCACAGAATCTCAGATCAATGCTCACAGAATCTCAGATCACAGGCTCACAGAATCACACGTCACAGACTCTCAGAATCTCAGATCACAGACTCTCAGATCACAGGCTCACAGAATCTCAGATCAATGCTCACAGAATCTCAGATCACAGGCTCACAGAATCACACGTCACAGACTCTCAGAATCTCAGGTCACAGACTGGCGGAATCTCAGATCACAGACTCTCAGAATCTCAGACCACAGAATCTCAGATCACAGACTCTCAGAATCTCAGATCACAGGCTCACAGAATCTCAGATCACACCCTCAGAATTTCAGATCACAGGCTCACAGAATTTCAGTTCACAGGCTCACAGAATCTCAGATCACAGGCTCACAGAATCTCAGATCACAGGCTCACAGAATCTCAGATCACAGGCTTACAGAATCTCAGATCACAGGCTCAATCTCGGTTCACAGGCTCACGGATGTCAGATTACAAACTCACAAAATCTGAGACTCAAAGACTCTCAGATCACAGATTACAGACAAATCACAAAATCTCAGATCACAGATAACAGACTCATGATCAGGTATCACAGATCAGAGACCCTCAGATCACTGACTTACAGATCACAAAATCTCAGATCACAAATAAGAGACTCACAGGTCACGGATCACAAAATTACAGACTCACAGATCAGAGACTCTCAGATCAGAGACTCTCAAGATCACAAAATCTCAGATCACACAATCTCAGATCACAGATAACAGTCTCAGATCACACAATTTCAGATCAAAGATCACAGACTCACAGATCAGAGATGCACAGATCACGGATTCAGAATTACAGATCCAGAATCACAGACTCACACATCACGGAACCGAAATCATAGACTCACAGAACCAGAACCAAAAATCCCGGATCCGGAATTACAGACTCACAAGTCAGAGATGCACAGATCCAGAAACTCAGAACCAGAAGCTCAGATCACAGACTCACTGATCAGATTCTCTCAGATCACAGACTCTCTGGTCACAGACTCTCAGATCACAGACTCACTGATCAGATTCTCTCAGATCACAGGCTCTCAGCTCACAGACTCACTGATCAGATTCTCTCAGACCACAGACTCTCAGATCACAGACTCACTGATCAGATTCTCTCAGATCACAGACTCTCAGCTCACAGACTCACTGATCAGATTCTCTCAGATCACAGACTCTCAGATCACAGACTCACTGATCAGATTCTCTCAGATCACAGACTCTCAGATCACAGACTCACTGATCAGATTCTCTCTGATCACAGACTCTCTGATCACAGACTCTCGGATCAGATAATCTCTGATCACAGACTCTCGGATCACAGACTCTCTGATCACAGACTCTCATATTACAGACCACACACTTTTGAATCATCACAGATGTGCTTTATCTCAAGATCTCTCCTTTCCTTGTCACAGAGCCCCCCCCCCCCGCACCCCCCCCCCACCCCCACATGCCTTCCCCACCCCCAGCACATCTCCTTGGGATGTGTAACTGGTAAATCCCCGCTGCCCCGCAGTCCTCAGGGAAAGATTCTCACTAACCTGCATGAGAGACCAGTGCAGCCTCTTGAGGTCCAGTTGGTGCAGGTTGCCGATCAGGGGTAGGGGAGTGGGTCCGGGAGGGAGGTTGTCTCCCACTCCGCCCTTACGTCCCAGGAGGGAAACCAGCAGGACAAGGAGCAGTGTCAAGGCCAGTAGGCCCAATGTGTAGTCTGTGGGGCAGATACTGGAGGCAGACATCATATGCAAACCAGGAACAGGGAAATGAGAATCCTGCTCTAAACTGGACTTGTTACTTTAAAATGGAACGCCAGTAAAACCTAGAAATAGGAATACTGCTTTCTGGGGAACCACCCAGCAATGGAGCCACTTGTTTTCTGATCTTATTGTCTGGGTTCATCCTTCCGTCCTTCCCCTTCTTAACGATTGCCAGCAACCGCCTCAAATTCCTTTGTTGTCGAAGAGAGGGATTTTAACCCGTATCTTCCCTGTCCAGACAGTTATCCTTTAACTGAACAGATTGTCAGCAAGGCCGGGCAGATTCTCCGTTTGCCGACGCTCAAATCAGGACGTGCGATCGGGCAGAGAATAGCTCCCGTTGGTGAAATCACGGCAGGCGCCGGTTTGATGCCGGATTGCGATGCACTGCCTCCTCAAAAATGCCATCAATGCTGTGCACGCCGCACGTAATTTCAACACCGTTCGCAAATTATTAGTGGGCCGCCCGCGATTCTCCGCCTCTGATGGGCCAGGTTCCCGACGGCGCGATCCACGTGCGCTCTCACAAATCGTGAACCTGGCGTGGCGGCTGCTGAGAGCAATATGGACAATGTCCAGCACCGCCATACTTCGCCGACACCATCCCGCTGGCTGAGGGGGTGCTTCTGCCATAGCTGGGGAGAGGGGTGGCCAAGAGGTGGCTATGGGGTCGGGGTGGACGGGCACGCAACACCATTACCGCAGTCGGCAAGGCAGCCATGCGTGCCGCTGACAGCCCGCTTTAAACTGGTGCCCTGAGTCATACAGCTGACTCCCCTGGGGCACCCCCCTGGGTGCCCTCTGGCTCCAGCCGACCCATCACCTCTATGGGTGCTGCAACACAACCTGTCCCATCTTTTCAGCCCCGATCAGTGTGTGTCGGGGGGGGTGTATTGTTTAAGCATGGCTTAGTGTCAGCCCTGCGAGTGTCCACCATGGATCCAGTGATTCTGCCCCGTTTTCCGTGGGTTTCGATGGTGTTCCATGCGGTGCCTGTGCTCGCCCCTCACCGGGAGCAGAATCGGTGCGGGTTTCACGCTGATTTTTCTGACATGAACGTCCACGCATTCTCCGTTGGCGCCAACACTTCGACTCAGAAACGGAGAATCCGGCCGCCATCTTTCAGGTGAAACAGAGGCCCCCCCCACCTAGCTGTCCACGTGGTGATTGTGGAAAGATCCCAAGGCACGATTTCGAAGAAGAGCCAATATTTATCCCTCAGTCAACATCACAAAAAATCAGAGCGGGGAGGTTATGATGGAGCGTATAAAACACTGGTTAGGTCACAGCTACAGCACTCTGTGCAGTTCTGGTCACCACACCATAGGAAGGATGTGATTGTCCTGGAGAGGGTGCAGAGGAGATTCACCAGGATGTTGCCTGGGCAAATGCATTTCGGATGGAATCCATAAAGTTCATAGAATCCCTGCAGTGCAGAAGGAGGCCGTTCAGCCCATTGGGTCTGCACTGAACCTCTGAAAGAGCACCCTGCAAAGGCCCACTGCCCCTCAACCCCACCTCACCTCATCTTTGGACTGTGGGAGGAAACCGGAGCACCCGGAGGAACCCACACAGACACTGTGTGCAAACTCCACACACACACAGTCACCCAGACTCAAACTTGGGTCCCTGACGCAGTGAGGCAGCAGTGCTAACTACTGTCCCACCGTGGCACCCATATAGGTTGGGGCTGCTTTCCTCAGAACAGAGAAGGCTGAGGAGTGATACGCAATCAATTACTCTCGAGACAAGGTGAGTCATAACTAATAGGCTTTAATCTGCTAGTATTCCCCAGCAGCTTCGATACCGAAAGTGAAGGCTGCTGGGACGGCATCGGTTCTTATACTCCGCCTCTCAGGGCGGAGCTATGTACATCAGCCAATGGTAGACTCCTGGGTCTAGCCAATGGTCATCCACCTCTCAGATACTGCAATACCTGGTATTACCACATTCACTCCCTGTTAAAAAAAAGAGCCCGGCGGGGTGATGGCCAGCGTTAATGTCGCCTTTCGCATGGTAGGACCAGGTATGGAGGTGCCGTTATGTCGAGGGTAATAGCAAAGTGTTCATGGTGCAGCAATCAGTCGATCGGGTGGCCTGGTTGTCCTTATGGAGCGTCTGGGCTTCGGCGGTGATCCTGATGGGGGTCCCGGCGGTTGCGACTCGGGGAACGTGGTGTCGTCCTCCCAGGCAGCTTTGTCACCCCTAGGTGGCGCTGTTGGGCCGAAAAGTGGGCGGGGGGGCTGGGCCCCTGTAGGGGGCGTCGGTGCTTGTTCGGGCCTAGGCAGGGGCGGCAGGAGTACTGACCCTCCGGTCAGGTGCTGCGGGGATTGTGGGGGTGAGGGCACTGGTGCGCGTGGGGCTCCGGCGGGCGGCAGGTCCCGAAGGGAGACCGTGTCTTGGTGGCCGTCAGGGAACGCTACATAGGCATACTGTGGGTTGGCGTGCAGCAGGTGGATCCTCTCACCCAACGGGTCCGACTTGTGCGCCTCACATGTTTCCGAAGGATGGGTCCGGGTGTCACTAGCCAGGTGGGGAGCGAGGTCCCGGAGGAGGACTTCCTGGGGAAAACAAGGAGACATTCATGAGGTGTCTGATTTGTGGTAGTACAGAGCAGCGACCGGATGGAGTGAAGGGCGACCGGGAGGACTTCCTGCCAGTGGGAGATTCCTGGACCGTAGGGCCAGCAGGACGGTCTTCCAGACCGTGCCATTCTCCCTCTCAATCTGCCCGTTACCCCGGGGGTTGTAACTGGTCGTCCTGCTCGAGGCGATGCCTTTGCTGAGCAGGAATTGACGCAGTTTGTCGCTCATAAAGGAGGACCCCCTATCGCTGTGTATGTACGCGGGGAAACCGAACAGTGTAAAGATATCCTGGAGGGCCTTGATGACGGTGGTCGTGGTCAAGTCGGGGCAGGGGATGGCGAATGGGAACCGGTGGTACTCGTCAATCACGTTCAGGAAGTATGTGTTGCGGTCGGTGGAGGGGAGGGGGCCTTTGAAGTCCATGCTGAGGCGTTCAAAGGGACGGGAAGCCTTTATCAGGTGCGCCCTCTCTGGCCGGTAGATGTGCGGTTTGCACTCCGCGCAGATTCGGCAGTCCCTGGTGACTGTCCTGACCTCCTCGATGGAGTAGGGCAGGTTGCGGGTCTTGATAAAATGAAAGAAATGAGTGACCCCCAGGTGGCAGAGGTCCTCGTGGAGGGATCGGAGGTGGTCCACTTGTGCGGTGGTACAATTGCCGCGGGACAGGGCATCAGGAGGCTCCTTCAGCTTCCCCGGACGGTACAAGATCTCGTAATTGTAGGTGGAGAGTTCGATCCTCCACCGCAAGATCTTGTCGTTCTTAATCTTGCCCCGCTGCGCATTATCGAACATGAAGGCAACCGACCGCTGGTCCGTGAGGAGAGTGAATCTCCTGCCGGCCAGGTAATGCCTCCAGTGTTGCACAGCTTCGACTATGGCCTGGGCTTCCTTTTCGACCGAGGAGTGGCGAATTTCGGAAGCATGGAGGGTGCGGGAGAAGAAAGCCACAGGCCTGCCCGCTTGGTTGAGGGTGGCCGCCAGAGCTACGTCTGACACATCGCTCTCGACCTGGAAGGGGAGGGACTCGTCAATGGCGCTCATCGTGGCTTTAGCAATGTCTGCTTTGATGCGGCTGAAGGCCTGGCGGGCCTCCGGCGACGGGAAGGTTGTGGACTGGATCAGGGGTCGAGCTTTGTCTGCGTAATTGGGGACCCACTGTGCGTAATAGCTGAAGAGGCCGAGGCAGCGCTTTCGGGCCTTGGGGCAGTGAGGGAGGGGGAACTCCATGAGGGGGCGCATGCGCTCAGGGTCGGGACCTATGACTCCACTTTGCACTAGGTAGCCTAGAATGGCTAGACGGTCGGTGCTAAACACGCATTTATCCTTATTGTAAGTCAGATTAAGGATATTTGCGGTCTGGAGAAATTTTCGGAGGTTGGTGTCGTGGTCCTGCTGGTCATGGCCGCAGGTGGTGACGTTATCAAGATACGGGAACGTTGCGCGTAAGCCGTACCGGTCAACCATTTGGTCCATCTCTCGTTGGAAGATGAGAGATGGGCCAAGAGCCGCCCGTCTGCTTTGAAGGCAGTGTACTGGCGGTCACCATTACGGAGGGGTAGCTGGTGGTAGGCAGACTTGAGATCCACCGTGGAGAAGACCTTGTATTGCGCGATCCTGTTACCATGTCGGCTATACGGGGGAGAGGGTACACATCCAACTGCGTAAACCTGTTGATGGTCTGGCTGTAGTCAATGACCATCCTATGTTTCTCCCCGGTCTTTACCACCACTACTTGAGCTCTCCAGGGGCTGTTGCTTGTTTCGATGACCCCTTCCCTCAGCAGCCTCTGGACCTCCAAATGATAAAGGTCCGGTCCTGGGCACTGTACCGTCTGTTCCTGGTGGCGACGAGTTTGCAATCCGGGGTGAGATTCGCAAACAGGGAAGGCGGGTCGACCTTAAGGGTCGCGAGGCCGCAGGCAGTAAGGGGGGGGTACAGGGCCGCCAAATTTAAAAGTCAGGCGTTGCAGATGGCACTGGAAATCCAGCCCAAGGAGGGTAGCTGCACAGAGGTGCGGCAGGATGTACAGACGGAAATTGTGGAATTCCCTGCCTTGGGCAGTGAGGTTTGCTAGGCAGAATCCCTTTATCTCCACCGCGTGTGACCCGGAGGCCAGGGAGATCCTTTGGTTTACGGGATGGGTGACAAGAGAACAGCGCCTTACCATGTTGGGGTGAACAAAGCTTTCCGTGCTCCCAGAGTCGATCAAGCACGACGTCTCGTGGCCGTTGATGGATATCGTTGTTGTAGCTTTCGCAAGCATCCGGGGCCAACTCTGGTCCAGTGTCACCTAGGCCAGCTGCAGTAATGGAGAGTTCTGGTCGGGCAGCGTGTAGTCGGCTGTGCTGGGGGCCTGGGGCCCCATCCTAGAGGGCGTCAGCCATGGGTCGCACATGGAGTCCGGGGATGAAGAAGATGGCGGCAGCGGGGGACAAAATGGCGGCGTCCACCCATCCAGCGTGGTGGCCAGGGGGCAAAATGGCCGCGCCCGCGGGTTCATAGATTATAGAATTTACAGTGCAGAAGGAGGCCATTCGGCCCATCGAGTCTGAACCGGCTCTTTGGAAAGAGCACCCTACCCAAGCCCACTCCTCCATCCTATCCCAGTAACCCCACCCGGCACTAAGGGCAATTTTGTACACTATGGGCAATTTATCATGGCCAATCCACCTAACCTGCACATCTTTGGACTGTGGGAGGAAACCGGAGCACCCGGAGGAAACCCACGCACACACGGGGAGAACGTGCAGACTCCGCACAGACAGTGACCCAAGCCGGGAATCGAACCTGGGACACTGGAGCTGTGAAGCAATTGTGCTAACCACTATGCTACCGTGCTGCCCCTGCTACTGTGCTGCCCCAGGTTGCACGTGACCTGAGGATAGGGGGGTGGCGGTGAGCGCTGGGCGGCCGGGGCCTGAAAGGGGGGCTGCCGATAGTCGCTGGAGACCGCGGCTATGGCGAGGGCCTGGCAGACCCCGACATAGTGGCCCTTCTTGCCGCACCCTTTGCAGGTGGCGGTGCGGGCTGGGCAGTGCGGGCGGGGATGATTCGCCTGCCCGCAGAAGAAACAGCGTTGTCCGGCGGCGGTAGCGGGCCGTCTCACCGTGCAGGCTCGCGGGGTGGGGAAAAGTCTGAGGGGCTGCCACAACGGGGTGCCATACAGCCCAGGGGGCCGCCGCGCGTCCGGGAGCAAAGGCCAGCGCGTTTTTATAGGCAACGTCCATGGACCCCGCCAGGGCCCGTGCCTCAGTAAGTCCCAGAGTGTCCATTTCTAGGAGCCTTCGGCGAATATCGGGGGAGGTCATACCTGTCACGAAAGCATCCCTGATCAAAAGTTCCGTGTGCTCGTTCCCCGAAACTGGCGGGCAGCCACAGTTTCGGCCCAGCACCAGCAGCGCCCGGTGGAAGTCTTCCAACGTTTCCTCGGGGCTTTGCTTCCTAGTCGCCAGCAGGTGACGAGCGTAGACCTGGTTCACAGGGCGGATATAATGTCCTTCTAGCAGCTCGATCGCTGCAGCATAATTCTCCGCCACCTCGATCAGGGCATGCATGCGCAGTGCGGCCGCATTTTTATTTATATGGTCGCAGCCTTTTTTTCCAAGTTTGGGGGGCCAAAGGGACCATTGGGGCCAAAGGGACTCACAACCATTCCCTCCATTTTTGTCAGCAACAAACAAGGCAAGAAAAAATGGTGGGTCGCGTAGGTCGGCCGGCGTGGGTCGCGAAGGTTGGCCGGCATGGGTCGCGAAGGTCGGCCGTGTTGGGTCCCGAAGGTTGGGCAGTTGGTAAAAATGGGTCCCCGGAAAAAAAGTTTGAAAAACACTGATTTAGAGGGTATTTGAGGAAAACCTTTTCACCCAGAGGGTGATGGGAAACTGGAACTCACTGCCTGAGGGTGTTGGAGGCAGGAACCTTAATAACATTTAAGAAGCACTGACAAGGTTGGAGCAAGTGCTGGAAAATGGGATGAAAATAGATAGGAGCTGTCATGATATTCAAACACACACATCATGATGGACACACTAACAGGCAAATCAGAGTACACAACACCACAACCAATCACAGACAAGAACACCAACCACATAAAAAGCACGAGCACGACACCTGGAGGTCAGTAGGTCTGGGGAGAAGGGAACAAGAAATAGCTGTTGAAACACCACAAGCAGGGAGCCCCCCACGTGCAGAGTGCAAAGACCAAGTTGTAAGTAGTGAGTTTAAATAAAGAAGCGTTGTACCATATGCAACTGTGTTGGCTCATCTGTGTGTCAGAACACCCAACACCACATGGTACAGGAGTGGATCGATACCTGCCTACTAACCTGCCATTCTGGACATGGACCACACCGGCAAACCGCAGCCGATGCAAGTCACGGGGAACCTAGGCACCAACTGGAAGCTCTACAGGCAGCGATTTGACCTGTACATCCGTGCCACCGAAAAACAGAATGCCTCGGATGATTCGAAGATTGCAATGCTCCTCTTCTACGCAGGCCCCCACCCAAACGATGTCTTTAATTCACTGGTGTTCGAAGAAGGCGAAAACCAGGCCAAATATGACACGGTCATCCTCAAACTGGACCAGCACTTTCAAGTTGAAGTAAACGAAAGTTTTGAAAGATACATCTTTCAGCAACGCCTGCAAGGTAAGGAGGAGCTTTTTCAACCCTTTTTGACGCACCTCCGGATTCTAGCGCAGTCCTGCGGTTACGGCACCACTACAGAGTCCATGATCAGGGACCAGATTGTTTTTGGCGTTGCCTCTAGTGGCCTACGCCAGCAGCTTCTTAAAATAAAGAGCCTCACCTTAGCGTCTGCTGTGGAAGCCTGTGTCCTCTATGAAAATGCTACCTGCCGTTTTGCCCGATTTCAGGCGTCCGAGTTGGCACGGAGGGGGTCCCCAGCCGTCGAATCGGCAAGCCAGGCCGCCCACGACGTCGAACGCATCCAGGCCGTCGATTTCTTCCCGCCCCACGGCCCGGACGACAGCGGCCGCTTCCCGCGCTTTTCGCGGTCTCCCGCGCAGGTGCGCGCCAAAAATAACGGCCACAACGAGGGACGCACTGCGCAGGCGCGTCCACCGCAAGATCAAACTGCGCATGCGCAGTGGCGCAACGAACGCCGTGACGTCATGACGTGCAGCAATTGTGGAGGTCTACACTTAAAAGGGCAATGTCCTGCAAAAAACCGACAGTGCAACAGATGTGCCATGATGGGCCACTACGCAGCCCGCTGTCGTGCGGCTCAACCCATAGATCCGGCGCATCCTCGACAACCTCGCGCACGAGTCAGGACCGTCCAGCCCACGCATCAAGACTTCCAGTTAAGTGATGCAGATGACCAGGATGCCTTCCGAGTTGCCGTCATTGATGTCAACAAGGTCAATGCCATCAATCCAGCCGATGAGTGGTGTGCCACCCTGACGGTCAACCGATCGCGCGTCGCCTTCCGTCTGGACACCGGCGCATCCGCCAACCTGATTGCTTACTCTGCAGTCCAGGCCATGAAGGTCAAACCACCCATCACACCATCCCGGCTTAAGATGGTTGACTATAACGGGAACGTTATCCCGTCCATAGGATCTTGCCAGCTACAGGTGACTCACAAGAGGTACACGGCCACACTCCCCTTCGAAGTTGTGGGCTCATCAAAGGACTCGTTACTGGGCGCACAAGCGTGTAAGGTCCTTCACCTGGTACAGCGCATTATGTCTCTCTCTCCAGATGAGATATCCGACTTCCCGGATGCTGAGTTCCACGCGAATCTCCATTCCCTCCTCGCTCACAACCAGGAGGTTTTTGAAGGCATGGGGACATTGCCACACACGTACAAGATTCGACTCAGACCGGACGCCATCCCTGTCGTTCACGCACCTCGCAGGGTTCCTGCGCCTCTCAAAGACCGCCTCAAGGCACAACTGCAGATTCTTCAGGACCAAGGGGTCCTATCCAAGGTCACGGAGCCCACGCCATGGGTCAGCTCCATGGTCTGTGTAAAGAAGCCCTCGGGCGAGCTCCGTATATGTATAGATCCAAAAGATCTGAACAACAACATCATGCGGGAACACTATCCCATCCCGAAACGAGAAGACCTCACCAGCGAGATGGCGCGAGCCAACATATTCACTAAATTGGATGCGTCCAAAGGATTCTGGCAGATCCAACTGGACCCGGCCAGCCGAAGACTATGCACATTCAACACCCCTTTTGGCAGATTCTGCTACAACCGGATGCCATTCGGCATCATTTCGGCATCTGAAGTATTCCACCGCATTATGGAGCAGATGATGGAAGGCATCGAAGGGGTACGTGTATATGTGGACGATATCATCATTTGGTCCACCACTCCGCAGGAACACATGCATCGTCTTCGACGTGTCTTTACCCGCATACGGCAAAATGGCCTGCGTCTCAACCGTGCGAAGTGTGCTTTCGGCCAGACGGAGCTGAAATTCCTCGGGGACCACATCTCAAGGTCCGGGGTCCGTCCCGATGCAGACAAGGTTAGCGCCATCACAGCCATGCCACGACCGGCTGACAAGAAGGCTGTCTTAAGATTCCTGGGCATGGTCAACTTCCTTGGAAAGTTCATTCCCAACCTGGCTTCTCATACAACAAACATGCGCCATCTCGTAAAAAAATCGACGGAATTCAACTGGCACCAATCGCATCAGCGGGAATGGGAGGAGCTCAAGCACAAACTGGTCACGGCACCAGTGCTGGCCTTCTTTGACACGACTCGCCCTACAAAGATCTCAACAGACGCCAGCCAATCTGGTATTGGAGCGGTACTCCTGCAAAAAGACAGCACGTCATCATGGGCCCCGGTTGCGTATGCCTCACGAGCCATGACCCCTACCGAACAGCGCTACGCGCAAATCGAAAAAGAATGCCTGGGCTTGTTAACTGGACTGGACAAGTTCCACGACTATGTGTATGGCCTGCCACGATTCACGGTCGAAACTGACCACCGCCCCCTGGTCAACATCATTAACAAAGACCTGAACGACATGACTCCTCGCCTCCAGCGCATCTTACTCAAACTCAGGAGGTACGATTTTGAACTGATCTACACTCCGGGGAAGGAACTCATCGTGACGGACACTCTTTCCCGAGCAGTGAGCACACCACCAGATGCAGAGGGGTTCGTGCGTCAAATTGAGGCACACGTGACTCTGACAGCAGCAAATATGCCAGCTGATGATCCTAGTCTGGCCCACATACGCGCAGAGACGGCGACTGACCCTCTGCTGCAGCGAGTGATGCGCCACATGACGGAAGGGTGGCTAAAAGGGCAGTGCCCCCAGTTTTATAATGTGCGAGATGATCTCACCAATATAGACGGGGTCCTTATGAAATCGCATAGGATCGTTATTCCACACAGTGTGCGCCAGATGATTCTTCGTCAACTACACGAAGGCCACTTGGGCGTCGAAAAATGCAGACGAAGGGCCCGGGAGGCGGTATATTGGCCGGGTATTAATGAAGACATAGCCAACATGGTGCTCAACTGCACAACCTGTCAGAGGTTTCAGCCGGCGCAACCTCCGGAAACACTTCTACCACACGAGATGGTGACGTCCCCCTGGGCGAAGGTGGGTGTGGACCTATTTCACGCGCTCAGCAGAGATCACATTGTTATTATAGACTACTTCTCAAACTACCCGGAAGTCATGCCTCTCCATGATCTGACGTCGTCCGCAGTCATTGGGGCCTGCAAGGAAACGTTTGCTCGCCATGGCATTCCAAGGACTGTCATGTCAGACAATGGACCTTGTTTTGCCAGCCGTGAATGGTCGTCCTTTGCCGCAGCATATGGTTTCACTCATGTGACATCCAGCCCTCTGCATCCACAATCGAACGGGAAGGCTGAAAAGGGTGTCCACATCGCAAAGCGGCTCCTGTGCAAGGCGGCTGATGCCGGATCGGACTTTAACCTTGCCTTGCTGGCCTATCGATCGGCCCCGTTATCCACGGGCCTCTCGCCAGCGCAGCTACTAATGGGTCGCTCCCTCAGGACGACGGTACCTTCCGTCCTGGCACCGACAACAGACAATGAGGCGGTTCTTCGGAACATGCAACTGCAGCGTAATCGCCAGAAAGGTCGGTACGACACACGAGCGACGGACCTGCCCCCCCTGTCCTCCGGAGACAAAGTACGCGTCCATCAACCGTATGGTGGCTGGTCAGCACCGGCCGAAGTCCTCCGACAAGTGGCTCCCCGCTCGTTCCTGGTTCGCATGCCGGATGGTTCCGTGCGTCGCCGCAATCGGCGCGCCCTTCGCCGACTTCCACGCTCACAGCCACACAACACGCCAGATCCTCAACAGGCTTCCGAGGATGACTTTGTGGAGCTGCCGCACATCACGCCCTTTCCATCGCCACCCATGGCCATGCCTGCACAGCAGCCGGTGGTTCTTGATCCACCCTTGAGGCGGTCAACCCGAATTCGTCGCAAACCCATTAGAATGGACTTATAATACAGTTCATATGTTTAATAAGTTGGACAATTTTACATGATAACCTGTTGTTGTTTATCGTTCCAGATATCGTCTGACTGGACAACTGTTCAAATTTTTTTTCTTCTTCTCTCGTTCGCATTTCTGTTATGTTATGGTACAACTGGATTCATGTGACGCACTCGACATCGCCCCATGTACATAGTTCCGTCATAGACACATGCTGCACACGACACACACACACTCTTAGATGCACTCACGTCACGATCATATTTATTACCACGTAGGCACATATCTTTGTAAAAAGGGGGGATGTCATGATATTCAAACACACACATCATGATGGACACACTAACAGGCAAATCAGAGTACACAACACCACAACCAATCACAGACAAGAACACCAACCACATAAAAAGCACGAGCACGACACCTGGAGGTCAGTAGGTCTGGGGAGAAGGGAACAAGAAATAGCTGTTGAAACACCACAAGCAGGGAGCCCCCCACGTGCAGAGTGCAAAGACCAAGTTGTAAATAGTGAGTTTAAATAAAGAAGCGTTGTACCATATGCAACTGTGTTGGCTCATCTGTGTGTCAGAACACCCAACACCACAGGAGCTTGATGGCTGGCACAGACACGATGGGCCGAAGGGCCCCTCTCTCTCTACTGCAAAACTCTATGACTCTAATATCCGTGTAAAGGGACTTATGGTGCACTGTACAATCAGCCAGAACAACAGACGACAATAGCTGCACATTGCATAAAGATAGCACTGTCTGGTATCTGGGGTCCTGGAGACAGGGGCCAGTGTGTGGCGCTCAGGGGAGGGATTAGAGCAATTTAAGTCACCTTTGTCTCTTGATTTTCTACTATTCTTGGGTTATCTATTGTGACTTCTACAACAAAGCCACAACATACTTGTTCACAGCCTCTGTCATTCACTTGTTTTTAAAAATTTCTTGTTACCTCTCAGGCTCCCATCTTAATCATCTTCTTTTTTTTTGTAAATGTTTTTTATTGGGTTTTTGAACAAAGTGTATTTACCGTTATGTACACAGAATAAGAAATATATATATATGTACATATGTGGAAGAGAAGGGCACACCCAAACATACCAAAGGAAAGAAAATAATAAAAAATAAAATAGAATAACTGGGAGGGTATTGTGCAGCAGCTCAACAGCAGCAACTCTGTACCACTGGCAACATTATTTACAACACATACGTAGGCGACTGTTTGTGGGGGGGAGGGAGGGGGTGTGGTGACTGGGGAAGTAAATATACATTTGGGTGCCGGAGAAACAGTTACAGTGGGCAATACTCGAATGGGTTTGGTGTTGGTGTTGTCGCTTGTTTCTCCTGGACGGATCTCGCTGCCGTCTCGCGCTTACCTCCGCTTCAGCTGTTCCTCCCGTCTTTCGTCTGTATTCTCCTTGTTCTCTGTTCCTGGAGATACCAAGTTTGTTATCGTATCCCATGCCTTCCTTCCGGCTCTCATTTCCCTGCCACCCCCCCCACCTCTCTGGTTCTCCTCTCTTGTTCCCCGACTCTTCCCTCCCCCCCCCCGCCGCCGGTTCGCCTTTCTTTCCTCCCGGTCTATCTCACCCTCTCATGCTTTGGCTACTTTCCCCTGATTCTTGGCTACCTGGCTATTCTTCTGCTTGTTCGTTAGCCACAAACAGGTCTCAGAGTAATTGGGTGAATGGCTCCCACGTTCTGTGGAAGCCGTCGTCTGACCCTCGGATGGCGAATTTGATTCCAAGGGACCGGACGACCAGTCTGCAGCTTTGGGTGGTGCTGCTGACCGCCAGCCGAACAGGATTCTATGGAGGGCGATCAGGGAGGCAAAGGCAAGGGCGTCCGCCCTCCTTCCCAGGAATAGATCTGGCTGATCTGAAACCCCGAAGACCACCACTTTCGGGCATGGCTCCACCCTCACCCCCACCACTTTGGACATTGCCTCGAAGAAAGCTGTCTGGTACCCCGCAAGTCTGGGGCAAGACCAGAACATGTGGGCGTGGTTGGCCAGGCCTCCTTGGCACCGTTCACATCTATCCTCCACCTCCGGGAAGAACCTACTCATATAAGTTCTTGTTAAGTGGGCTCTATGTACCACTTTTAGCTGTGTCAGGCTGAGCCTTGCGCACGTGGAGGTGGAGTTGACCCAATGCAGTGCTTCGCTCCAGAGTCCCCAACCCACTTCTGTCCCCAGTTCTTCCTCTCATTTCCATCTGGTCTCGTCCAGTGGTGTCCGAGCTCTGTCCAGTAACTGTCTGTACATTTTCCCACATAGTCCCCCTTCTTTGCTGCTTGTGCCTATCAGGTCCTCTAATAGTGGTTTCTGGGGCTCCGTGGTATCCTACTGTCTCATTGCCTCGGAAGTGTTTTATTTGCAGATGCTTCATTTCCTGTCCTTTCGGTAGTCTCCACTTCTTTGCCAGTTGTCCAGTGTCGCCAGTCTGTGCTCTACATAAATATCCCGTCAGTGTGCCCCCGTTCCACCTCCATCTTTTGAAGGTGGTGTCTAGCATGGCTGGGGGAATTTGTGATTGGGGACCATGGGGGACATCTTAGTTAGCCCGAAGTGTTGTCTCAGCTGGGTCCACGTTCTCAGCATGGCCGCTACCACTGGGCTTGTTGTGTACCTTGTTGAGAGGGATGAGATTGCTGCTGTAGCCAGGACCCGGAGGGTTGTTCCTTTACAGGAGGTATTCCACCATCCGTACCCACTCTGAGTTGTGTTTGTGTACTCATCCCCTCACTCTTCCTGCCGTTGCTGCCCAGTGGTAGTATTGTAGGTTCGGTAAAGCCAAGCCACCTTTGATTTTCCTTCTTTGCAGTGTCGGTTTGGGAATTCTCGGATTCTTACCCCCCACAGAAATACCATGATTAGACTTCTCCATTTTGGAAAAAGGCCTTGGGGATGATGATCGGGATGGATCAAAACAGGAAGAGGAACCTCGGCAGCACGTTCATCTTGATCGTCTGCACTCTCCCCACCAGGGAGAGTGGGAGTGAGCCCCACCTCTGTAGGCCTGTTTTTACTTCCTCCACCATGTAGTTATCTCTATGTGCATGTACATACGGGGTTAATGTGTAATCAGTAGCACCAGATGATCACTAGAGGGCCGGACCAACAGGGGTATAAAAGCAACCGCATTGTGCCTCTCGCTCTCTCTTTCGGGTGTACTGTGACCAGGACAGGAGTATAAAATTAGCTCAGATGGTTAGTGTAGTAAAGCATAGTTACTGTAGTTTGATCTTGTTGACCTTATCACTGGTATTAATATTAAAGTAAAGAACTCACGCAATTATTGTTATAGTTACTCAATCAACCTTTTGTTACTATGGACGAGTTTGAGTCTTCTTCATCGAGATTCAGAAGACCTCATCAGTAACCAAGGTTTGAGTAACACAGCGACCGGATGGAGTGAAGGGCGACCGGGAGGACTTCCTGCCAGCGGGAGACTGGGAGATTCCTGGACCGTAGGGCCAGCAGGACGGTCTTCCAGACCGTGCCGTTCTCCCTCTCAATCTGCCCGTTACCCCGGGGGTTGTAACTGGTCGTCCTGCTCGAGGCGATGCCTTTGCTGAGCAGGAATTGACGCAGTTTGTCGCTCATAAAGGAGGACCCCCTATCGCTGTGTATGTACGCGGGGAAACCGAACAGTGTAAAGATATCCTGGAGGGCCTTGATGACGGTGGTTGTGGTCATTTCTGGGCAGGGGATGGCGAATGGGAACCGGTGGTACTCGTCAATCACGTTCAGGAAGTATGTGTTGCGGTCGGTGGAGGGGAGGGGGCCTTTGAAGTCCATGCTGAGGCGTTCAAAGGGACGGGAAGCCTTTATCAGATGCGCCCTCTCTGGCCGGTAGAAGTGCGGTTTGCACTCCGCGCAGATTTGGCAGTCCCTGGTGACTGTCCTGACCTCCTCGATGGAGTAGGGCAGGTTGCGGGTCTTGATAAAATGAAAGAAACGAGTGAACCCCGGGTGGCAGAGGTCCTCGTGGAGGGATCGGAGGTGGTCCACTTGTGAGGTGGTACAATTGCCGCGGGACAGGGCATCAGGAGGCTCCTTCAGCTTCCCCGGACGGTACACGATCTCGTAATTGTAGGTGGAGAGTTCGATCCTCCACCGCAAGATCTTGTCGTTCTTAATCTTGCCCCGCTGCGCATTATCGAACATGAAGGCAACCGACCGCTGGTCCGTGAGGAGAGTGAATCTCCTGCCGGCCAGGTAATGCCTCCAGTGTTGCACAGCTTCCACTATGGCCTGGGCCTCCTTTTCGACCGAGGAGTGGCGAATTTCGGAAGCATGGAGGGTGCGGGAGAAGAAAGCCACAGGCTTGCCCGCTTGGTTGAGGGTGGCCGCCAGAGCTACGTCGGACACATTGCTCTCGACCTGGGAGGGGAGGGACTCGTCAATGGCGCTCATCGTGGCTTTAGCAATGTCTGCTTTGATGCGGCTGAAGGCCTGGCGGGCCTGCGGCGACGGGAAGGTTGTGGACTGGATCAGGGGTCGAGCTTTGTCTGCGTAATTGGGGACCCACTGTGCGTAATAGCTGAAGAGGCCGAGGCAGCGCTTTCGGGCCTTGGGGCAGTGAGGGAGGGGGAACTCCATGAGGGGGCGCATGCGCCCAGGGTCGGGACCTATGACTCCACTTTGCATTAGGTAGCCTAGAATGGCTAGACGGTCGGTGCTAAACACGCATTTATCCTTATTGTAAGTCAGATTAAGGATATTTGCGGTCTGGAGAAATTTTCGGAGGTTGGTGTCGTGGTCCTGCTGGTCATGGCCGCAGGTGGTGATGTTATCAAGATACGGGAACGTTGCGCGTAAGCCGTACCGGTCAACCATTCGGTCCATCTCTCGTTGGAAGATGAGAGATGGACCAAGAGCCGCCCGTCTGCTTTGAAGGCAGTGTACTGGCGGTCACCATTACGGAGGGGTAGCTGGTGGTAGGCAGACTTGAGATCCACCGTGGAGAAGACCTTGTATTGCGCAATCCTGTTACCATGTCGGCTATACGGGGGAGAAGGTACACATCCAACTGCGTAAACCTGTTGATGGTCTGGCTGTAGTCAATGACCATCCTATGTTTCTCCCCGGTCTTTACCACCACTACTTGAGCTCTCCAGGGGCTGTTGCTTGTTTTGATGACCCCTTCCCTCAGCAGCCTCTGGACCTCCAAATGATAAAGGTCCGGTCCTGGGCACTGTACCATCTGTTCCTGGTGGCGACGAGTTTGCAATCCGGGGTGAGATTCGCAAACAGGGAAGGCGGGTCGACCTTAAGGGTCGCGAGGCCGCAGGCAGTAAGGGGGGGGGTACAGGGCCGCCAAATTTAAAAGTCAGGCGTTGCAGATGGCACTGGAAATCCAGCCCAAGGAGGGTAGCTGCACAGAGGTGCGGCAGGATGTACAGACGGAAATTGTGGAATTCCCTGCCTTGGGCAGTGAGGTTTGCTAGGCAGAATCCCTTTATCTCCACCGCGTGTGACCCGGAGGCCAGGGAGATCCTTTGGTTTACGGGATGGGTGACAAGAGAACAGCGCCTTACCATGTTGGGGTGAACAAAGCTTTCCGTGCTCCCAGAGTCGATCAAGCACGACGTCACGTGGCCGTTGATGGATATCGGTGTTGTAGCTTTCGCAAGCATCCGGGGCCAACTCTGGTCCAGTGTCACCTAGGCCAGCTGCAGTAATGGAGAGTTCTGGTCGGGCAGCGTGTAGTCGGCTGTGCTGGGGGCCTGGGGCCCCATCCTAGAGGGCGTCAGCCATGGGTCGCACATGGAGTCCGGGGATGAAGAAGATGGTGGCGGCGGGGGACAAAATGGCGGCGTCCACCCATCCAGCGTGGTGGCCAGGGGGCAAAATGGCCACGCCCGCGGGTTCATAGATTATAGAATTTACAGTGCAGAAGGAGGCCATTCGGCCCATCGAGTCTGAACCGGCTCTTTGGAAAGAGCACCCTACCCAAGCCCACTCCTCCATCCTATCCCAGTAACCCCACCCAACACTAAGGGCAATTTTGGACACTAAGGGCAATTTATCACGGCCAATCCACCTAACCTGCACATTTTGGACTGTGGGAGGAAACCGGAGCACCCGGAGGAAACCCACGCACACACGGGGAGAACGTGCAGACTCCGCACAGACAGTGACCCAAGCCGGGAATCGAACCTGGGACGCTGGAGCTGTGAAGCAATTGTGCTAACCACTATGCTACCGTGCTGCCCCTGCTACCGTGCTGCCCCAGGTTGCATGTGACCTGAGGATAGGGGGGTGGCGGTGAGCGCTGGGCGGCCGGGGCCTGAAAGGGGGGCTGCCGATAGTCGCTGGAGACCGCGGCTATGGCGAGGGCCTGGCAGACCCCGACATAGTGGCCCTTCTTGCCGCACCCTTTGCAGGTGGCGGTGCGGGCCGGGCAGTGCGGGCGGGGATGATTCGCCTGCCCGCAGAAGAAACAGCGTTGTCCGGCGGCGGTAGCGGGCCGTCTCACCGTGCAGGCTTGCGGGGTGGGGAAAAGTCTGAGGGGCTGCCGCAACGTGGTGCCATACAGCCCAGGGGGCCGCCGCGCGTCCGGGAGCAAAGGCCAGCGCGTTTTTATAGGCAACGTCCATGGACCCCGCCAGGGCCCGTGCCTCAGTAAGTCCCAGAGTGTCCATTTCTAGGAGCCTTCGGCGAATATCGGGGGAGGTCATACCTGTCACGAAAGCATCCCTGATCAAATGTTCCGTGTGCTCGTTCCCCGAAACTGGCGGGCAGCCACAGTTTCGGCCCAGCACCAGCAGCGCCCGGTGGAAGTCTTCCAACGTTTCCTCGGGGCTTTGCTTCCTAGTCGCCAGCAGGTGACGAGCGTAGACCTGGTTCACAGGGCGGATATAATGTCCTTCTAGCAGCTCGATCGCTGCAGCATAATTCTCCGCCACCTCGATCAGAGGGTGGATCCCAGGGCTGACCCGCGAGCGTAGAAGGTGCATCTTTTGTCTTTCCGTGGGGGTGCCGGCGGTCGTGTCGAGGAAGCCCTTAAAGCACGCCAGCCAATGTTTGAAGATAGCAGCAGAGTTGTCCGGGTGGGGGCTGAGCTGAAGGCACTCCGGTGTGATACGGAGATCCATCCTTTCAGTTGTAGCAGATTACATTGATGCGCAATCAATTACTCTCGAGACAAGGTGATTCATAACTAATAGGCTTTAATCTGCTAGAACTGTTCCCCAGCAGCTTCGATACAGAAAGTGAAGGCTGCTGGGATGGCATCGGTTCTTATACTCCGCCTCTCAGGGCGGAGTTATGTACATCAGCCAATGGTAGACTCCTGGGTCTAGCCAATGGTCATCCACCTCTCAGGTACCGCAATACCTGGTATTACCACAAAGAGTGACCTGGGTGAGGTGCATAAAATGGGAGGTCAATAACCAGGGGGCATAGATTTAAGGTAAGAGGTAGGAGATTTAGAGCAGGCATTGCCAAACTCAGGGGCGAGACCCACGGGTGGGTCACGGGCGGGTGTCGGGAGGGTCGCGGAGCCGTTCGTCACGGCTCTCTTGATCGCCGCAAATCCGCGTGCAACAGCCGCAGCAGTCGGGTTGTGATAATGCTGGCCGCGCGCGGCCTTCAAAATGGCCAGGAACAGGTAAAAAAAACTTGGGCTGCACTGCGCATGCGTGCCCGAACATCGGTGCGCATGCAAAAAACTATCCGCATGCACACCGATGATCGGGCATGCATGCGCAGTGCGGCCGCATTTTTATTTATATGGTCGCAGCCTTTTTTTTTCCAAGTTTGGGGGGCCAAAGGGACCATTGGGGCCAAAGGGACTCACAACCATTCCCTCCATTTTTGTCAGCAACAAACAAGGCAAGAAAAAATGGTGGGTCGCGTAGGTCGGCCGGCGTGGGTCGCGAAGGTTGGCCGGCGTGGGTCGCGAAGGTCGGCCGTGTTGGGTCCCGAAGGTTGGGCAGTTGGTAAAAATGGGTCCCCGGAAAAAAAGTTTGAAAAACACTGATTTAGAGGGTATTTGAGGAAAACCTTTTCACCCAGAGGGTGATGGGAAACTGGAACTCACTGCCTGAAAGGGTGTTGGAGGCAGGAACCTTAATAACATTTAATAAGCACTGACAAGGTTGGAGCAAGTGCTGGAAAATGGGATGAAAATAGATAGGAGCTTGATGGCTGGCACAGACACGATGGGCCGAAGGGCCCTCTCTCTCTACTGCAAAACTCTATGACTCTAATATCCGTGTAAAGGCACTGTACAATCAGCCAGAACAACAGACGACAATAGCTGCACATTGCATAAAGATAGCACTGTCTGGTATCTGGGGTCCTGGAGACAGGGGCCAGTGTGTGGCGCTCAGGGGAGGGATTAGAGCAATTTAAGTCACCTTTGTCTCTTGATTTTCTACTATTCTTGGGTTATCTATTGTGACTTCTACAACAAAGCCACAACATACTTGTTCACAGCCTCTGTCATTCAGTTGTTTTTAAAAATTTCTTGTTACCTCTCAGGCTCCCATCTTAATCATCTTTTTTTTTGTAAATGTTTTTTATTGGGTTTTTGAACAAAGTGTATTTACCGTTATGTACACAGAATAAGAAATATATATATATGTACATATATAGAAGAGAAGGGCACACCCAAACATACCAAAGGAAAGAAAATAATAAAAAATAAAATAGAATAACTGGGAGGGTATTGTGCAGCAGCTCAACAGCAGCAACTCTGTACCACTGGCAACATTATTTACAACACATACGTAGGCGACTGTTTGTGGGGGGGAGGGAGGGGGTGTGGTGACTGGGGAAGTAAATATACATTTGGGTGCCGGAGAAACAGTTACAGTGGGCAATACTCGAATGGGTTTGGTGTTGGTGTTGTCGCTTGTTTCTCCTGGACGGATCTCGCTGCCGTCTCGCGCTTACCTCCGCTTCAGCTGTTCCTCCCGTCTTTCGTCTGTATTCTCCTTGTTCTCTGTTCATGGAGATACCAAGTTTGTTATCGTATCCCATGCCTTCCTTCCGGCTCTCATTTCCCTGCCAGCCCCCCCACCTCCCTGGTTCTCCTCTCTTGTTCCCCGACTCTTCCCTCCCCCCCCGCCGCCGGTTCGCCTTTCTTTCCTCTTAAGTTGAGCTGTCCCCCCATTCTCCCGGTCTATCTCACCCTCTCATGCTTTGGCTACTTTCCCCTGATTCTTGGCTACCTGGCTATTCTTCTGCTTGTTCGTTGGCCACAAACAGGTCTCAGAGTAATTGGGTGAATGGCTCCCACGTTCTGTGGAAGCCGTCGTCTGACCCTCGGATGGCGAATTTGATTTTCTCCATTTGGAGAGATTCCAAGGGGCCGGACGACCAGTCTGCAGCTTTGGGTGGTGCTGCTGACCGCCAGCCGAACAGGATTCTATGGAGGGCGATCAGGGAGGCAAAGGCAAGGGCGTCCGCCCTCCTTCCCAGGAATAGATCTGGCTGATCTGAAACCCCGAAGACCACCACTTTCGGGCATGGCTCCACCCTCACCCCCACCACTTTGGAAATTGCCTCGAAGAAGGCTGTCCAGTACCCCGCAAGTCTGGGGCAAGACCAGAACATGTGGGCGTGGTTGGCCGGGCCTCCTTGGCACCGTTCACATCTATCCTCCACCTCCGGGAAGAACCTACTCATATAAGTTCTTGTTAAGTGGGCTCTATGTACCACTTTTAGCTGTGTCAGGCTGAGCCTTGCGCACGTGGAGGTGGAGTTGACCCAATGCAGTGCTTCGCTCAAGAGTCCCCAACCCACTTCTGTCCCCAGTTCTTCCTCTCATTTCCATCTGGTCTCGTCCAGTGGTGTCCGAGCTCTGTCCAGTAACTGTCTGTACATTTTCCCACATAGTCCCCCTTCTTTGCTGCTTGTGCCTATCAGGTCCTCTAATAGTGGTTTCTGGGGCTCCGTGGTATCCTACTGTCTCATTGCCTCGGAAGTGTTTTATTTGCAGATGCTTCATTTCCTGTCCTTTCGGTAGTCTCCACTTCTTTGCCAGTTGTCCAGTGTCGCCAGTCTGTGCTCTACATAAATATCCCGTCAGTGTGCCCCCGTTCCACCTCCATCTTTTGAAGGTGGTGTCTAGCATGGCTGGGGGAATTTGTGATTGGGGACCATGGGGGACATCTTAGTTAGCCCGAAGTGTTGTCTCAGCTGGGTCCACGTTCTCAGCATGGCCGCTACCACTGGGCTTGTTGTGTACCTTGTTGAGGGGGATGAGATTGCTGCTGTAGCCAGGACCCGGAGGGTTGTTCCTTTACAGGAGGTATTCCACCATCCGTACCCACTCTGAGTTGTGTTTGTGTACTCATCCCCTCACTCTTCCTGCCGTTGCTGCCCAGTGGTAGTATTGTAGGTTCGGTAAAGCCAAGCCACCTTTGATTTTCCTTCTTTGCAGTGTCGGTTTGGGAATTCTCGGATTCTTACCCCCCACAGAAATACCATGATTAGACTTCTCCATTTTGGAAAAAGGCCTTGGGGATGATGATCGGGATGGATCAAAACAGGAAGAGGAACCTCGGCAGCACGTTCATCTTGATCGTCTGCACTCTCCCCACCAGGGAGAGTGGGAGTGAGCCCCACCTCTGTAGGCCTGTTTTTACTTCCTCCACCATGTAGTTATCTCTATGTGCATGTACATACGGGGTTAATGTGTAATCAGTAGCACCAGATGATCACTAGAGGGCCGGACCAACAGGGGTATAAAAGCAACCGCATTGTGCCTCTCGCTCTCTCTTTCGGGTGTACTGTGACCAGGACAGGAGTATAAAATTAGCTCAGATGGTTAGTGTAGTAAAGCATAGTTACTGTAGTTTGATCTTGTTGACCTTATCACTGGTATTAATATTAAAGTAAAGAACTCACGCAATTATTGTTATAGTTACTCAATCAACCTTTTGTTACTATGGACGAGTTTGAGTCTTCTTCATCGAGATTCAGAAGACCTCATCAGTAACCAAGGTTTGAGTAACACATACTACACTCAGTAGTATATCAAAACACACAAAGAAATGTAATAAAAGATGATGCAGGAATGCAATAAAAGATGGTACCAGGTCAGTTGGATTTAAAAGAACTAGTCAGAATAGGTTAGACCAGAAGAAAGAAAACAAAGTACCGACTGCTCAACTGTGAAGACTTCGCAGCATTTGGATCCTCGACGACTCAATGATTCGATGGACCATGTTCAAGCTCCCTGACAGCTGAAAACTAACAGTAACTTAAGTAATAACTGGATAATGTTTATACAACAGTTCCAAGTATATATGGCAGCTAATGATTTAAATACAGCCTCTGAAGAAAGGAAAATAGCACTGCTACTAGCAATAGCAGGACATGAAGCTATAGAGATCTATAACTCCTTTAATTTCTTGGAAGATGAGGACAAAACTAAATTTAACCTGAGTATCGCAAAATTTGAAGATCACTGTAACACCTGAAATTTTGCTGCTTTCAGAGACTTAATGATAATGGACCAATTAATTTATGGACTAGCTGATGAACGCTTAAGGCAAGCACTTTTAAAAGAAAATGACCTAACATTAGAAATCGCTACACAAAAATGCCTGCTTATGAACAAAAACAAAATCAATACTTTGAGTCTTTACAAACAAAGAATCATTATCTGGAAAACCAAATCCGTAAAAATAGCACAAATACTCACCACGAGGCAGAGGCAATGTTGAAACTTAAGAAGATTGATGTTCTGAGCGGTAGCCATCTTGCGCGTGTGCAGTCTGACCAGTCTGCATAAGCGCACTTCCCTAAAATATACAAACCGGCACAACAACGTTGTGCGCTTGCGCAAGAAGCCGCACATGCGTAGTTGAAAAGAGAGTGCACAGTAAAGGAAAATCAATTTGCGCATGCGCAATCGATTCCTACGCTTTACGTCATGAACGTCATGACGTCCAGAAGACTCAGACCATGCCCACTTAAAGCAACACTGCCTGAAAATTAAAAATAAGAGTTTTACAGCTACGAAACCCAAACTTTTAACCTCGAAAGGCACAACAATGCCTGAACTTCAACAAACAGTAGAAAGTTAGAGGAATGGCAGGGAAGGGAGTGCAATGTTCCTCCTGCAGGATGTTTGAGGTGAGGGATGCAGTTAGTGTCCCTGCTGATTTTACCTGCAGGAAGTGCTGCCATCTCCAGCTCCTCCAAGACCGAGTTAGGGAACTGGAGCTGGAGTTGGAAGAACTTCGGATCATTCGGGAGGCAGAAGGGGTCATAGATAGCAGCTTCAGGGAATTAGTTACACCAAAGATTGGAGATAGGTGGGTAACTGTAAGAGGGACTGGGAAAAAGCAGTCAGTGCAGGGATCCCCTGCGGCCGTTCCGCTGAGAAACAAGTATACCGCTTTGGATACTTGTGGGGGGGGGGGACTTACCAGGGGTAAGCCATGGGGTACGGGCCTCTGGCACGGAGTCTGTCCCTGTTGCTCAGAAGGGAAGGGGGGAGAGGAGCAGAGCATTAGTAATTGGGGACTCTATAGTTAGGGGCACAGATAGGAGATTTTGTGGGAGCGTGAGAGACTCACGTTTGGTATGTTGCCTCCCAGGTGCAAGGGTACGTGATGTCTCGGATCGTGTTTTGCGGGTCCTTAGGGGGAGGGGGAGCAGCCCCAAGTCGTGGTCCACATTGGCACTAACGACATAGGTAGGAAAGGGGACAAGGATGTCAGGCAGGCTTTCAGGGAGTTAGAATGGAAGCTCAGAACTAAAACAAACAGAGTTGTTATCTCTGGGTTGCTGCCCGTGCCACGTGATAGTGAGATGAGGAATAGGGAGAAAGAGCATTTAAACACGTGGCTACAGGGATGGTGCAGGCGGGAGGGATTCAGATTTCTGGATAACTGGGGCTCTTTCTGGGGAAGGTGGGACCTCTACAGACAGGATGGTCTATATCTGAACCTGAGGGGCACAAATATCCTGGGGGGGAGATTTGTTAGTGCTCTTTGGGGGGTTTAAACTAATGCAGCAGGGGCATGGGAACCTGGATTGTAGTTTTAGGGTAAGGGAGAATGAGAGTAGAGAGGTCAGGAGCACAGATTTGACGTCGCAGGAGGGGGCCAGTGTTCAGGCAGGTGGTTTGAAGTGTGTCTACTTCAATGCCAGGAGTATACGAAACAAGGTAGGGGAACTGGCAGCATGGGTTGGTACCTGGGACTTCGATGTTGTGGCCATTTCGGAGACATGGATAGAGCAGGGACAGGAATGGATGTTGCACGTTCCGGGGTTTAGGTGTTTTAGTAAGCTCAGAGAAGGAGGCAAAAGAGGGGGAGGTGTGGCGCTGCTAGTCAAGAGCAGTATTACGGTGGCGGAGAGGATGCTAAATGGGGACTCTTCTTCCGAGGTAGTATGGGCTGAAGTTAGAAACAGGAAAGGAGAGGTCACCCTGTTGGGAGTTTTTTATAGGCCCCCTAATAGTTCTAGGGATGTAGAGGAAAGGATGGCGAAGATGATTCTGGATAAGAGCGAAAGTAACAGGGTAGTTATTATGGGAGACTTTAACTTTCCAAATATTGACTGGAAAAGATATAGTTCGAGTACGATAGATGGGTCGTTTTTTGTACAGTGTGTGCAGGAGGGTTTCCTGAAACAATATGTTGACAGGCAAACAAGAGGCGAGGCCACGTTGGATTTGGTTTTGGGTAATGAACCAGGCCAGGTGTTGGATTTGGAGGTAGGAGAGCACTTTGGGGACAGTGACCACAATTCGGTGACGTTTACGTTAATGATGGAAAGGGATAAGTATACACCGCAGGGCAAGAGTTATAGCTGGGGGAAGGGCAATTATGATGCCATTAGACGTGACTTGGGGGGGATAAGGTGGAGAAGTAGGCTGCAAGTGTTGGGCACACTGGACAAGTGGGGCTTGTTCAAGGATCAGCTACTGCGTGTTCTTGATAAGTATGTACCGGTCAGGCAGGGAGGAAGGCGTCGAGCGAGGGAACCGTGGTTTACCAAGGAAGTGGAATCTCTTGTTAAGAGGAAGAAGGAGGCCTATGTGAAGATGAGGTGTGAAGTTTCGGTTGGGGCGATGGAGAGTTACAAGGTAGCGAGGAAGGATCTAAAGAGAGAGCTAAGACGAGCAAGGAGGGGACATGAGAAGTATTTGGCAGGAAGGACCAAGGAAAACCCAAAAGCTTTCTATAGGTATGTCAGGAATAAGCGAATGACTAGGGAAAGAGTAGGACCAGTCAAGGACAGGGATGGGAAATTGTGTGTGGAGTCTGAAGAGATAGGCGAGATACTAAATGAATATTTTTCGTCAGTATTCACTCAGGAAAAAGACAATGTTGTGGAGGAGAATGCTGAGCCCCAGGCTAATAGAATAGATGGCATTGAGGTACGTAGGGAAGAGGTGTTGGCAATTCTGGACAGGCTGAAAATAGATAAGTCCCCGGGACCTGATGGGATTTATCCTAGGATTCTCTGGGAGGCCAGGGAAGAGATTGCTGGACCTTTGGCTTTGATTTTGATGCCATCATTGGCTACAGGAATAGTGCCAGAGGACTGGAGGATAGCAAATGTGGTCCCTTTGTTCAAAAAGGGGAGCAGAGACAACCCCGGCAACTATAGACCGGTGAGCCTCACGTCTGTAGTGGGTAAAGTCTTGGAGGGGATTATAAGAGACAAGATTTATAATCATCTAGATAGGAATAATATGATCAGGGATAGTCAGCATGGCTTTGTGAAGGGTAGGTCATGCCTCACAAACCTTATTGAGTTCTTTGAGAAGGTGACTAAACAGGTAGATGAGGGTAGAGCAGTTGATGTGGTGTATATGGATTTCAGCAAAGCGATTGATAAGGTTCCCCACGGTAGGCTATTGCGGAAAATACGGAGGCTGGGGATTGAGGGTGATTTAGAGATGTGGATCAGAAATTGGCTAGCTGAAAGAAGACAGAGGGTGGTGGTTGATGGGAAATGTTCAGAATGGAGTACAGTCACAAGTGGAGTCCCACAAGGATCTGTTCTGGGGCCGTTGCTGTTTGTCATTTTTATCAATGACCTAGAGGAAGGCGCAGAAGGGTGGGTGAGTAAATTTGCAGACAATACTAAAGTCGGTGGTGTTGTCGATAGTGTGGAAGGATGTAGCAGGTTACAGAGGGATATAGATAAGCTGCAGAGCTGGGCTGAGAGATGGCAAATGGAGTTTAATGTAGAGAAGTGTGAGGTGATTCACTTTGGAAGGAATAACAGGAATGCAGAATATTTGGCTAATGGTAAAGTTCTTGGAAGTGTGGATGAGCAGAGGGATCTAGGTGTCCATGTACATAGATCCCTGAAAGTTGCCACCCAGGTTGATAGGGTTGTGAAGAAGGCCTATGGAGTGTTGGCCTTTATTGGTAGAGGGATTGAGTTCCGGTGTCGGGAGGTCATGTTGCAGCTGTACAGAACTCTGGTACGGCCGCATTTGGAGTATTGCGTACAGTTCTGGTCACCGCATTACAGGAAGGATGTGGAGTCTTTGGAGCGGGTGCAGAGGAGATTTACCAGGATGTTGCCTGGTATGGAGGGAAAATCTTATGAGGAAAGGCTGATGGACTTGAGGTTGTTTTCGTTGGAGAGAAGAAGGTTAAGAGGAGACTCAATAGAGGCATACAAAATGATCAGGGGGTTGGATAGGGTGGACAGTGAGAGCCTTCTCCCGCGGATGGAAATGGCTGGCACGAGGGGACATAACTTTAAACTGAGGGGTAATAGATATAGGACAGAGGTCAGAGGTAGGTTCTTTACGCAAAGAGTAGTGAGGCCGTGGAATGCCCTACCTGCTACAGTAGTGAACTCGCCAACATTGAGGGCATTTAAAAGTTTATTGGATAAACATATGGATGATAATGGCATAGTGTAGGTTAGATGGCTTTTGTTTCGGTGCAACATCGTGGGCCGAAGGGCCTGTACTGCGCTGTATTGTTCTATGTTCTAGTTGAAAGCAACTTTCACAGCACCCTGGAACAAGCAGTATGCACCACCCAAAGTGAAGAGCACAATGACAAATCTGAAACCAAAGAAGATGATTTATTCATTGAACATGAAAAGCACATTAACAGATCCGAAACAAAAAGAGGTGATTTGTATATTGAAGAATATTACTCAGACATGGCTGAGTTATTCGGTTATGATGATCATAGCATCAGCAACACGGTTGAAAAGCTCAGTACAACTCTACTCATGGTAGATGAATCCAATACCATGATGCAATGGCAGATCGTTGATACATTGGATGACAGCAACCTGTCAATCAGCCAAGAAGAAAATGGTTCCACACAGAGAGTACTGACCGACTCCATTGAGAGAGCGCTGATTGTCTCCACAGAGAGAACACTGTACGACTCCACACAGAGAGTGATGAAAGTCTCCACAGAGAGAGCGATGGAAGCCTCCTCCGAAATATCGTTGACAGACTCCAGAATGGAAGCAATTAAAGACTCCAGAGCGATAACCAGGCATGAGGAGGACTATCAATGTCTATCCACCTTATTTGAACCACCAGAAGAAGAATATGAAAGCCTACCCAGCTCATTTCATCAACAAGAAGACAATGTGTGGCGATGATCCGCAAGTGGGTTATGGAGGGAGAGGGGGCGGCATGGAAGAGGATGGAGATGGCGTCCTGTAAAGGAAGGAGCCTGGGGGCATTGGTGACGGCACCGCTGCCGCTCTCGCCGTCAAAGTATACCACGAGCCCGGTGGTGGCGGCAACGCTAAGGATCTGGGGCCAGTGGAGACGGCACCGGGGTGCAGTGGGAGCATCAGTGTGGTCCCCGATCAGGGGTAACCACCGGTTTGTCCCGGGGAAGATGGACGGGGGGTTCCAGAGCTGGCATCGAGCGGGGATTGGAAGAATGGGGGACCTGTTCATCGACGGGACGTTTGCGAGCCTAGGGGCACTGGAGGAGAAGTTCGAGTTACCCCTGGGAAATGCCTTTAGATATATGCAGGTGAGGGCTTTTGTGAGGCCACAGGTGAGGGAATTCCAGTTGCTCCCGGCACAAGAAGTTTAAGATAGGGTGATCTCGGGTGTATGGGTCGGGGAGGGCAAGGTGTCGGAAATACACCAGGAGTTGAAAGAAGAGGGGGAAGTGCTGGTAGAAGAGTTGAAGGGTAAATGGGAGGAGGAGCTGGGGGAGGAGATCGAGGAAGGTCTGTGGGCTGATGCCCTAGGTAGGGTTAATTCCTCCTCCTCGTGTGCCAGGCTCAGCCTGATACAATTTCAGGTGGTCCATAGAGCACACTTGACGGGGACGAGGTTGAGTAGGTTCTTTGGGGTGGAGGACAGATGTGGAAGGTGCTCAGGGAGCCCGGCGAACCATGTCCATATGTTTTGGTCATGCCCGGCACTGGAGGGGTTCTGGAGAGGAGTGGCGGGAGCAATATCTCAGGTGGTGAAAGTCCGGGTCAAGCCAAGCTGGGTGCTAGCAATATTTAGAGTAGTGGACGAACCGGGAGTGCAGGAGGCGAAAGAGGCCGGCATTCTGGCCTTTGTGTCCCTAGTAGCCCGGCGAAGGATCTTGCTAATGTGGAAGGAGGCGAAGCCCCCCAGCCTGGAGGCCTGGATAAATGATATGGCTGGGTTCATAAAGTTGGAGAGGATTAAGTTCGCCTTGAGAGGGTCTGCGCAGGTGTTCTACAGGCAGTGGCAACCATTCCTAGACTATCTCGCGGAGCGTTAGAGGACGGTCGGTCAGCAGCAGCAGAAACCTTGGGGGGAGGGGGGGGCGGGGGGGACGTCCTGGGAGGGGGGAGGGGGAGGGGGGAAAGGGGGGACTGCCTGGGAGGGTGGATGAGCAAGAGATAAGATGAAGGGTTGGGGAAACTGGCACGTACGGGTGAGGGCCAGTGTACAAAGCTGTGTAAATATATCATTTTGCCATGTATATATCTTGCTCTGCGCGATTTCTCATTTTTTTGTTGTTACGGGGGGGGGGGGGGTTATTGTTTGTAAGGGAGAAAAATTGTGTAAAAAACTTTAATAAATATATATTTTATTTAAAAACAAGAAGACAATGAATGTCGACCCACTGTAATGAAATGAAATGAAAATCGCTTATTGTCACAAGTAGGCTTCAAATGAAGTTACTGTGAAAAGCCCCTAGTCGCCACATTCCGGCGCCTGTTCAGGGAGGCTGGTACGGGAATTGAACCGTGCTGCTGGCCTGCCTTGGTCTGCTTTAAAAGCCAGCTATTTAGCCCAATGTGCTAAACCAGCATGTGAGAACAGTGACAATGTGATCACAATCGACATACAAAATGTGCAACATCGCAGCGAGACTGGCAGATCTCAGCTCGTCTGTACAGAAGCATTCAACAATCAAAGTAAAACTACTCATGAGTCCAGTGAGACTACGTCAATTAAAACCTCATCTACCCTAAACTACCCACACAAAAATGAAACCTTGAAGATTTTGACTCCAGAAGAGGAGCACCAAGAGATCAAAGATGAAGCATATCAACCAGAAATGACTCCAGAAGAGGAGCACCAAGAGATCAAAGAAGAAGCATATCAACCAGAAATGACTCCAGAAGAGGAGCACCAAGGAATCAAAGAAGAATCAAATCAACCTCAAATGACTGATGGCACCAGGATCAATGCAACATCCAATGATTCTCACAAACCTCAAGTCGAAACACTCAATGAACCATCAGATACCACAAAGGACACTGATACCAATAACTTTGAGAATGACTCAAATTATCCACAGGGAACAGTCATTCAGCACAACAAGAACAACAACAAAAACTAAAATAGGAAGCACAACAAAAGCAACAACAAGCACAACAAAAACAACAAAAACAAAAACAACAGAAACAACAAGCACAACAAAAACAAGAACAAAGACGACAGAAACAACAAAAATGAAACAACGACGTGTACAAAATGGTACATCTCTGCACATGAGGACAATCTAACAGCACAATCAAAAACAATGGCAAGAGTACAAACATAACATGGCATGGCAATGCATTTCACGAATTCGCATTTGCTCCAAGACAAAGAAGAAAAACAGTTGTTAAGGCAAATGTAACACAGAATCGCTACCACACGCAGAGAAAAAAAAGTCAAAATCAGACAACAAAATGATTCAACCATCTGAACACCGCATGATGACTTGTTGGGACTGAACCACAAGCAAACGGTAGAAAGAAAAGAAAATCGAAGAGACTAAATGTATTAACATTTGACTGTTTAACTCATTGATTTTATGTAATGCATTTGCAAACTGCATCCATTATGTTTGTTCAATTTTCTTTCCAACATACAGAGAATATGTAACACAAGAAAGAAAACGGGGGATGTAGTGATCCCTATATGCATGTACATAAGGGGTTAATGTGTAATCAGAAGCACCAGATGATCACTAGAGAGCCGGACCAACAGGGGTATAAAAGCAACCGCATTGTGCCTCTCGCTCTCTCTTTCGGGTGTACTGTGGCCAGGACAGGAGTAAAAGATTGGCTCAGATGGTTAGTGTAGTTAAGCATAGTTACTGTAGTTTGATCTTGTTGACCTTATCACTACTATTAATATTAAAGTAAAGATCTCATGCAATTATTGTTATAGTTACTCAATAAACCTTTTGTCACTACTGGATGAGTTTGAGTCTTCTTCATCGAGATTCAGAAGACCTCATCAGTAACCAAGGTTTGAGTAACACATACTACACTCAGTAGTATATCAAAACACACCAAGAAGTGTAATAAAAGATGATACAGGAGTGTAATAAAAGACACCAGGCTGGTCAAGTTCCAATTTGTGGATCTGTGCCCAGTCTCTGGCTACCTGGATCCCCAGGTAACGGAATCTGTGCTGGGCCGTTTTAAATGGGAGTCCATCCTGCTCTGCCCCTCCCCCATTTGGGTTCACTGGGAATGTCTCACTTTTGCCAAGGTTAAGTTTGTAACTCAAAAAGGTTCCAAACTCTTTCAGGATCTGCAGTATTGCCTTCAGTCCCTTCTGTGGCTTTGAGACATAAAGGAGCAGGTCATCCGCACAGGGTGAAATTCTATGCTCTCTGTCTCCTCTCCGGATTCCCTTCCAGCTTTTTGCGTCCCGCAGGTCTATCGGCAGGGGTTCGATCACCAGCGCGAACAAGAGTGGGGACAGCGGGCAGCCCTGCCTTGTTCCTCTCTGAGCTGGGAGTATTCAGAGCTGGTGGTGTTAGTTTGAACGCTCGCCTTGGGAGCATTGTATAGGAGTCTCACACAGGCGGTGAATCCCGCTCCTATCCCAAACCATTCCAGTACCTTGAGGAGGTACTTCAATCGACTCTGTCGAAGGCCTTTTCTGCGTCCAGGGAGACGATCACCTCTGGTGCTCTCTCCCCAGTGGGGGGTCATTATTACATTCAGCAGCCGCCTGATGTTCGTTGTGAGATGCCTACCTTGACACAGCCCGTTTGGTCATCTGCGATCACCTCTGGTTCACAGCCTTCCAGCCTTTTGGCCAGGACCTTTGCGAGTATTTTCGCATCAACGTTCAGCAACAAAATGGGACGATATGATCCGCATTCCGCCGGGTCTTTATCCTTTTTGGGTATAAGCGAGATTGTGGCCTGCGCTAGTGTCAGTGGCAGAGTGCCCCTTGCCAGCGAGTTTGCGAACGTGTCCCTTAGGTGTGGGGCCAGGGCTGGCCCAAATTCTTTTATAGAAGTCTGCCGGGAACGCGTCGGGTCCCGGTGCCTTCCCCACCTGCATGGAGCTGATGCTCTCCATGATTTCTCCCAGGTCTATTGGTGCTTCCAGCTCCCCCCTTCTGTCTTCCCCTACAACTGGTAGTTCCAGTCAAAGAACTGTTTCATTCCCGCGTCCCCGTTGGGGGGCTCAGACGTGTACAGTCCCCGGTAGAAGGTCTCAAATACCCGATTGACCTCCTTTGGTTCTGTTACCAGTCTGTCTCTGCTATCCATTACCCGCGCTATTTTCCTCATGGCTGCCTGCTTTCTCAGCTGGTGAGCCAATAGGTGGCCAGCCTTGTCTCCGTGTTTGTAGAAGGTCCCCAGTGTCTGGTGGAGTTGGTACACGGCATTCCTAGTGGATAGCAGGTTAAAGTCCATTTGCAGCTTTTTCCTTTTCTCCAGCAGCTCTATGGTCGGGGCCTCGGAGTACTTTCTATCAACTTCCAGGATGGAGCCCACCAGTTGTTGCCTGCCCACCCTCTCTGCCCTATCTCTGCTTGCCTGTCTTTCACCCGCTGTTCCTGCCCCTTTCCTTCGCTGCTACTTCTGATATCTCGCCGTCCCCTCGGTCTATTGTTGCCAGACATATTCTTCTCCTGTGTCCTTTGTATTCGGGTGAGTTTCGGTGTGCTTTCTAGGCCGCAATCTCCGATAAATTGACGATGTTGGGTCTGATTGGGAGGAGAGCCACCTGGTGTGTGTCTGCTCAGCACATCGCTGCCACCGGAAATCTTTGTTCCAGTTTGTTGATGTCTGAATTGGTGAAACCTCCTGTATGAGAAGTGATAGAGTGGAGGACTGGGGGATGGTGAGGGTGGGTGTGGGTGCGGGTGGAGTGGTGGCAGAGTGTTCTAAGTTTCAATCTTCATAAAGGAAGCTGGAGAGGGTGATCATTGATGTCATGATATTCAAACACACACATCATGATAGACACACCAACAGACAAATCAGAACACACAACACCACAACCAATGACAGAAAGATATAAAAGCACAGACACGACCCCCGGTGGTCAGTATTAGCTGCAGAGGAGAACCAGGACACATCTATTGCCAAACACACTCAGGGAGACAGCACGTGCAGAGTATCCAGAACGAACTGTATTATAAGAGTTATAATAAAATAGAGTTGTACCACATACAACTGTGTTGGCTCATCTGTGCACCAGAGCACCCAACACCACATGGTACAGGAGTGGATCGATACCTGCCGGCATACCTCAGTGTACACAGACAACCAGCAGTGCCCAGGCATGATGTACGAGCTCCCGGTTCCGCAGGCGCTCCAGTGCCACGGCGACCTCCACGAAAACTGGCGGCGATTCCTGCAAAATTTCGAATTGTTCCTGGTGGCAGCTGAACTCAAAGACCTGGATGATAGGGAAAAAATTGAATTTCTCCTCACCGTGGCCGGTGCAAGGGCAAGAGAAATATTCAGAAGGTTCAGGTTCTTCAGGAGGCAGCAAAGGCACGATTACCAGGCAGTCCTGGGCAAATTCTCCAAGTACTGTGAAGAATACGCAATCCAATGGGCACATAAAGGTAAGAAAAGCTGCAGTACTCACCTCGTGGCTGGGATCCCGGAGCCCGAATTCCCAGAGGCCGAAATCCCGGGCCTGAGAAAAGGCTGGGTCGAGGTCGGCGGCCATCTTGCTAAAGGTATAACGCTAGCACAGTTGCGCGAGAAGTGCGCAGAACCGGAAGTTTCGTTTGCGCATGCGCGAGATGCTGCGCATGCGCAGTCAAGAAAACGGCCATCGGTAAAGGAACAGCGATCTGAGCATGCGCAGTCGCTTCCTACGTGCTACATACCGAGCGTCAGGGTGTCAGAGGCCCCAGACTGCACCAATTTAAAAGGGAAACGTCCCAAATCCAATTTAAAAGGGAAATGTCCCAAATCAAAAAAACAAAAATCTGTTAAAGCTGTAAAACAACCTTCCCTCACCTGGAATGACAGCACAGTGCCGCAAATTGACCCAGGAGATGAATTTGACCTCCGAAGAACCCTCCGACAAGCAGTTACCTACGCACAAGCCGATGATTCCGACCTTGAATACTTCGATGACGATTTTTACAGTGTTTCCGGACCTCGCGAGCCCAATGATAGCTCCGTGGTCCTATATGACTATGACTCGGATGAACCTTTCGTGTTGCACATTGGCGGCCCCCACATTGAATCCGACGCAGATGCGGATTCATTTTTCGGATTTGAGGATCTTCAATCCAGCAGATATGACGTTCCAACTTATCAGTACCGGATGATGCTGCAGCCTGACATTAACAGACAGGGAGCGGTGTAAGCACACGGAGAGTGCCCTGCTGCCACACAGAGCGTGGTCCACATCCCGCTCAACGTTCCCGACTCTATGAAAGAAGACATGCAAGACTCCAGAGTGCAGTCCTCGCATGAACCAGAAGTGACTCCAGTGTCACAAGCTTCCACAGCAAGCTCGTGGACAGACTCCACAATTGCAGAAATGCAAGACTCCAGAGCGCAGTCCTTGCACGAACAAGAAGTGACTCCAGTGTCACAAGCCTCCACAGAGAGCTCGTGGACAGCCTCCACGATAAAAGCAACGCAAGACTCCAGAGCGCAGTCCTTGCACGAACAAGAAGTGACTCCAGTGTCACAAGCCTCCACAGAGAGCTCGTGGACGGACTCCACGATGGAAGGAACGCAAGACTCCAAAGCGCAGTCCTTGCAGGAACAAGACCATGAGGGTCTAGCAACCTCTCCTGACCAACCAGCGGCAGACGATGCAAGTCTGCCATGCTCACGTGAACAGCAAGAAGGCTATAACAGCCTACCATGCTCCACTACACAGCAGCATGACCATGACGGTCTCTCATGCTACAATGAAGGGCACAGCGCTGAAGACTGCTCAAGCCCAACTGAAGACAAGCCAAAGGAATCGCCTCGTCCAAGCCCGAAGAAAAAAGGTTTATGCGCTGACCTTC
Source organism: Scyliorhinus torazame (assembly GCF_047496885.1). Taxonomy (NCBI): domain Eukaryota; kingdom Metazoa; phylum Chordata; class Chondrichthyes; order Carcharhiniformes; family Scyliorhinidae; genus Scyliorhinus; species Scyliorhinus torazame. Next base: position 186,928,535 of record NC_092720.1, on the reverse strand, counting down.
AGGATCATTATAGCCGAACGGAGATTAATAATGCTGCACGGCCACAGAAGGATGCTGAGGATTTGCTAACAAAATTAATTGAATGTTTAACTTGCAAGGAGCAGACTGAGAATTGCCAGTGTTTTAGTACGGATCGAAAAAATGGACAAGACATTGATCCTCAGGTAATGGAAATAACACAACCTGAATCATATCTACAGCAGGGACAAATGTCTCCCTTCAACACAACACCGCAAAATCCCAACTTCGGAGACCAGCAGTTAGTCAGTAATGACTCTTCAAACCTTGAGGGGAACATTAATTGCATTGAACCTATACACGCTCCACTGATTATTGAGCAGAACATTGGAGCAAGAATCCTGAGGACACCGACATCGAGTAGCTAGATAACGAATTTAAAACCCACAGCAGTGTCAAGTGAACCAAGTGTGCTTTCCACTAATGGTGAAGATGCAGATAAGGTCGACCCGATTATCCATTGTACCACACTAACCCCAGTGATTAAGCAGTTATGTATGGGGAGTATAAGGTGGGCAATTGAGAACAGTAAAAGAGAGACTGTGACCATGCCAGTCCCAGCAAAATCAGACCCAGAGACCATGAAGGCATGTACATTAGACAAAGATACACATGAGGCACCTGAGAAGAAAAGTGAAACGGAATGTTCTTTGGAAAATAGTACAATATCGATAGAAACATTGGATCCTATATTCGAGACCATACCTATGGGAGAATTTGGGGGTAATAAACAAGGTTCTGCAATGTCTGGGGGAAGATTTAAAATTCCAAAGAAGAAAAGCCCAAATGAAGGACAACGGCAAGACAATGACAGTCCACCGACATGGTGTGCACCACCAGATGAAAACTCTGACAATTTACCCAACCCTAGTGAACAGCAAGCTGCTAATGAGGATCTATCCACGGGATGTGAGACGAGTGACGACAGCATCCCACTTCCCATGCAAAAGGTGCAAGGTGACAGACCTCGCCTAGTGCGTACCGAGGCACTCGACGATCACGGTGGGACCACTGACGACTGCGGTGGCAGCGCACCGCTTCCACCCTCGATGGCTCGACCCTCTCCACTGGTTGGTGCATTCCTGCATGTTCCGACTCCAGAAGTGCAGCTTCAGGGAATCTCGGCTGCCTCCAGTGAACCTGTTGGGACTCCGGACGGGGGGCATCGACGGAAGGCAGACCGGACTCCAGATGGGGAGCAGCCAAGCGCCGACTCTGATTCGCGCACGCCAGACCTTGCTCCGGACGGGCGGTGTCGCGGCCTCGGTGATGACACGCTCAGGGTGACGGCGGATGCCACGGCGACAGGGAATGGATCGCGTGGCAGTCCCACTGGGTCGGCAGTGGCAACCAGCACCGGCGGTCCAAGATGGACACACCAATTCGCGCCATCGCCAGACGTTGATGCGAGCAACAATTCTCTCTCCAAGGCGACATGCTTCGACGTTTCTCTGCGGAGTCGCCCTTCCGGCACAGCAGGTGGCCGGAACCAGCGTACATGGTCTCGGCCAACTTCCACATCTGGCACAGTCATCGCCTTGCATGATATTAGTGATGGTGCTACTTCAATGGCAACGACCCATCGGCTACAAGATGCCGTCCACCACAAACATAAAAAGAGAAAGACTCCACCTTGTTCCTGGCATGCAGGGCGGATGGATTGGTGCGTAGGCGCAATCAGCGAGCTTTGCGCCGCCTTCCACGCTCGCAACTGAACCGGAAGCACACGCCGGATCCTCCACTGGTTCCCAAGGATGACTTCGTGGAGATGCCACGGATCATGCCCCTTCCATCGCCACCAGAACCAAATCTCCACAGCTGAACAGGCTTGAGGACCAGCCCATTCTTGAGGCGGTCACCCATTAGACTGGACTTATAACGCTGTTCATACGTTCAAAAAGTCAAACACTTCTGTATTATAACCTGTTGTTGTTTATTGTTCCAGATATCGTCTGACCAGACCAATGTTCAAGTTTTTTTTTTCTCTCGCATCCAAGTTTTGTTATGGTACAACCTTGTTAGTGTGACGCACCCGACATCGCCCCATGTAAATAGTTACGTCATATACACACGCTGTACATAACACACACACACACTCTTCGATGCACTCACGACACAATTATATTTATAACCACGTAGGCACACATCTTTGTAAAAAGGGGGGATGTCATGATATTCAAACACACACATCATGATAGACACACCAACAGACAAATCAGAACACACAACACCACAACCAATGACAGAAAGATATAAAAGCACAGACACGACCCCCGGTGGTCAGTATTAGCTGCAGAGGAGAACCAGGACACATCTATTGCCAAACACACTCAGGGAGACAGCACGTGCAGAGTATCCAGAACGAACTGTATTATAAGAGTTATAATAAAATAGAGTTGTACCACATACAACTGTGTTGGCTCATCTGTGCACCAGAGCACCCAACACCACAATTGAGAGTCGGGACCATTGCAGAACTCAGTCATGTAACTGCGCGATGGTGAAAAAAGGTCACATTCATAATCCGCCCACGTTAACGCTACCACCAAGAAAGCACAACAGAGCCGATACTTCCTCAGGAAACTGAGGAAATTCGGCATGCCCATGTTGATTTATATCAACTTTTACAGATGAACCATAGAAAGCATCCCATCAGGCTGCATCACAGCCTGGTATGGCAACTGCTCAGCCCAAGACCACAAGAAACTTCAGAGAGTCGTAAACAAAGCCCAGTCCATCACACAAATCTGCCTCCCATCCATTGACTCCATCTACACCTCCCTCTGCCTGGGGAAAGCAGGCAGCATAATCAAAGACCCCTCCCACCCGGCTTACTCACTCTTCCAACTTCTTCCATCGGGCAGGAGATACAGAAGTCTCAGATCACGCACGAACGACTCAAAAACAGCTTCTTCCCGCTGTTACCAGACTCCTAAACGATCCTCTTATGGACTGGCCTCATTAACACTACACCCCTGTATGCTTCACCCAATGCCGGTGTATATGTAGTTACATTGTGTACCTTGTGTATTTTCTTTTCTTTTCATGTACTCAATGATCTGTTGAGCTGCTCGCAGAAAAATACTTTTCACTGTACCTCGGTACACGTGACAATGAACAAATCCAATCCAAATCCATCAGATCACCAGTCAAACTGCAATGGCTGTTTGTAGTTATGGTCAGTGTCATGTTGATCCGAGGAAAATCCCAGAAATAACAAGTGGATGATTGACGTTCAACAATTGAGTTGAGCTGTCTAGATGTCTGATAGTTGAAATATTGACCGGATTTTTCCGGCTGTTGGGGTTCTCTGTTCCTGCAGGCACTGCACTCCCACCCAGCAGGTTTCCTATTGACATGGGGCTCCGATGGGAAATCCATTGACAAGCGGCGGGAGTAGAGAATTCCGCCACCAGCGAATGGCGCATCACTGAGAAACATGTGGCTGGGGGACCGGATAATCCTGCCCATTGTTCATTAAGATCCTTCTTCAATAAACTAGGAGCAGGAGTAAGCAATTCAACCCCTTGTTCCCGCTTCATGATTCAATACGATCATGGCTGATCTCATCTCTGCCTCATCTCCACCTTCCTGTCCATTCCCCATAACCCTTCATCCCGCTACTAATTAAAAATAGATCCATCTGCTCCTGAAATTTGTTTAGTGTTAGGTGTCCACTGCACTCTGATGATTCCGCAGATTCATGATACTTTGAGTGAAGTAATTTCTCCCCATTTCTGTTTTAAATCTGCCCCCCCCCTTAGTCCAAAATTATGGCCTCTCCATAGGAATGTCCAACAGGGGAAATATCTTCTCTACGTCTACCCTGTCAATCCCCTTCAGCATCTCATATGATTGAATTAGACCTCCTCTCATTCTTCTAAAGTCCGGCGAGTACAGTCCCAAACTGCTCACTCAATTATTAATAATAACCTTTATTGGTGTCACAAGTAGGCTTACATTAACACATTTGGGTCCAGAGGGGGAGAATTCAGAATGTCCAATTCATCTAACAGCACGCCTTTCAGGACTTGTGGGAGGAAACCGGAGCACCCGGAGGAAACCCACGCAGACACGGGGAGAACGTGCAGACTCCACATAGACAGTGACCCAAGCCGATCAGGGGTAGGGGACTGGGTCCGGGAGGGAGGTTGTCGCCCGCTCCTCCCTTACGCCCCACGAGGGAAACCAGCAGGACAAGGAGCAGCGTCAAGGCCAGTAGGCCCAAGGTGTAGTCTGTGGGGCAGATACTGGAGGCAGACATCATGTGCAAATCAGGAACAGGGAAGTGAGAATCCTGCTCTGAACTGCTTTTACTTTCTAGGGACCCACCCAGCAATGGAGCCACTTGTTTTCTGATCTTATCGTCTAGCTTGGTCCTCCGGTCCCTCCCCTTTCTTAATGGGTTCCAAGAAACTGTCTCAAATTTCTTAATCGTAGAGAGAGGGATTTCAACCCACACGTTCCCTGTCCAGACAGTTGTACTTTAACTGAGCAGATTGTTGCACAGGACCCTGATCTAAGGCCCACTCCCCCGCAACCCCACCTAACCTGCACATCTTTAGACTATGGGAGGAAAGCGGAGCACCCGGTGGAACCCACACAGACACTGTGTGCAAACTTCACACACACAGTCACCCAGAGTCAACCTTGGCTCCTGGCATTATGAAGCATCAGTGCTAACCACCCGTGCCACTGTGGCACCCAGATAGGTTGGGCTGTTTTCATCGGAACAGAGAAGACTGAGGGGGGTCTTGATTGAGGTGCATAAAATTGCTCGAGGCGTAGATAGCGTGGATTGGAAGGAACCTTTCCCCTTTGCCCAAGGAATCAATAATCAGGGGGCATAGATTTAAGGTAGGTGTGTACTTGAGGAAAAATCTATTCACCCAGAGAGTGGTGGGAGTCTGGAACTCACTGCCTGAAAGGGTGGGAGAGGTGGGAACCCTCACAACATTTAAGAAGCATTTAGATGAACACTTGAAACGCCACAACACACAAAGTTATGGACCAAGTGCTGGATTCAAATAGATAGGAGCTTGGTGGCTTGCACAGACATGATGGGCTGAAGGGCCCTTCTCTCTCTGCTGTAAAACTAAAGGACTCTAATATCTGTGTAAAGGGACTTATGGTGCACTGTACAACCAGCCAGAACAACAGACGATCAATCATGAGGGGCAACCTTCCCCCATCACTGAATGTTATCATGAGAACCCCACTCCCTGCACCCCCCCCCCGCACCCTCCGCCACCCCCACCCCCACCCCGCACCCTCCACCCCCTCCCCCAACCACCACCCAGGCCTGAGGGTGACACTTCTCCTCACCCATCCATCCTTGTACGCATCATGGAATCATCCTCTCCTGCCCCAAGTGAGCACACCCCGCTATGGGTTCGCTGAGGCCTCCCCCACCTTGAGGAAAACCCTCTCTCTCAGCCTTCCCCCTTTTTCAGCAACCCCCCCTTCAGGATCTCCCCTCATCCCCCAACCTTCATGATGTCTCTTCATATCTGCCCTTCACTCCTAGTTCATGGGCATGACCCCCTCAGACTCCACCCCTTGGCAGTACCAACCTGGCACCTGGACACTGCCCCGGCACCCTGATAGTACCAACCTGCACCGTCAGGTTGGCACTGCACCAGATGGCCTGGCGCCAGCACTGCCCTGCTCTTTACCCGACCACCGGGACGGCTCCAATGGGCTCTGAGTCCCCCAGCGTGGTGTTCACGTCTGGTCTCCGCTTGTGGAGACCAGCCTAATTGACGCCCAGGTGAGGCTTTGCCGGTGTGGCCAGTGACTCTCGGAAGTCGGGAGAATGCGACTTCAAACAGGCCACAGGTATTTAGTGGAGCCTAATAGATCATTTAAATATGATTCCCCAGTTCACACCCAACTGGGGCCTGATCCAGATCAAGCCGCATGTCGGGTTACTCGCAATCAGCTCGGTGCATCGTTTTGGGCCTCTCCCACAATGCAGCAGGCACACCGGGCTAGACGCCAGGTGCAAGGTGGGAAAATGACACTCTGTCACTCTCTGCTACTCTCCCCCTCTCTCTGTCATTCCCGTTCTACCTCTATCGTGTCTCCCTGCAATCGAAGGACCTTTAATCACTCGGAACATTTGTAAAAGTCCACAAACTCCGTGGCAATTTTTAAATGTTACTGAGACATTTATTCGAGAGACTGGCACCTTCAACAATGTAACCTTTAGTGCTTCACATGTGACAGAGATACAGATATGGAGACTCACAGCCGCAGACAGGAGTGAATCATTCCCTTTAGGACGTCTATGAAGGCATCAGAGAAGGGGCAGAACGGATTCTTATGGGGTTTAGGGTTGCCTGGTGTTAGGACCAGCCCCAGGTGGGGTTTCCCAAATGTTACTGATCCAGGCGAGACCCCTCGATCTTTCACCAACCAGCTGGGATACCTCATCTCCCATCCCCCCCACCCCGCACATCCCCCAAATTGTTGTAAACCCAGGTGAGGAGAGATAAAATGGCTGGCTATCTTTATTCAACCCACCCTCTGCTGATAGCAACAAAGGATGAATCTAACAAGGGACCACTTCCCTTGAAAGCCTTATCCAGATCCAACAGTGATGATCATCCATGATCACATTGAATGGCAGAGGAGGCTCGAAGGGCCAAATGACCTCCTCCTGCTTCTATTTTCTTTGTTAAATTTAGAGTGCCCAATTAATTTTTTTACAATCAAGGGGCAATTTAGTGTGGCCTATCCACCTAGCCTGCAAATCTTTGGGTTGTGGGGGCGAATCCCACGCAGACACGGGGAGAATGTGCAAACTCCACACGGACAGTGACCCAGAGCTGGGATCGAACCTGGGATCTCGGAGCCGCAGCTTCTATTTTCTGTGTAGGTTTCTACGTGACAGATATGTTTAAAAAGGAAGCAATTTAACCAGGCTTTCTTGAGTTAAGACAGAGTAAGTTTATGAACTACTAAAGTGTAAGGAGAAATGGTAAACCACATGTATCTGCACCATACAGATTAAAGTAAGAATTGAGTCCTTAGAATCATCATCCGAGAATCCCTACAGTGTAGAAGGAGGCCATTCGGCCCAGCGAATCTTCACCGATGTCTGAAGAGCACCCAACCTAAGCCCACTGCCTCACCCAATCCCCGGAACTCCACTTAACCTGCAAATCTTTGGACATTGAGGGGCAATATTTTAGCATAGCCAATCCACCTCACCTACACACCTTTTTAATGTGGGAGGAAACCAGAGCACCCAGAGGAAATCCACGCAGACACGTTTCTGTCCAGTATCCGAGCCACTGTTGGGGTCCGGGATCGTAATAAGATTCTTCGCTTCTTTTCTTAATTCTGTGTTACTTTCTGTGTGTGAGCAAAATTTGTCAAAAGGCCTTCGCACTGCGCTGCTGCTCCACTGCCCTCTTAGCAATTTTATCGTGGGACACGCGAAGCCAATTGGCTAGTCTGACACCCAGGCAGTACGGGAAGAGACGCATTAACCACCGACTCCACACTCCCAGTGGTGTGGAGGGAAATCCTAGCCAGTGGCTGAGCCGGGTGAATCTGGAGCGAGTGACCCGTGTTAATCCAACACTCCCAAGTGGATGAAGGTAGTGAGTTAATCCTATTGATGATGTCTCCCCATCTCTCTCTTTATCTCCCTTTAAATTGAGTCACTGAGAACCATCCCCTTTCCCTTGTTCCTGACCACCGTTCCCCACTATAGGAATCTTTAATTGATGGGATCTTAACCTGTCGAACTATACCAAGTTTGGGGGAAGCTTAGTTGATGAATCAAGTCCTGGCGCAATACGACAAGTTGTAAGATTTGTATTATTTCTGGACTTTGCCAAGTTGTTCAATTCCTTGTATTATTCGACTGTTAAAGTTGAAGGAATTTATATCATCTCTGCTATTTGGTTATCAGTAGCGCTTTGCGAATTCTGGAACTCAGCAGAAATTTGCAGTATAAACTTCTCCGGTGCCAAAAAGAATTGTTTTATTTGTAGTCGCTTGATTACAATTTGAAAGTCATTTAAAAGGCAATTCGTAGACAATTCGAAGCTTTCAGAGAATTACAGACATTATCTTTCTTTGCTGAGGCAGACAGCTCGAAAGTAACTTTTAAAAGGTCAAAGTCTGGCAATGAAACATGAAGAGAGAGAGAGAGCTAATCTTCAGCTAAACTCAAACTCAAAGTCAAAAGTGGACTAACAGCACTGACACAGACTGGTAGACTGACAGACTGACAGAACCCCCAAAAGACATAAAACTAAAATGGAGACTAGAATCAAAGGCAAAAACACTAAAATGGCGGGCGGAAACTTTTCAGTTATACACTTTCATATCTGTCTTAAGTCATCTAATCACACCCCAATATAATCCTAATTGGTTTGGGTTAGACTCAAACACATTTGATTTGATGGCAAGCCGTCCATCTTCAATGTGCAACATCAGCTTTTTAATTGTTTCATGTCTACATGTTATGGAATGTGATATTTTGCTAATCTTTTAGCTGGCTTGGCTAATGTAACAATTGAGACTTCATATCGAGAATATATATATGATTCAATGCTCTTACAAACTGCATTGGACTCTTGCCACCTAGTTGCCATGGAACTCAGTCCTTGGCCTTGACAATCAGCACAAGCAGTGTCAAATTGTTTTGCAACTGTGCTGTTTTAATGTCACACTGTCTTTGAAAATATGCATTTGCCAGAACAACGGACTTCAGTAAAAGTGAATGATGCTGTATAAATGGGTATTTAAAACTGGGGCTCAACATTTATGCTGAAACAGCTATCTTTTACCTATACTAGTTGTATTCGAAATACCTGGCTTCTACACCCCCCTCCCACCCTCCAACACCTCTCTCCCATGACCCTTACCCAATGAAACCCTTCTCCCAACATTACTTAGCCGTGGTCTGGTTCATTCCGCAATCCTGAGATTCCATCAACAGCCACCCAGCACGGTGGCGCTGTTGTGCTCAAGATGGCCGGTCTCTGACTGACCATCAGCTCTCACTAGGCAAGACCAGATTCCTGGAGGCTTGATTCCAAGCCTAATTGTGGAGAGGATGATTCCTCTTGGAGGCTGAACCCAGAATTAGGGGGTCACTGTTTTACAATAAGGAGCACTCATTGAAGACAGGGATGAGAAATTGGGGCTGGACAGTTGGAGGTGAATCCGACCCCAGGAACTAGCTGCCATCCCATCGATCATGGAGATGCCGTCGCAGAGCCAGGAACTACATGAGGGGTTGTTGGCGAGCATCCAGTACCTGCAGGCACAATTGGAGGAGTCCAACTTCGTGCAGCGGCAGGAGGTGGTGCTGACGATAAGTGCCATCCAGGCCAACACTGTACGGGTGGAGTCCGCGGTGGTGGCATTGGGGGTGACAGTTTTGGCTATGTATCAGCATGCCCAAGGCCTGGGGCATTCTGTACAGGCGCCGGCCGAGGCCTAGGACAGGGTTGCCGACTCACAGGTGACCATGTCCCAGAGCCACCTGGACATCGCAGTGGCGCTCGTGAGCGTGGCCCAGTCTCAGCAGACCATAGCTGGAAACGTTGACAGCATTGCCCAGGTGCTGGCCAACGTGGCACAGACACAGAGGGATATGGCCCAGTCCCAGAGGGAGATGGTGCAGTCACTGGCTGATGTGACACAAACCCAGAAGGTGGTAGCACAGTCACAGCGGACGTGGCACAGTCCCAAACGGTGATGGGCCACTCGCTGTGCTGCTACTGGGCACACTGAGGGAGGAGGAGGTGATGGGACCTGTGCCGGTGACTCCCGCAGGGGAGGTGCTTGAATACCACAGCACCTCAGACTCTCACTCCATCTCCCCTGTCCCTGGTGGATCTAGTGGGCAGATCGGGGTGGCACCTCGCCACCCTGGACACCCGAGCAGCAGCCGAGCACATCGAGTCCCGGTCACCCCAGAAGTGCGCCAACTTGGACCCAGGACAGGAATCACAGCAGGCCGCCTCCACTCCTGCTGTACCGTCTGGGGAACCATCTAGACGTTAGTGCTCGTAAGGCCAGAAAGTTAGACACCAGTAGAGTTGGCACGGGTGCAGGGCACAATTTAGTTGTAAGGGCTAGGGCACAAATCTGTGTTCATTCACATTAAACACCTGTTACCACCGTTACAATCTGCCTCGGTGCTCTGTCTGATGGGTGTGAGAGATGGGCTGGCCTGTGGGGGGGGCAATGGGGGAGGGAATGGGAGGACCTTGTGCCGGCGGAGGGGGGGGGGGGAACAGACAACAACAGCGCTCGACAGTCCAATTCATGCAGTTCGGCCACCCTCCAGGCTGGAGCGGTAGGGTTACAGATGTGTGCGACGGGGTTAGTGCCAGGGGCTGTGCTGCCTACTCGCCTTGGCCTTCCTGAGGAGGTCGTGCAGTCTGTTCCGGCACTGCTGGCTGGTCCGGACAGTGCAGCCCACGGCGCTCATGCCCTCTGCTAACTGCGTCCAGCACGCCGAACAGCGGCAACTGGCAGCCTCCTTCCCGGGCCGGGGTACAGGGTCATCCGCCTCTCCTCCACCGCATCCAAGAGGGTCTCCAGAGGTTTGCCAACATTCTCCCCTTGAACCTTCCTCATTCAACAACTGTGGACATGCACTTCAGAGGATATTTCATTCCAAAGGTAGATTTTAACTGGACAAGTGAGGTGTAAGATTTACATTTTGCAGAATAGCCTTCTGAATAAAAACATGATGTGGAGATGCCGGCGTTGGACTGGGGTGAGCACAGTAAGAAGTCTTACAAAACTAGGTTAAAGTCCAACATGTTTGTTTCAAACATTAGCTTTAGGAGCACGTCTCCTGAGGAAGGAGCAGCGCTCCGAAAGCTAGTGTTTGAAACAAACCTGTTGGACTTTAACCTGTTGTTGTTAGACTTCTTACTAAATAAAAACAGGGGTGGGAGTGGCAGAGTGGTATTGTCACTGGACTAATAATCCAGAGACCCAGGCTCATGTCCTGGGGACTGGGTTCGAATCCCCCCACTGGCGATATTTGAATTCGATAAAAAACATGAAAAGGTTAAAAGTCTACCGATGACCATTTGGCGATTGTCCTAAAAAACCATCTGGTTCACTAATGGTTTTGTTAGGGAAGTAAGTGAAATTAAAATGAAAATTGCTAATTGTCACAAGTCGGCTTCAAATGAAGTTACCATGAAAAGCCCCTAGTCGCCACATTCCGGTGCCTGTTCAGGGAGGCTGGTATGGGAATTGAACCTGCGCTGCTGGCCTGCCTTGGTCTGCTTTTAAGGCCAGCTCTTTAGCCCTGTGCTAAACCAGCCCCTCCTTAAATCTGCCATCCTTCCCCGGTCTGGCCTACATGTGACTCTAGACTCACAGCAATGTGTTGACTCTGAAAAAACACCCTCTGCCATGGCCTCACAAGCCACTTAGTTCAAAGGTGATTTGGGATGGTCAATAAATGATGTCCCAGACAGCGATGTCCACATCCCATGAACATATAAAAAAAACTAATTTTAAAATGGAGCAATTTTGATATTATCATTTTGGTTATCAGGAATTGTGTTACATTTAAAAATGCGGTGACAATTATAATCAGATTTCCCCCCCCCCCCCCCCCCCCCCCCCCCCCCCCCCCCCCCCCCCATCCGATTTCACTCTCCATTGAAGTCAGGCGCATGCACAGAGTCAGAATTGTTTTGCTTGTTTTCAGGGAATGTACGTGATTCCTCTCCTGACCTTGGTGCTGTTCGATAAAACTCAATGGAAAAAAACAAACGAGTTTGATCCGGCTCACTTCCTGGATGCTGAAGGGAGGTTTGTGAAGAACAAGGCCTTCATGCCTTTCTCTGCAGGTAATGGATGCGAGGACCATGTGTATCCAGGGACATGATTTCAAATCCTAATGTGACAACGACAAGGATTTATATTTGATTAATAAATTTGGAATCCTGATGCAGGAGTCCTCTCAAGATCGTATGTGTTTGCATAAGACCCTCTCTCATTCTTCGAATGGGTATCCCTCCAATGCAGAAGGAGGCTATTCAGTCCATCGAGTCTGTACTGACCCTCTGAAAGAGCAGATTGCCTAGGCCCCCTCCCCTGCCCGATGATAAAATATTAAAACATGCTGCTGTGCAGAGAGACCTGGGTGTGCTAGTGCATGAGTCGCAGAAAGTTGGTTTTCAGGTGCAACAGGTGATTAAGAAGGCAAATGGAATTTTGTCCTTCATTGCTAGAGGGATGGAGTTTAAGACTAGGGAGGTTATGCTGCAACTGTATAAGGTGTTAGTGAGGCCACACCTGGAGTATTGTGTTCAGTTTTGGTCTCCTTACTTGAGAAAGGACGTACTGGCACTGAAGGGTGTGCAGAGGAGATTCACTAGGTTAATCCCAGAGCTGAAGGGGTTGGATTATGAGGAGAGGTTGAGTAGACTGGGACTGTACTCGTTGGAATTTAGAAGGATGAGGGGGGATCTTATAGAAACATATAAGGTTATGAAGGGAATAGATAGGATAGATGCGGGCAGGTTGTTTCCACTGGCGGGTGAAAGCAGAACTAGGGGGCTTAGCCTCAAAATAAGGGGAAGTAGATTTAGGACTGAGTTTAGGAGGAACTTCTTCACCCAAAGGGTTGTGAATCTATGGAATTCCTTGCCCAGTGAAGCAGTAGAGGCTCCTTCATTAAATGTTTTTAAGATAAAGATAGATAGTTTTTTGAAGAATAAAGGGATTAAGGGTTATGGTGTTCGGGCCTGAAAGTGGAGCTGAGTCCACAAAAGATCAGCCATGATCTCATTGAATGGTGGAGCAGGCTCGAGGGGCCAGATGGCCTACTCCTGCTCCTAGTTCTTATGTTCTATACAGTGACCCACCCTGCACATCTTTGGGCACTATGGACAATTTAGCATGGCCAATCCACCCAACCGCACATCTTTAGGTTGTGGGAGGACACAGGAGCACCCAGAGGCAACCCACCCAAGATGATGTCGAAGAACTGCCATGAATGGCAGAATAGGCTTGAGGGTTGAATGGATTCCCAACTGCTCCTGTTATGCTCACTTGGGGAACAGGTGACACGACTGAAAATTAAATTGCGCGCCGTTTGTTGATGGTGGAGGCTTTTTCAGAAATAGGGGGTGGGATTCTCCGTTGCCCAACTCCAAAATCGGCAGTTGGGCTGACAATAGCTCCCGATGCCGAAATCGTGGCAGGCACCGGTTTGGCGCTGAATTGCGATGCTCCACTCCCTCCAAATCGGCACCATTGCAATGCGTTCGCATCTCATTATCGGGCCCAGCGGCGATGCTCCGTCTCCGATGGGCCGCATTCCCGACGGCACGGGCACATGTGGTCTCAACAGTCGTGAGCCTGGCATGGTGGCCGCGGAGAGAGAGAGGGCGTACGGACAGTGTCCAGCACGGCCATGCGTTGCCGACAGTTACGCTGCTGACCGGGGTGGGCTTTTGCCAGGGTGGAGTACGGGGGGGTGGCCGGGAGGTGGGCTGTTGGGTCGGGGTGGATGGGTACGCGGTCCAGCACAACCGGCGCCATCTTTTTGGGCGCGATCGGTGCCTATGTGGGGGGTGTAAGTGTAGGCGTGGCTGCAGCTTGTCAGCCCTGCGCGTATCCAGCCCGGACCCGGCGATTCTCCCACCATTTTCGCCGGGTGCCGCGGACGTTTCACGTGGCGCCGGTGCTAACCCCTCACCGGTAGCAGAATCGTTGCGGGTGTGGCACTGATTATCCTGTCATGGATCTCCACGGATCCTCTGTTGGCGTCAGCACTTGGCCGCACTTCGGAACGGAGAATCAGTCGGGTGTTTGAACTTTGTGGCCTCTGTGTGCTTGTGTGGAACTGATCATTCCCTGTTGTTTTTCAGGTCGGAGGGTGTGCGCCCGTGAGGCTCTGGCGAAGGCTGAGCTCTTCCTATTCTTCACCACCCTGCTGCAGAGGTTTCAGTTCCAAGCTCCGCCCGGGGTAACTAACCTGGACCTCACTCCACAGGTTGGAGTCTCACTGACCCCAAAACCTCACCGGGTCTGCGCTGTTCTTCGCTGATGGCCAGCGTGCCAGTCCCTCGTAATATTTCACTGCTGAATTTACTGATAGCTGCTGGCACCAAAATGTACAGCGGCAGCCTGCGGCGTCACCACCAGGGGTCACCCTCTCTCTAACCTACCTGCTACTCAATTCTTCACAGTTTGTACCAATACTTTACTTCATAATGTCATCACTGAACAAACGCTGACATTTCCGAGGAATGAATTGAAAATGTTCTCCCAATTACAAAAAAAAAGCTGGAATTTCATCGAGAGGCTGGGATTCTATCTGCAAATGAATTCAGACATCCAAACTCATACTCAACCTGACTAATTTTCTGAAAAACATTGAGCGGAATTCTCCATCGGCCGACGCCAGGGTCAGGAAACGCGATTGGACAGAGAATCGGATCTGAGGCGGGAATCGCAGTGGGCGCCAAATTCACACCAAATCGCATTTCTGTGGCGCCTCGAAAGCAGCGTCAATGCATTCCAGAACGCACGTACAGTAAACGCTGCTGGCATATCATTAGCGGGCCCTATCCGGCATTCTCCCGGCCCCCGCGATTCTCCGCCTCCGATGGACGTAACTCCCGACGGCGAGGTTCACTTGAGCTTTTAAAAATGGCGAAGCAGGCGCCGTGGCTGCTGAGGGAGAGGGAGGGGGTACGGAAAGTGTCCAAAATCACCAGAATTTGCTGACAGTTGTGCCACTGGCCAGGGGGCGTCTGCCGGGGCCATGGATAGTAGTGGGGGGTGGCCAGGAGGTGGGTTGTGGGGATGGGGTGGACAGGCATAGAACATCATTGCCGGAGCCTGCGAGGCAGCCATGCAGCTGCGCACACCGCTGACTGTCCACTGTGAACTCAGGGCCACGGGTCGTATGGATGTCACCCCAGGGCACTCCCCTAGGTGCCCTCTGGCCCCAGCCGACCCATCAGCTGTATGGGCGCGCTCCAGCTCACCCAGTACCATCCTGATGGCTGGGATGGTGTGTGTGGGGAGTGTAATGTGTATATGCGGCTACAGCTTGTCAGCCTCCAGAGTGTCAATCCCGAAACTGGCAAATCCCACACCGTTTCTCATTGGAATCAATTGTATGCCACGTGGTGCCGGTGCCAGCCCCTCAACGGGCGCTGAATCGGTCCAGGTGTGACGCCAGTTTTACTGTCATGGATGTCCACGAATCCTGCCCCAGCATCAACACTTAGTCTCATAGATTAACATAGAATTTATGGCCCATCGAGACTGCACCGGCTCTTGGAAAAAGCACCCTACCCAAGGTCAACACCTCCACCCGATCCCCATAACCCAGTAGCCCCACCCAACACTAAGGGCAATTTTGGACACGAAGGGCAATTTATCATGGCCAATCCACCTAACCTGCACATCTTTGGACTGGGGGAGGAAACCGGAGCACCCGGAGGAAACCCACGCACACACGGGGAGGATGTGCAGACTCCGCACAGACAGTGACCCAAGCCGGAATCAAACCTGGGACCCTGGAGCTGTGAAGCAACTGTGCTACCCACAATGCTACCGTGCTGCTCCATGAACGGAGAATCCCGCTGCTTGCCTTGATATGGAGCATTAAGTTAATCGGGTCATCGAAAATGCTTTTGAACTGATGCTTTGCGATGAATGTTAACAAATTGTACAGAAACAAGCATTCACCTCTGATCCTTTGTTCGAGGTAGTGACTCACAGCTTATGTCAGTCAGACTCATCTGAACTCACAGAGTCCTCGGATGCCTATTGTCTGTCAGATGAATATTGTCACATAGAACAACATAGAACATACAGTGCAGAATAAAGCCATTCAGCCCATCGGGTCTGCACCGACCCACTTAAGCCCTCACTTCCAGCCCATCCGCGTAACCCAATAACCCCTCCTAACCTTTTTGGACACTAAGGGCAATTTAGCACGGCCAATCCACCTAACCTGCACGTCTTTGGACTGAAGTAAGTTGGCAATCTCAACAAAACAAACTATCCAGCTCTGCTGCTCAGAGAAATGGAAATGCTCTCTTAATAATGCTGCTTTGAGATTAGGGTTAGAAGACACTGGAACAGCTTAGAGGAGGTCTCTATTCTACAACTATTGATTACTACTGTAGTAATGCTAACAGAGGGCGGGATTCTCCAGTCCACCAGCCGCGTGTTTCTCAGCTGCACAGCTGGTGGCAAGATTCTCTCTTCCCATCATTTGTCAACGGGATTTTCCATTTAAGCCGTGCAATGCCGCCAGGTGGAAATGCACTGCCAGCGGTAAAAGGGAATCTCAATGGCTGGAGAATTCCAGCCCGAGAGTCATAACTAAAGTACACTCTGGCACTGACAGCCCGAAACAATATTAATAACAGACTTATATACTGCCAAAAATGTAAATTAAAAATGAAACATGCTGAAATTCTTGTCATATGAAATTCTCTTTGATAGAAGATGACTTGTCATTCTCTTAACATTCTGTTCTTCTAATGTTTAGAGAAAAGCCATTGTTTCAAGATACTTGGACGCATCTGGAGTGTTAAATGCAGATGTGTTGAACATTATTGGTGGCAGTGTGTTGTACCTTCTTGATGAAAGCCAACTCCAGACCATCAGCCCTGCTGATGTTAGGTAAGTGTTCCTTCCCTGAAGGAAAAACGCCAGGATGCTGAGGCAATTACCTGTACTCTGTGTTAAAGTGGCCACATTGCATGTATACATCACACTTCAAACCTCGCACATGCTAAAATATCTAATTTTATATTGATTCCTTTGAACCAGGAACTGGAAATTTGTAAGCATTGCCCCATCTGCAAAGTTCCCTCTGCAACAAAAAATAACCTTGAATTGACCTTGAGAACTTCTATTTACTGCAGCTAGACTTAAAGGAACTGGTTTATTTCAACACCACTGTACCATAGCTTCAGAATACTCTCACGTGCAAAATAGATTAGTCTAAGTAAAGCCTCAGATGCCGTCATATACAAATAATATTATTTGGTTTACAGATACAACTGCTCATTGTAGATATATCTGCAGATTAATGTCTACAAAATGATGACCACACGCATATCTGTGAAAAGCTTCTATGTCACCATTTACTTTTTAAATAAATTTAGAGTATCCAGTTCATTTTTTTTCCAATTAAGGGGCAATTTAGCCTGGCCAATCCACCTACCCTGCACATCTTTGGGCTGTGGGGTGAAACTCACGCAAATACGGGGAGAATGTGCAAACTCCACACGGACAATGACCCAGAGCCGGGATCGAACCTGGGACCACAGCGTCGTGAGGCAGCAGTGCTAACCACTGTGCCATTGTGCTGCCCTGTGTCACCATTTATAATGAAAACTGTTTCTGTAGAGTTTCCTTATTGTAATTACACCCTTCCACTACTACAAAGAACAAACAAAGAACAAAGAAAAGTACAGCACAGGAACAGACCCTTCGGCCCTCCAAGCCCGTGCTGACCATGCTGCCCGACTAAACTACAATCTTCTTCTACACTTCCTGGGTCCGTATCCCTCTATTCCCATTCTATTCATGTATTTGTCAAGATGTCCCTTAAATGTCACTATCGTCCCTACTTCCACCACCTCCTCCGGCAGCGAGTTCCAGGCACCCACTACTCTCTGTGTAAAAAACTTGCCTCGTACATCTACTCTAAACCTTGCCCCTCGCACCTTAAACCTATGCCCCCTTGTAATTGACCCCTCTACCCTGGGATAACGCCTCTGACTATCCACTCTGTCTATGCCCCTCATAATTTTGGAGACCTCTATCAGGTTGCCCCTCAACCTCCGTTGTTCCAGTGAGAACAAACTCAGCTTATTCAACCGCTCCTCATAGCTAATGCCCTCCATACCAGGCAACATCCTGGTAAATTTCTTCTGCACTCTCTCTTCTGCACCCTTCTGGTAGTGTGGCGACCAGAATTGAACACTTTTCTCCAAGTGTGGCCTAACTAAGGTTCTATACAGCTGCAACATGACTTGCCAATTCTTAAACTCAATGCCCTGGCCAATGAAGGCAAGCATGCCGTATGCCTTCTTGACTACCTTCTCCACCTGTGTTGCCCCTTTCAGTGACCTGTGGACCTGTACACCAAGATCTCTCTGACTGTCAATACACTTGAGGGTTCTACCATTCACTGTATATTCCCTACCTGCATTAGACCTTCCAAAATGCATTACCTCACATTTGTCCGGATTAAACTCCATCTGCCATCTCTCCGCCCAAGTCTCCAAACAATCTAAATCCTGCTGTATCCTCTGACAGTCCTCATCGCTATCCGCAATTCAACCAACCTTGGTGTCGTCTGCAAACTTACTAATCAGACCAGATACATTTTCCTCCAAATCATTTATATATACGATGAACAGCAAAGGTCCCAGCACTGATCCCTGTGGAACACCATTGGTCACAGCCCTCCAATTCGAAAAGCATCCTTCCATTGCTACTCTCTGCCTTCTATGACCTAGCCAGTTCTGTATCCATCTTGCCAGCTCACCCCTGATCCCATGTGACTTCACCATTTGTCACCTCGAATAAATACCTACAAAATATACTCCAACTCCAATTATGTGAATTGTTGTTTGTTATGATAAAACGTTATTCAAAGTGCAGAAGTGGGTGACATGGTGGGTTCAGTGTAAAGTCACCATAGACCCAGTTGACACTATGCTGCTTTCCCCTTTGAGGGGGAGAGCTGACTGGTGGTGATTTCACCTGAGAATCACCACGCCACAGGTGAGGGGCAAGGTTGAGAAGGCGGGGCCTTCATGAATAACCTCAGGCAGTGTAGGGATTGAACCCGCGCTGCTGGCCTCGCTCTGCATCACAAACCAGCTGTCCAGAGTACTGAGCTGAACAGGTGGATACGTCCAGTACGTGATCCGCAGACTCTGCCAAATGTGTGGCAGGTGGTGCTTAAAGGATTGGGTGGATGGGCTGTTTTGAGTTTTCTGGGCTGTCTCCGACTCATCAGCTTCATCTCGCGTGTTCTGATGAAGTCTCTCAATGTGTGTAGTGACGTGCCGAGTGAGCCTTGTCCATTTTGGTCAGTCAAGGACTCCTGTGAGTCGCGGGGATGTTTAACAGTGACGGCTTTGAGGACATCGCTGAAGCCTTTCCTCTGCCCTCCCTGAGAATCTCCTCCTACAGTTCCAAATAGAAACATTGCTTCAGATGTTTGGTGTCAGGCATATGGATGACATGTCCCACGTGGTAGAGTTTGTTTTGAGTGATTAGTGCCACGATGCTGGGCATGTTGGCTTACAAGAGGACACTGTTGTTCGATCACTTCCCTGTCACCGGATTTGGAGGATCTTGTGAAGGTCCTGCTGCTGGGACTTCCCCAGTGCTTTGAGGTACATGCTGTCGCTTGCCCAAGTCTTAGAATAATTTGGAGCGTGGTGAATTGATCCAGTTGTGAGAGTGAGCCCTTACAATCCAAGAGGGCGCTGTGATGCTAAAATGATCGAATTAACCTAGTCATTCCTCCATGGGACATTCATTTTGTGATAAGATTTTGTATTGAGAGGGGCATGGTGGCACAGTGGTTAGCACTACTGCCTCACGGCGCCGAGGACCCGGGTTCGATCTCAGCCCTGGGTCACTGTCCATGTGGAGTTTGCACATTCTCCCCGTGTCTGCGTGGGTCTCACACCCACAACTCAAAAGATGTGCAGGGTAGGTGGATTGGCAACGCTAAATTGCCCCTTAATTGGAAAAGAATACTCTGAATTAATTTTTAAAGTAATAGCATTAAGTCTCCCTGTCTAGAAAAAAATGGCTGTTCTCAAGGCATTAACCTCCATGCACATGTGTGTGTGAAATTAAAGTGGATGGGTTTCGCAAAGTATTTTTTAACCGTTTTCATCCCTTTCATAGACTGAGTCAAATCCTGAAGAAGGGAGTGAGTTACTCACTGCAGAAGCTTCTGACCTGCTCTTGTGGTCATAATATTTATATGGCCGGTCCAGTTAAGTGTCTGGTTAATGCTGACCCCAGGCTGTTGACGGTGGGGATATTGAAGTGGTGGAATTGCTGTGAAATGTCAAGGGAAGATGGTTGGATTCTCCCTCATCAGAGATGAGGGGCAGCACGGTAGCATTGTGGATAGCACAATTGCTTCACAGCTCCAGGGTCCCAGGTTCGATTCCAGCTTGGGTAACTGTCTGTGCGGAGTCTGCACATCCTCCCCGTGTGTGCGTGGGTTTCCTCCGGGTGCTCCGGTTTCCTCCCACTGTCCAAAAGATGTGCAGGTTAGTTGGATTGGCCATAATAAATTGCCCTTAGTGTCCAAAGTTGCCCTTCGTGTTGGGTGGGGTTACTGGGTTATGGGGATAGGGTGTTGACCTTGGGTAGGGTGCTCTTTCGATGGCCTCCTTGTGCACTGTAAATTGTATGTATGTATGTAGATGGTCATTGCCTGGCACTTGTGACATGAATGCTACCAATACAAAAGTGTGCAGGGTAGGTGGATTGGCCATGCTAAATTGCCCCTTAACTGTCCAAACATGTGCAGGTTATCTGGGGTTTCAGGGATAGGGTAGGGGAGTAGGCTTAGGTGGGGTGTGGTGTGTTCTTTCGGAGGGTGTGAGCGGTTTAGGTGTTCCAGGACATGTAGGGATTATCTTACAAGCCTACCTCAGGCTAAGCCACCAAAGACTCTGAATTCCTCTCATGAGAGGAAGGTTACTCTTCTGTGCCTTAAACAACTAAAACAGTCATTTGTTGTCTGTTAAAAATATAAATCAGTTAACAGTCCTTTGTTATCTGCGAACAAACTAACCTCTAAGAGAAGGACAAATCTAAACATGGAAAATCCTAAAGTATCTCATATCAATTTCTGACACATTGCTAAGACGTTTAATAGAAACTTACTCACAAAAACCACAATGGTCTTTGACGCAGGCTGAGGAACAGAACTTTAACTGCACTCTCGGCAGGAGACAGAGTGAGTACTGATTCTGCAAATCTGTCTGTTTTTATACATATCTGTTCCTATTTAGTGTATTGCCATCCCTGTGTCTTATCTCCCCAACTGAGCAATTTCCTAAAGCCAGGTTTGTGGTTTATCAACAAAATATGATTTAATGTCCGTAGTAACAGCTTGAATGTCCAATGTTTAAGATATATGGTTGGATGGGGGCAGGGCCTGAGCTGAGGATGGGTCACACGCATGTGGAGACTCTCTATTAAAAATACCTTTATTAAGTGTTATGGGCCAGGGTTTAAAGAACCCCAAAGTGTATCATGGAGTTCACCTGACCCACAACTTTTAATAGATTGTGGTATGGGGAGCACACGGCCCACTCTACAGGTGTGGTACAGCAGAAATGGAAAAGTATTTTTTAAAGTAAAACAATGTTTATTCCATGAACTCAAGTTAACCTTTTTAAAAGATACAGTGAACATCTTAGCAACCATCAATTCAAATACAACCCCCAAAGAATACAACACTAAGTAATCCTTATGCTGTCCTTTTAACATCCATGGGGACGTGGGGGTTTTACGTGTGCAGTGTAACAACCCGGCTTTGCTGTGACGGTAGCGTAAACAGAGGCTCCACAGTCAGGATAGACAGGGGGCTCTGGTTACCTTTTTCCTTGAACACGTTCAAGAATTTGATGCAAACTACGACACTCTTGAAGTTGACGTCAAAATATTCATTGTTGGGAAGTCTTACAAGCAGAAGATATCTGGTGCTTGAAACCCGCAGCACTCGAGCAGCACCCGCTTCACGAAGAAATTGCAGACCACAGGTGACTCCCCTTCTGACTTCTTCGCTGTGACTCGGACAGTGTTTCGCACTCCCCAGCCTGGTAGTCGGGATCTAGCTGCAGCCATAGCTCACACGTCGAGTCTAAACTGTATCGGCGTTAGGCCTAAACCAGAGGCTTAGACCAGCATGTAGATCCACCAATAGCAGCAGAGCGCTAAACGTTTCCTCTTCGACGACTTTAAACCCCCCGTGTTCTCCAATCTACGATCGACATCAAAATCCTCTTAGCCAAGTGATCGTGGTTTCACCCCTGCCAGGTAAGTTTTTCCCTCCCTTATCCAGATGCTGGAAGGAGTCCGGGGAGTGTATCAATTGCGGGAATGAAATTGGTGCTGGAATTTGCAGACCACAAAGTAAAATAGCAGGGAGAGAATTGCGTGGGTAAATGGCTGGGCAAAATGTAGTTGTGCAAGTTGTGGGTCAATTGCAGGCAGAGTATTGAAGTATGCGGAGAAAGAATAATTGTCCGGTGATAAAGCAATGGAGAAAATAATTGTGGATGGACATTTGCTGGGAGAAAAGATGCTTAACATGCATTGACGATAAATGACAACTGCAAAGTGGTGAAATGCACAAACTGTACATGACGGACGAAACTGAAACATAGCAAGAAAATACAATTCTGTTTTTAATTTATAAATCAGGGGAGAGCACAAACACAGTCCCCCACTACCACAAATTTTGCAGTCGAGTATCCCACATTTGGGGACATCGCAGGCGTCAGCACACCCGCAGTGCAATGGGCTCGCCTCGACCTGGGCGAACCACCTTCTTTTTTTTCCAAAAAATATACTTTATTCATAAAATCTATCATAAACATTACAGAACATTTCGAATTGTCTTGACTGTACATTTCCATCAGAGTTACACATTCCCTTACTACACACATATCGCTCTTTACGTTACAATTCCTTCTCAAACATTTACATTGTCATGTTTCTTTTATACATTGGAGTGTTAATGACCCAGACTGAGGGGGGTTTACACTGTTACCCGCCCCTCGGTGTACATTTGCTGGTAAGACCTCACACAGTGGTCTTTCCCCATTGCGCCTTGGCGGCAGCTGCCCTGAGCTTGAGTGCATCCCTCAGCATGTAGTCCTGGACCTTGGAATGTGCCAGTCTGCAACACTCGGTCGATATGTAGCGATATGTGTGTAATGTTATCAAAATTGAATGGAAGAAAATTAGATTGTGTTGAACTCAAATTCTTTAAATGTTTTCACCAGGCAATGCAGACAGTGGCTCGAGACTGTGAGGCACTCCAGAAGCACGGGGGGTGGGTATAGGCTGTGAGGAGACACTTGTCATTGTGGGTCCAGTGACACTCAGACACACACAGACTGTACAATCCACATTGATATCACTGTAAATCCACAAACAGAATCTCAGTAAGGTTCCACATCCTCTGTCCAGTTCTGTGTTGGGGGTTCAGTGTTGGATATTTCAATCTGCGGCAACATTCCCGACCAGAGTAAAAGGCATTAACCAAAAATTGGCTCAAAGCACTGCTATCCTGGAATGAACATACCAATGGACAGGGATCAGATTGAGAAACATCCCAACATGTCAGAGATTCAGGGCAGGAATCTGCTCATTCAATGTGTGTGTGTTCCCTCTGTCTCAATCTGGTTTATAATAACTCTGACTTGTTTGTATTTGGATGTTGCTGGGAGATTGTGCAACCAAAAGTGAATCATTGGCTTGTGTGTTATTCTGTTTAAAAGTGTTCTTGTTTTCTCGTTTTATCAAACTTCTTCTCTCTCCCGCAAAGAATGTTAAAACCTCCAACGTGAAGATCCAAAGAGGGAGAGCTTGGGGCCAGGACTCCTGACCAGAGGGGACGGACTGAGATCTTCTCCAAGTCTGCACCCCATGGGCCCATTTGAGTTTGTGTCTGTTTCTTACCCCGAGATTTAATTTCCTCTCTGGGACCCGGTGTTTGGCTGGCTCTGGTCAACGCTGGACCGAGAGCCTGGAGTTTTAAACAGGTTTAAACACTGGGGTTGAAGTCTTGAAAACTATAACAAGCATGTTCACCCCCCCGGCTGTGTGACAAACAGGATCTCCCACAGGAGGAAATTAAAAGTGTAAATGTGAAACTGTCTGAACTCTTGTTCTAATCCAGGAATAATTCATGCTTTTCCGGCTGTGCTACCAATGTAAGGGTTAAATTTCCCACGGCCTTTTCAATTCAATTTCCTGGGGTCTGGATTGAGATTTCTCTCTCCAACTTTCTCTTTTTCTGGAGACTGCGCTCTCCAAGAAATAATCTCAAGTGAATGAAAAGATTGTTCCTGACATAGATCCACACAAGGGGCAGGAAAGGACATTACACATGGGGGATGGGGCAGGAGTTTCACGCGGTGGGAATTACACAGGGGGCTGTTCACAGGGAGGTTATAAAGAGGTGGGTGAGGTGGGCTGTTGGCTTCGGACGGGGAATTGGAAGGGGGGTGTTCACAGGGAGGGAATTAGTGTCGACATAGGGACAGGTTGTTGTTTCAAATGGGGAACGGTCGTTTGCAATGCTGAATGTAAATTAGTTAATTTATACAGAGATAATGGGATGCTGGGAGGAGTCCGGGGAGTGTATCAATTGCGGGAATAAAATTGGTGCTGGAATTTGCAGACCGCAAAGTAAATTAGCAAGGAGAGAATTGCGTGGGTAAATGACTCGGCAAAATGTGGTTGTGCAAGGGCTGGGTCACGCTATAGACGCCCTTTTCCGCCTTGCCATTCGACTGCGGATGCAAAGGGCTGGACGTCACGTGTGTGAAGTCGTATGAAACGGCAAAAGAAGACAATTCTTGGCTCGCAAAACAGGGCCCGTTGTCAGACATGACGGTGAGCGGGATGCAATGGTGAGCGAAGGTTTCTTTGCAAGCTCTGATGACAGCTGATGATGTCAAGTCGTGCAGGCGTATGACTTCCGGATAATTTGAAAAATAGTCAATTATAATGACGTTTACCCTGCCGAGCGCATGAAAGTGGTCCACACCCACCTTTGCCCAGGGGGACGTGACCAACTCATGGGACTGAAGTGTCTCAGGGGGTTGCGCTGGCTGAAACCTTTGGCAGGTGGGGCAGTTGAGCACCATGTTAGCGATGTCGTCGCTGATGCCCGGCCAGTACACAGCTTCTCGGGCCCTCCGCCTGCACTTTTCAACTCTGAGATGGCCTTCGTGCAGTTGTTCGAGGACAAGCCAGTGCATGCTGTATGGGATCACAATCCGATCCAACTTTAGGAGGACACCATCAACGACGGCCAAGTCGTCCCGGACATTGTAAAATTGTGGGCACTGCCCCTTGAGCCACCCTTCCGTCATGTGGCACATCACACGTTGTAGAAGGGGGTCAGCCGCAGTCTCACGGCGAATGTGGGCCAGGCGTGCATCAGTAGCCGGCAGATTGGCCGATGTGAAGGCTACTTGTGCGTCGACCTGACAAACGAACCCCTCCGATTCGGGCGGTGTGCTCACTGCTCTGGACAGGGCATCCGCGATGATGAGGTCCTTTCCCGGGGTGTAGACAAGTTGGAAGTCGTACCTCCGGAGCTTGAGCAGAATGCCCTGGAAGCGAGGTGTCATTTCGTTGAGGTCCTTCTGAATGATGCCGACCAGGGGGCGATGGTCGGTCTCCACAGTGAACTGCGGAAGACCATACACTTAATCGTGGAATTTGTCGATGCCGGTCAACAAACCCAGGCACTCCTTTTTAATCTGCGCATAGCGCTGTTCTCTGGAGTTCATAACCCGCGAGGCATAGGCGACCGGGGCCCATGATGCAGTGTCATCCCGTTGCAGGAGTACCGCCCCAATGCCGGACTGGCTGGCATCAGTCGAGATCTTTGTGTCCCGAGTGGTGTCGAAGAACGCCAATACCGGGGCGGTGATGAGCTTGATCTTGAGCTCCTCCCATTCCTTCTGGTGTGCGGGCAGCCACTGGAATTCCGTCGTCTTCTTGACCAGATGGCGAAGAGCCGTTGTGTGCGAGGCAAGGTTGGGAATAAACTTCCCCAGGAAGTTGACCATCCCAAGAAAGCGTAACACTGCCTTCTTGTCTGCTGGCTGCGGCATGGCTGCGATAGCTGCCACTTTGTCGGCATCCGGATGCACCCCTGACCGGGATATGTGGTCCCCCAGAAACTTTAGCTCAGTTTGGCCAAAAGAGCACTTGGCTCGGTTGAGGCGCAGGCCCTGATCTCGTATCCGTGCAAAGACACGCTGGAGACGACTGATGTGCTCCTGTGGTGTGGTGGACCAGATGATGTCGTCATCAACATGGACTCGTACCCCTTCGATGCCCTCCATCATCTGTTCCAAGATGCGATGAAACATCTCGGATGCCGAGATGATGCCAAACGGCATCCTATTGTAGCAGTATCTGCCAAAGGGAGTGTTGAAAGTACACAGCTTCCTGCTGGACTGATCCAGTTGAATCTGCCAAAAACCCTTTGAGGCATCAAGCTTGGTGAACATTTTAGCGCGGGCCATTTCACTCCTGATTTCTTCCCGTTTGGGTATGGGGTAGTGTTCCCTCATGATGTTATTGTTCAGGTCTTTCGGGTCGATGCAGATCCGGAGCTCGCCGGAGGGCTATTTTACGCACACCATGGAGCTGACCCATGGCGTTGGCTCCGTGACCCGGGAAAGCACTCCTTGGTCCTGAAGGTCCTGCAGCTGCTGCTTGAGGCGGTCCTTGAGTGGTGCTGGGGCTCTACGAGGTGCGTGAATGACCGGGGTGGCGTCCGGTTTGAGCCGTATTCTGTACGTGTAGGGCAGAGTGCCCATGCCCTGGAAAACCTCCTGGTTGTGGGCGAGGAGCGAGTGGAGCTGCGCCCTAAAGTCTGTATCCGGGAAATCGGACGTGCCTTCTGGAGACAAAGTGTGTACCCGCTGAACGAGGTGGAGGATCTTGCACGCCTGTGTGCCTAACAGAGAGTCCTTCGAGGATCCAACTATCTCAAGAGACAGTGTGGCTGTTTGTGAATTGTGTGCAACCTTGAGCTGGCAGGACCCCATGGCCAGGATAATGTTTCCGTTGTAATCAACCAGCTGACAGTGGTATGGCCGAATGGGTGTGGAAGGCTGACCATGCAATGAGATTGGCGGAGGCACCAGTGTCTAAGCGGAATGTGATTGGTGATCGGTTGACCGTCAGGGTGGCACACCATTCATCGCCCGGATTAATGCTGTGCACTGGCATCGGCTGGTGGGTCCGACTCGGGGACATCCGGTTCTTGTTTATTACCGCAGCGCAGAAGAGTTCCCGGTCGTCGGTATCCCCGGTCTGCACGTCGTCAGGGTATCACTCGGTGTATGGGGGCTGATTGGCCTGCAAGTCCCTGCGAGGCTGGCGGAATTGCAGAGAGTTGGCAGGTTGAGCTGCTCAACAGCAGGCAGCGTAGTGGCCCATCCTGCCACAGCGGAGGTATTGTCGCGCTTTGGCCGGACAATGCCGCTTTAAGTGTGCAGATCCACAGTTGCCGCACGTCGTGACGTCATGGCGTTCGTTGCACTACTGCGCATGCGCAGTGCGGTCTTGCGGAGAGCGCGTCTGCGCATCCCGTCCCTCTGCATCGACGTCCTCTCTTTTGGCGCGGAAAGCGCGCAAAATGGCCACCCCCATCCGGGCCGCGGGCCGGGAGGAACTCGATCGACTGGACCCGCTCGGGGTCGTAGGACCCCTGCCGTGCCGATTCGGCCGCCTGGAATTGGGAGTACCGGCTGGTCGCATTTTCTTGGAGGACGCAGGTCTCGATGGCGGTGGCTAGGGTGAGGCGCTTTATTTTGAGGAGCTGCTGGCATTGGGTGTCCGAGATAACCCCAAAAACTATCTGATCCCGAATCATGGAGTCGGAGGTGGCCTCATAGCCTCAGGACTGCGCGAGGATACGGAGATGTGTCAAATAAGATTGAAAACGCTCATCCTTACCTTGCAGGCGCTGCTGGAAGAGGTACCTCTCGAAGCTCTCGTTAACTTCCACATTGAAGTGTTCCTCAAATTTTAGGAGGACCGTCTTGTACTTCGTCTTGTCCTCGCCTTTCATGAATGCTAGGGAGTTGTAGATGTGGATGGCGTGTTGCCCCGCCGTGGAGAGTAGGAGGGCGATCTTCCTGGTGTCCGATGCATTCGCCCTGTCTGTGGCTTCTAGGAAGAGTTGGAAGCGCTGTTTAAACAGCTTCCAGTTGATGCCAAGATTTCCAGTGATTCGGAGCGACTGTGGTGGGCTGATGGTTTCCATTGCGCAGGATGGTGGGTTTCTGAAGAGGTGCAGGTAGGTCTGACAGTCCCTGGCGAGTTTCCAGACCTGGTATCATGTCGTGTTGGGTGTTCCGATACACAAACGAACCAACACGGTTGTCGATGGTACAACTCTGTTTTATTATTCTGTACAATAATAACTATTAACTTCTGGCTGTGGTTCGTACTTCACCAGTTAACCTGTGGACCCAGCCCTAGCACTATCTTAGTGAGGCACTCAGCACATGGTGTATGTCTGAGTGGCACGCTGTGAGCTCTGTGCTCTGAGCTATCTCCTGGTAGCATCAGTGGGAACTGTGGTGTTCCCTGTTTTATAGTGCGTGTGCTCTCACTGGTGATTGGCTGCGATGTTGTGTGTGTGTGTTGGTTGGTCCAGCTACCTGTCCATCAATGTGTGTGTGTGATTGCACCATGATATGTTAATGTGGATATCATGACAACTATTACCCGCCCCTCGGTGTACATTTGCTGGAAAGACCTTACACAGTGGTCTTTCCCCATTGCACCTTGGCGGCAGCTGCCCCAAGCTTGAGTGCGTCCCTCAGCACATAGTCCTGGACCTTGGAATGTGCCAGTCTGCAACACTCAGTCGAGGACAGCTCTTTGCACTGGAAAATCAGCAGGTTTCGGGCAGACCAAAGAGCATCTTTCACCGAGTTGATGACCTTCCAGCAGCAGTTGATGTTTGTTTCGGTGTGTGTCCCTGGAAACAGTCTGTAGAGCACAGAGTCCTGTGTCACAGAGCTGCTCGGGATGAACCTTGACAAATACCACTGCATCTCTCTCCAGACCTTCTTTGCAAAGGCACATTCCACAAGGAGGTGGGTGACCGTCTCATTTCCCCCACAGCCACTCCGAGGGCAGCATGCAACGGCGCTGAGCCTTCGGGTGTACATGAAGAATCTGACGGGGAGAGCCCTTCTCACCACCAGCCAAGCTAGGTCTTGGTGCTTGTTTGTAAGTTCTGGTGATGAGACGTTCTGCCAGATGACTCTGACAGTCTGCTCAGGGAACCATCCAACGTCCTCCACAGTCTGCTTTTCCCTGAGGGCCTCGAGGACATTACGTGCTGACCACTGCTTCATCGCCTTGTGGTCAAAGGTGTTTTTCTTCAAAACCTTTTCCACGAGGGACAGGTGGTACGGTACGGTCCAACTACTTGGAGCGTTCCGCGGCAATGAGGCCAGGCCCATCGTTCGTAACACCGGGGACAGGTAGACCCTCAGGATGTAGTGACACTTGGTGTTTGCATACCGGGGGTCCACACACAGCTTGGTGCAGCTGCACACAAAGGCGGACAGGGAATTGGAAGGGGGGTGTTCACAGGGAGGGAATTAGTGTCGACATGGGGACAGGTTGTCATTTCAAACGGGGAGGGGCCGCTGCGTGTTTGCAATGCTGAATGTAAATTATTAATTTACAGAGAGATACAAGGGTGCTAGAAGGGTGCGGGGAGTGGAACAATTGCAATGTAAAATTGGTGCTTGGCATTTGTAGATCATGAAGTAAAATAGCAGGGAGAGAATTGCGTGGGTAAATGTCTATCGGATATGTTTGTGGTCCAAATTGCAGGCAGAGTATTGAAGTATGCGGGGAAAGAACAATTGTGCGGTGATGAAGCAATGGAGAAAATAGTGGGGTCCGGATATTTGCTGAGAGGAAAGACGGCAAACATGCAAAGACAATAAATGAAAAGCGCAACAGCATAAATGGAGAGTATGTGACACGCAACACACGACCAAATTCTGATTTTTGTTTAATAAATCAGGGAACAGCGCGAACACAGTCCCCCACTACCACAAATTTTGCAGTCGAGTATTCTGCATTTGGGGACATCGCAGGCGTCTTCACACCCGAAGTGCAATGGCCTAGCCTCGTCCTGAGCGAACCACCTTCGTGATCATGGTTTTTTTCCAAAAAATATACTTTATTCATAAAATCTATCATAAACATTACAGAACATTTCGAATTGTCTTGACTGCACATTTCCATCAGAGTTACACATTCCCTTGACTTTCTTCCATTCAATTTTGATAACACTACACACATATCGCTTTTTAAGTTACAATTCCTTCTCAAACATTTACATTGTCATGTTTCTTTTATACATTGGAGTGTTAATGACCCAGACCGAGGGGGGTTTACACTGTTACCCGCCCCTCGGTGTACATTTGCTGGTAAGACCTTACACAGTGGTCTTTCCCCATTGCACCTTGGCGGCAGCTGCCCCAAGCTTGAGTGCGTCCCTCAGCACATAGTCCTGGACCTTGGAATGTGCCAGTCTGCAACACTCGGTCGATATGTAGCGATATGTGTGTAATGTTATCAAAATTGAATGGAAGAAAATTAGATTGTGTTGAACTCAAATTCTTTAAATGTTTTCACCAGGCAATGCAGACAGTGGCTCGAGACTGTGAGGCACTCCAGAAGCACGGGGGGTGGGTATAGGCTGTGAGAAGACACTTGTCATTGTGGGTCCAGTGACACTCAGACACACACAGACTGTACAATCCACATTGATATCACTGTAAATCCACAAACAGAATCTCAGTAAGGTTCCACATCCTCTATCCAGTCCTGTGTTGGGGGTTCAGTGTTGGATATTTCAATCTGCGGCAACATTCCCGACCAGAGTAAAAGGCATTAACAAAAAATTGGCTCAAAGCACTGCTATCCTGGAATGAACATACCAATGGACAGGGATCAGATTGAGAAACACCCCAACATGTCAGAGATTCAGGGCAGGAATCTGCTCATTCAATGTGTGTGTGTTCCCTCTGTCTCAATCTGGTTTATAATAACTCTGACTTGTTTGTATTTGGATGTTGCTGGGACATTGTGCAACCAAAAGTGAATCATTGGCCTGTGTGTTATTCTGTTTAAAAGTGTTCTTGTTTTCTCGTTTTATCAAACTTCTTCTCTCTTCACGTAACGTGAAGATCCAAAGAGGGAGAGTTTAGGACCAGGACTCCTGACCAGAGGGGACGGACTGAGATCTTCTCCGAGTCTGCACTCCATAGGCCCACTTGAGTTTGTGTCTGTTTCTTACCCCGAGATTTAATTTCCTCTCTGGGACCCGGTGTTTGGCTGGCTCTGGTCAACGCTGGACCGAGAGCCTGGAGTTTTAAACAGGTTTAAACACTGGGATTGAAGCCTTGAAAACTATAACAAGCATGTTCACCCCATGCCGCCCCTGTGACACCATGCCACCCCATCTGTGAGGATTTGTGGGGACTTTAAGGTCACCATAAACCCAGTGTTATCATAGAAGTTACAGTGCAGAAGGAGGCCATTCGGCCCATCGGGTCTGCACCGGCTCTTGGAAAGAGCACCCTACCCAAGCCCACACCTCCACCCTATCCCCATAACCCAGTAACCCCACCCAACACTAAGGGCAATTTTGGACACTAAGGGCAATTTGGCATGGCCAATCCACCTAACCTGCACGTCTTTGGACTGTGGGAGGAAACCGGAGCACCCGGGGGAAACCCACGCACACACGGGGAGAACGTGCAGACTCCGCACAGACAGTGACACAAGCCGGGAATCGAACCTGGCACCCTGGAGCTGTGAAGCAATTGTGCTAACCACCATGCTACCATGCTGCCCTATGTGCTGAACAGTGCCCATTACATCACACTGAGAACCTGTTTGCGGGATTGGTAGGAGGCCAACATTTTAGGACTGAGTTTAGGAGGAACTTCTTCACCCAAAGGTTGTGAATCGATGGAATTCCTTGCCCCGTGAAGCAGTAGATGCTCCTTCATTAACTGTTTTAAAGATAAAGACAGATAGTTTTTTGAAGAATAAAGGGATTAAGGGTTCTGGTGTTCGGGCCGGAAAGTGGAGCTGAGTCCACAAAAGATCAGCCATGATCTCATTGAATGGCGGAGCAGGCTCGAGGGGCCAGATGGCCTAAACCTGCTCCTAGTTCTTATGTTCTTATTTCAGCAAATTTGACCTGAGCCAGGCTTACTTGCAGATGAATGTGGACAAGAGGTCACAGGAACCTCTGATAATTGTGACCGACAAGGGCTTGTCCTGGCACCGAAGAACGCCGTTTGGTATCACATCAGCTCCTGCATTGTTTCAAAGGGAAGCGGATCCGATCCTGAGTGGAGTGGGCTGAGTCCAGTGTTCTCGGGACAACATCCTAGTCACTGGAAAATATGAAGAGGAGCAACTGGGAAACTTGGATGCCGCTCTCCAGAGATTGGAAGATGATGGTCTGAGAGTCTGTAAGGACAAGTGTGAGGTCTTCCAATCCTTCATTGAGTACCTGGGACATGTGATTGACTCCACCGGCCTTCACAAATTTCCTTCGAAGATTAAGGCCATCACAGAGGTACCTGCACCTCCTTCCTGAGATCGTTGAATTATTATGGAAGATTTGTCCAAAACTTGGCAACACAACCTCTTCTGCCAGAACAATACATGAAATGGTCAGACCAATGAAACAATTGCCTTTGTTCAGGCCACAGAAGCATCAGTTAAGTCTGCCGCTCTCAAGTACTTTGATCCTACCTTACCCGTTCAGATAGCTTGTGATGCATCTCCTTACGGTGTAGGAGTGGGGGGTCTCCCATCACATGCCATCGGCTAAAGAAAGACCCATTGATGTTGCTTCTCGAACCTCAAGCAAAGCTGAGAGTAAATATACCCAGATTGAACGGGAAACGTCGGGGATCATCTTCGGCATCAAGAAATTCCAGCACTTCCTGAATGGGAGAGAGTTTACATTGCTGACGGACCATCGCCCACTCACTACCATTTTTGGACCACACGTGGGAATTCTGACGCTCGCTGCCAGTAGGATGCAATGATGGGCATTGCTCTTCTCTGCACATACTTACATCATTAATTACCCCCAGTCTAGTTGACATGGTAACACGGACGGACTTCCAAGATTTCCATTTTTTAAAAAATAATTTAGAGTGCCCAATTATTGTTATTTTTTCCAATTACTGGGCAATTTAGCATGGCCAACCCTGCACATCTTTGGGTTGTGGGGGTGAGAACCACGCAGACACGGGGAGAATGTGCAAACTCCAAACGGACAGTCGAATCCGTTGGGAAAGGGAATATTTTGAACATTAAACAAGTGGACAACTCACCAGTCACTCCAAGTCAGTGAGAAAACACACTGGGAATGACCCTGTGCTCTCAGAGGTGATGGGCCTGGTTTTACAAAGTAAGCCTTCAGGACTAAGGCCTAGCCTGAAGCCTGACTTCTCCAGGAGGATGGAGCTCTCAGTTCAG
The DNA here is from genome assembly GCF_047496885.1 of Scyliorhinus torazame. NCBI lineage: Eukaryota > Metazoa > Chordata > Chondrichthyes > Carcharhiniformes > Scyliorhinidae > Scyliorhinus > Scyliorhinus torazame. Next base: position 186,895,178 of record NC_092720.1, on the reverse strand, counting down.
TCAGGGTGTCTTCTATGGGGACTCAGAGTGATTATTCCGCCACCATTGTGGAAACGGGTGTTAGAGAAGCTATATGAGGGCCACTGTGGAGACGTACGCATGAAGGAAATGGCGAGAAGTTATTTCTGGTGGCCGTGACTGGACACGGAAATCGAAGAGAAACGAGAACATGTTCTTCCCCCGTGCGAACCCTGCCACCCTTAGCGCCTCTTCATCCCCGGGAGTGGCCTGAAGAGGCTTGGCAATGCCTGCTTGTGGATTCTGCAGGGCCTTCTGAAGGACACATGTTTTTAGTAACGTTTGATGCTCGTGCTAAATGGCCAGAGGACATCTATCCGAGGAGACCATTCAGCTCCTTGAGTTTGTTCCACTGTCCCGCTCAATCATGGCTGATCTCGATCGTGACTCAATCCACCTGCCTCCCTTTGATTTTTAAAAAAACATATATTTTATTAAAGTTTTCAAACACAATTTTTCCCCCTTACAAATCAAAAAAAACGGTAACATGACAACTGATAGATAACATTGTTTAAATAAAATAGTGAACTAACAAAATAACACAAAATAGTTCTCCCCCCCCGCCCCTTCACCCCATCTAGAACACAAACAATTTACCCCTCCCCCCCTTCCCTCCCCCTCCAACATTGTCGCCTCCGACATTGTCGGGGGTAGGGTCCCCCCTTCTCTGGCCTCGTTAAAGGTTCTTACCAGCAGCGGGGCCAACAAGGCCACGTATTTCCTGTAAAATTCCACCGGGAACCCGTCAGGTCCCGGGGCCTTCCCTGCCTGCATGTTCCCCAGCCCTTTGGTCACCTCGTCCACTCCAATTGGCGCCCCCAGGCCTGCCACCTCCTGCTCCTCCACCCTCGGGAACCTTAGTTGGTCCAGAAACTGCTGCATCCCCTCTTTTAACCTCTCATAAAAGGTCTTGAACACCTCATTTACCTTCCCTGCTCTCCGCACCGTGGTTCCCGTTTCATCCCTAACTCCCCCTATTTCCCTCGCCGCTGTCCTCTTAAGAAGCTGGTGGGCCAACAGGCTACTCGCCTTTTCCCCATATTCATATCTCATCCCCTGTGCCTTCCTCCACTGTGCCTCTGCCCTCCCTGTGGTCAGCAGGCCAAACTCCGTCTGGAGTCGTCTCCTCTCCCTATATAGTCCTTCGTCCGGGGCCTCCGCATATTTTTTATCCACACTCAAAATCTCCCCCAGTAATCTTTCCCTCTCTTTGGCCTCTGTTTTCCCCTTGTGAGCCCTGATGGAGATCAACTCTCCCCTGACCACCGCCTTCAGCGCTTCCCATACTACCCCCACTCGGACCCCCCCATCATCGTTGGCCTCCAGGTACCTTTCGATACATCCCCGCACCCTTCCGCAGACTCCCTCATCCGCCAATAATCCCACATCCAGTCGCCAGAGTGGACGCTGTTCCCTCTCCTCTCCTAGTTCCAGATCCACCCAATGTGGGGCATGGTCTGAAACAGCTATGGCAGAGTACTCCGTTCCTTCCACCCTCGAAATCAGTGACGTTCCCAAAACGAAGAAATCTATCCGGGAGTATACCTTATGGACATGGGAGAAAAAGGAGAACTCTTTGGCCAGCGGCCTAGCAAATATCCACGGATCCACTCCCCCCATTTGGTCCATTAACCCCCTAAGCACCTTAGCCGCTCCCGGCCTTCTTCTGGTCCTGGATCTAGATCTATCTAACCCTGGGTCTAGCACGGTGTTGAAGTCCCCCCCCCATTACCAGGTTTCCTACCTCCAGGTCCGGGATGCGTCCCAGCATCCGCTTCATAAATCCCGCATCATCCCAGTTCGGGGCTTATACGTTGACCAGCACGACCTCCGTTCCCTGCAGTCTGCCACTCACCATCACATATCTGCCCCCGCTGTCCGCTACAATGTTCCTAGCCTTGAACGACACCCGTTTCCCCACCAATATGGCCACCCCTCTATTCTTTGCGTCCAGCCCTGAGTGGAACACCTGTCCCACCCATCCTTTCCTTAACCTAACCTGGTCCGCCACCTTCAGATGCGTCTCTTGAAGCATGGCCATGTCTGCCTTCAGCCCTTTTAAGTGCGCGAACACTCGGGCTCTCTTAATCAGCCCATTTAGGCTTCTCACGTTCCACGTGATCAGCCGGACTGGGGGGCTGCCCGCCCCCATCCCCTGTCGACTAGCCATCACCCTCTCTGGGCCAGTCCCACGTCCCGGTTCCGGGCACCCACCCGTCCCCCAGGCGGCGTATTCCCGCCTCGACCACCTTTTCTCTTACCAGCTCCCTTTCGATCTCAGCAGCAGCAACCCAGTTGTCCCTCCCCCCCGCTAGATCCCCATCTAGCATGGTTACTCCCCCCATATTGCTTCCGAAAGTCAGCTGACTTCAACTGACCCCGGCTTCTCCCGCTCTCTCCTTGACCCCCCCCCCGTGTGAGGAACTCCCATCCTCCTTGCGCCTATCTTCCCGCCATCATCTCTCTGGCGCGGGAAAAGAAAAAGAAACCCCGCGCTTTCTAGAACCATCCCACCCCCCATGGCGCAGCTCCCCCTACAGCCCCGTTCCCATTCCCCATCCCCCGCCTGTGTCTCTTTTTCGCCCCCACCGGCGCCCACATTTCTCAGTGTCCCCCCCTCCCCAATTTACACCTCTATACATCAGCATTGTCGTTTCCCCTCCAACATCAGTCCCTCAGTTCTGGTCCAGTTTCTCTTTTTGAATGAAGGTCCATGCTTCTTCCGACGTTTCAAAATAGTAATGTCTGTCCTGGTGCGTGACCCATAATCGCGCCGGCTGCAACATCCCGAACTTCACTTTCTTCTTGTGTAGCACCTCCTTGGCTCGATTAAAACTCGCCCTCCTTCTCGCCACCTCCGCACTCCAGTCCTGATACACTCGTATCACCGCATTCTCCCATCTGCTACTTCGTACCTTCTTGGCCCATCTCAGAACAACCTCTCTGTCATTGAAGCGGTGAAATCGCACGATCATCGCCCTAGGTGGTTCTCCCACCTTTGGTCTCCTCGCAAGGACCCGATGGGCCCCTTCCACTTCCAAGGGGCCCAAGGGCGCCTCAGCTCCCATTAGCGAGCGTAGCATCGTGCTCGCATAAGCCCCGTCAGCTCCTTCCACTCACTCGGGGAGACCCAGGATCCGGAGGTTCTTTCTCCTTGATCTATTTTCCAGGACTTCAATTCTTTCGATGCACTTCTTATGAAGCGCCTCGTGCATCTGCATTTTGACTGCTAGGCCCAGGATCTCGTCCTCGTTGTCCGTTACCTTCTGCTCCACCACACGGAGCTCTATCTCCTGGGCCTTTTGTGTCTTTTTAAGCCCCTCGATTGCCTGTAGCATCGGGGCCAGCACCTCCTTTTTTAGCAGCTCCACACACCGTCTTAAAAATTCATCCTGGTCTGGTCCCCATGTCGGCTGGGCTCCCTCCTACGCCATCTTGCTCCTTTCTTTCTTCTGCCGCTGCCCTCGAGGAGTCTCCGTGATCTGGCCGCCGCCGCCGATCTTTTTCTTTCCCACTGGGGGCGACTCCCTGTTGCTTCACCCCACACCGGGTTTCGTCGAAATATTTTTTCCCGTTGGGGCTCTTAAAAGAGCCCGAAGGTCCGTCTAAGCTGGAGCCGCCGAAACGTGCGGCTTAGCTGGTCATCGCCGCAACCAGAAGCCCTGCCCCCCTTTGATATACCACAATCCCTTGCGGTCCATGGCTAACTAAGAATGTTAAGGATGGTATACAATTACAAGCAAAGGCACAAAAAGCTGTCAAGGTTAGCGGTAGCCCGGAAGATTGGGAAAATTTCAAGAGACAGCAAAGATTGACGAAGAAAAGGAAGAGGATTAAGATGGGAGCCGAAGAGGTAACAAAGAAGAAATTTTGAAAAACAAGGGAATGACAGAGGCTGTGAGCAAGTATGTTGCGGCTTCGTTGCAGAAGTCACAAAAGACATTACAAGAATAGTAGAAAATCAAGAGGCAAAGGGGACGTAAATTGCCCTAATCCCTCCCCTGAGCCCCATACACTGGCCCCTGAGCCCCATACACTGGCCCCTGCCTCCCGGACCCCAGATACCAGACAGTGCTATCTTCAAATGCACTGAGCAGCTATTGTTGTCCGTTTGGTGTTCTGGCTGATTGTACAGTGCATCATTAGTCCCTTCACACGGATATTGACAGCATAGAAAGAGGGGACCTTCAGCCCATCGTATCTTTGGCGGCCATCAAGCTGCTATCTATTCTAATCCCATTTTCCAGCACTTGGTCCATAACCTTGTGTGCTGTGGCCTTTCAAGTGTTCATCTAAATGCTTCTTAAATGTTATGGGGGTTCGCGCCTCTCCCACCCTTTCAGGCAGTGAGTTCCAGACTCCCACCACCCTCTGGGTGAAAAAGGTTTTCGTCAAATACCCTCTGAATCACCTATCCCTTACCTTAAATCTATTCCTCGGGAAAAGAGGAAAAGTTCTTTCCAATCCACGCTATCTATGCCCCAAACTATTTTACGCACTTCAATCAGGTCCCCCCTCAGTCTTCTATGTTCCGAGGAAAATAGCCCCAACCTATATGGGTGCCACTGTGGCACAGTAGTTAGCACTGCTGCCTCACTGCGTCAGGGACCCAAGTTCGAGTCTGGCCTTGGGTGACTGTGTGGAGTTTTCACTTTCTCCCCGTGTCTGTGTGGGTTTCCTCCACTTGCTCCGGTTTCTTCTCACAGTCTAAAGATCTGCAGATTAGGTGGGGTTGCGGTGGAGAAGGCAAAGGCATTGTGCTCTTTCAAAGGCTCGGTGCAGACTCAATGGGCTGAACGGCCTCCTTCTGCACTGCAGGGATTGTATGAACTTTATGGATTCCATCCAAAATGCATTTGCCCAGGCAACATCCTGGTGAATCTCCGCTGAACCCTCTCTAGGACAATCACATCCTTCCTATGGTGTGGTGACCAGAACTGCACAGAGTGCTGTAGCTGTGACCTAACCAGTGTTTTATACGCTCCATCATAACCTCCCCACTCTGATTTTTTGTGATGTTGACTGAGGGATAAATATTGGCTCTTCTTCGAAATCGTGCCTTGGGATCTTTCCACAATCACCCACGTGGACAGCTAGGTGGGGGGGGCCTCTGTTTCACCTGAAATATGGCGGCCGGATTCTCCGTTTCTGAGTCGAAGTGTTGGCGCCAACGGAGAATGCGTGGACGTTCATGTCAGAAAAATCAGCGTGAAACCCGCACCGATTCTGCTCCCGGTGAGGGGCGAGCACAGGCACCGCATGGAACACCAACGAAACCCACGAAAAACGGCGCAGAATCACTGGATCCATGGTGGACACTCGCAGGGCTGACACTAAGCCGCGCTTAAACAATACACCCCCCCCGACACACACTGATCGGGGCTGAAAAGATGGGACAGGTTGTATTGGAACGTGCCCATAATGCTGATGAGTCGGCTGGGGCCAGCGGACACCCAGGGGGTGCCCTGGGGGGGGGGGGGGGGCAGTTAATTGACCCAGTGCACCAGGTTTAAAGCGGGCTGTCAGCAGCATGCACAGCTGCATGGCTGCCTTGCTGACTGTGGGAATGGTGTAGCGTACCCGTCCACCCCGACCCCACAGCTACCTCCTGGCCAACCCCAGTACTCTCTCCAGCCCTGGCAGAAGGCCCCTGGCCAGTGGCATGGCTGTCGGCGAACTTTGGTGGTGTTGGACACTGACTGTACACCCCCCCTCTCTCTCTCAGAGCAGCCACCACACCAGGTTCATAATTTCTTCGGGAAACCAGCCCATCGGAGGTGGAGAATCGCAGGTGGGCCCACTAATGATATACAACCGGTGTTGCAACGACACGTATTGTGCATCGCATTGACGCCATTTTAGAGGGGCGGCATCGTGATTCGGCGGCAAACCGGCACTGGCCGCGATTTCGGTGTCGGGAGCTATTCTCCGCCTGATCGTACGCCCCGATCTCACCGGTAGCTAAAGGAGAATCCTGCCCGGCGTTGCTGACAGTGCAGCCCTCCCTTAGTAAGGCACTGAAGAATTTTGTGTGCGAGTGGGACTTGAACCAGGTACTTTGCCATTCTGAGGTGCAGCGACAGAAAAAGAGCAGACCTGCAGCTTCAGATCCAGTCTAAATTGTGGGTCCGGATCCAAAACATATTCTCTATTTCTCTCTGTCTGAATGGACTCTGCTAGGCCTCACAGCCTCACTCCCAGGGGAACGCAGTCCAGCACGTCACGGTTTCCCTGTTCAAGGTCAAACGCTATTGAATATCGGAAACTGTAAGGTCAGAGTCCTGTGCAATAATCTGTTCAGTTAAAGTATAACTGTCTGGACAGGGAAGGTGTGGGTTAAAATCCCTCTGCTCGACGACTAAGGAATTTGAGAGGGTTGCTTGGCAATCATTAAGAAAGGGGAGGGACAGGAGGACCAAACCAGACGATAAGATCAGAAAATATTCTTATATCCCAGTTTTACTGGCGTTCCATTTTAAAGTAGACAAGACCAGTTCAGAGCAGGATTCTCATTTCCCTGTTTCTGGTTTGCATATGATGTCTGCCTCCAGTATCTGCCCCACAGACTACACATTGGGCCTACTGGCCTTAACGCTGCTCCTTGTCCTGCTGGTTTCCCTCGTACGGCGTAAGGGCGGAGAGGGAGACAACCTCCCTCCCGGACCCAGTCCCCTACCCCTGATCGGCAACCTGCACCAACTGGACCTCAAGAGGCTGCACTGGTCTCTCATGCAGGTTAGTGAGAATCTTTCCCTGAGGACTGCGGGGCACCGGGGATTTACCAGTTACACATCCCAAGGAGATGTGCTGGGGGTGGAGGGGTTGGGGAAGGGATGTGGGGGGGCTCTGAAATAAGGAAAGGGCAGACCTTGAGATGAAGCACATCTTTGATGATTTTTAAATGTGTGGTCTGTAATCTGAGAGTCTGCAATCTGAGACACTGTAACCTGAGGGACTGCAATTTGAGAGCATATGATCTGAGAATCTGTGATTTGAGAGTCTTTGATCTGAGAGTCTTTGATCTGAGTGCCTGTAATGTGAGAGTCTGTGATCAGAGAGTCTGAAATATGAGAGTCTGTGATCAGAGAGAATCTGATTTGAGTGTCTGCGATCAGAGAGTCTGTGATCAGAGTCTGTGATCAGAGAGCCTGTGATCTGAGAGTCTGGATATGTGCATCTCTGACTTGTAAGTCTGTGATTCTGGATCCGTGAACTGTGGTTCTGAATCTGTGATCTGTGAGTCTGTGATCTCTTGTCTGAAATTCTGTGATCTAAGTCTGCTGTCTGTGATCTGAGATTTTGTGATTTGAGATTTTATGATCTGAGAGTCTCTCATCAGTGAGTCTATTATCTGTGAATTGTGATCAGAGAGTCTGTTATTTGTGATCTGAAATGTTATGATCTGTGATCTGAGAGTCTCTGATCTGTGAACCTGTGATCTGTGAGTCTCTTTTTGTGATCTGAGATTTTGTGGACTGTGAGTCAGTGATCGGAGAGTCTCTGATCTGTGAATCTGTGGTTCCTGATCAGTGATCCGGTAGTCTGTTATCTGTGATCTGAGATTTTGTGATCTGTGAGCCTGTGATCGGAGGTTCTCTGAGTCTGTGATCTGAGATTCTCTGAGCCTGTGATCTGAGATTCTGTGAGTCGGTGATCTGAAATTCTGAGGGTGTGATGTCTGGTTCCTAATTGGACTGTGACTGAACCAAATGGGAGGAGAAAGAAAATTGCAAAATAATGTCACTTCACAAGGAGTTGGGCAAGGCAAGTGTGCTAGTGAACATTTACTTTAATCAACGACACGTGTAAAAATTACTTGGTCAAAAAATATCACCTGCGGGATTCTCTGTCGGCGAGATCCACTGCTTTGCCGGCAGTGCCCCACGCAATTTATTATGGCCAATTCACCGAACCTGCACATCTTTGGACTGTGGGAGGAAACCGGAGGAAACCCACGCAGACACGGGGAGAACTTGCAGACTCCGCACAGACATTGACCCAGCGGGGAATCGAACTTGGGATCCTGGAGCTGTGGAGCAACTGTGCAAACCACTGTGCTTCTGTGCTGTCCTGCAGCACGGTAGCACAGTGTTCAGCCAATTAATTACACCAAGGGGAGAAGGCTCCTAACAAGTGATAGTGACAGTAAAGCTTCCTGAATTTTTCTGAGTTATGTAGATAATTAATTACATTGAGGAGACAGAGATGAATTGAAATGAAAATCGCTTATTGTCACAAGTAGGCTTCAAATGAAGTGACTGTGAAAAGCCCCTAGTCGCCACATTCCGGCGCCTGTTCGGGGAGGCTGGTACGGGAATTGAACCGTGCTGCTGGCCTGCCTTGGTCTGCTTTAAAAGCCAGCTATTTAGCCCAGTGTGCTAAACCTGCCTCTGAAAGTGTGAAAGAAGGAAGGTTGCATTGATAGTGTTTTTCACGGCCACTCGTTCAGTGCTCCACAGCCAATGAAGTGTATTCTGTCACTGTTGTAGGAAATCTAGCCGCCAATTTGCACAGCAAGATCCCACTGGCAGCAATGTGATAATCAGATAATCTGATTTATGTGATGTTGATTGAGGGATACAAATTGAGCGGGACACCAGGGGATAACTCCCCTGCCCTTCAAAAGGCCAGAGTGCATCAGGAATGGGAAAAGGGCCTCTCAGTAAATATTCCCGGAGAACCAAAGGGTTTGTTGGTTGGTTCCACTGAATTCGAAAGCGAACGTCACTTCCTGGGCCAGCATTTGTTGCCCATTCGTAACTGACCTTGAACTGAGTGGCGTGTTCAGCTATTTCAGAGGGGCAGCTAAGTGTCAGCCACATTGCTGTGTGAATCTGGGGTCATGTGCAGGCCAGATTGGGTAAGGACAGCAGATTTCCTTCCCTAAAGGTTTTTCACGAAAAGCAACTCATGGTCATCGCGGGACTTTTAATTCCGGATTTTTATTGAATTCAAATCTAGTGGCGGTGGGATTAGAACCCAGGTCCCCGGAACATTACCCTGGGTCTCTGGATTACTCATCCAGTGACAATGCCACTACTCCACTGCCTCTCCAGTATGTTGGAGTCTGGGCGTTAACAGGACCTGCCGCCCAGCAAAATAGTTTGGCTTGCTTGGTGACTGATCCATCCGTCAAAAAACAAATTCCAGTCGGTTTACAAGGATTATCGGTGCACCGGAGCTGATTTGTGATATTAAGGAGGTTGAGGAGATGGAGGGTGCGAATTAATGCCCAGAAAACAGAGGCTTGTTTTGGGAACATACAGCAGGGTGTTTCTTGGCGTCTGCAGCGTCAAGAACAACCCCATTTTCAAACTAGACGGTTGTTTTGCCCTCAACGAGGAATGGCCTGCCGAGGCCACACTTACCTCACTCCCTGTACTGACCAGCTCAGCTCATCAGTGCAGGAAGAGTTCAGGGAGCCAGTTTTAAATGCCGCTCCGAACTCTTAAACCACCCCCCCCATACTCCCCACTGCAGCCTCATTACCCCCCAGTGCCCCAACGCATCTCTCAGGGGATCTTCGGGACCCCTCACTCCACCTCTCAAAGGCAGGACACCCCAGACCTGATACCTGGCAACCTGTCGCCTGGGGACCTTGGCACTGCCAGCCTGGCATCCTGATATTGCCCCTGCCTGCTTGGCAGTGCCACCCAGACACCCTGGGTGACAAAGCCAGTGTCCCAGGTGCCCGAGTGGCAGCGGGAGTGCCAGGGTACCACCCTGCCCAGAGCTCAACCACCCGAGGGCCTCCAATGGCCCAGGAGGCCATTTGATCACAACTGAAATCCAATGTTTATTGGGGCGATCCCGGGTTATGGTGGTTGTGAATCGACGATGATTCTGAGGCGTTAACTTTCACCAGATTGAGGGACTGGGCTTTGAGGCTCAATCAGTTGTTAGTTTCCTCTCTGTTTTTCCCACAACTCGTTCTTCACTTTCGCTCACGAGAAAGGACAATTCAACCTAATTAAAGCTCTCTCTCTCCTTTAGCTCTCAGAGAAATACGGAAGTGTATTTTCAGTGGTGCTTGGGGCACAGAAGGCAGTGGTGCTGGCGGGCTATGACACGGTGAAGGAGGCTCTTGTGGACCATGCTGATCAATTCGCCGGGAGGCCACACATTCCGATCTTTGACCAATATTCGTTCCGATGTGGTAATTGACATTTGTGTAATGATATGTATATCGGTACGCCTGTGAAGGATTAATTATTACATCTCAGTGTAATTCAACACTAGAGGGCACCACCAGCTCACAGAATAAATACAGACCACAGGGAATGTTAGCAAAGGAGAAGTATTGATCACAGCACGAGGAGTAGTTTAGATCAGAGAGAGAGTTAACACGAGGTCATCATTAGTTAATACGAGATTATAGATTACTGTTTAACAGATTCAACCTTACTTTATTAGTAGTTATAGCTCAGTAGTGTGTGTGAACTTTATTTGATTAATCGTTATTCCATAAATTAGTTTTGCTTCAATCTAAAGATTGGTGGTTTCTTCATCATCAACTCATCAGACCATTCCTGACCACAAGGCAAAGAATAACAACATATTACCACAAACTGTAACATAAACATTTGAACCTGTGTTTTTCTTGCGTTGTTTCCTCGGCTCAATCAGTTTGTTGCATCGCAGATATCAAAGTGGGATGGAAGACTGCGGAATTGAGCTATGGCTCATTGACCGCCTTCTCTCTCAGCTCGTTAGTAGCCAAGGGCCGGATGTTACTGTCCCCACCGCAGGTCCCGTCCCCACCCTCACCCCAAGAACTTAGCTTGGGGGGGGGGGGGGAATGGAAGGGTAACCTAAAATATGCCAGGTGGGTATCCCAGCACCTTCCTGCGCACCCCTACCTGGTCTTCATAATACAGGAGGTGTGGCAGAGGCACCTCCTAGCGTGCTGGTCCTTTGACCTATTGAGGCCTATAATTGGCCAATTATTGTCCAATTAAGGCCAATTCAAACTGCCTCCCGTGACCATTGGATAATGATGGGGAGGGGAGTGAAGAGAAGGCCGCTTTTCTTAACATAACTGGTTAAAAGGTGGGAATGGATGCGGAGAGGGTGTTCCACCACATGGGGGCACACACTCCCTCCCACCCAAGGTGTTACCCCGCCACTAGATCATTTGGACATTCTGAATTCTCCCTCAGTGTACCTGAACAGGTGCCGGAATGTGGTGACTAGGAGCTTTTCACAGTAACCTCATTGCAGTATAAACGTAAACCTACCTGTGACAATAAGGATTATGTTTATTATTATATGAATGAAAATGATTTCCATTCACATACGCTCCCATTCTATGCAATATTTGATCAGCTGCTGTTGTGCCACTTCTAGGTATTACATTCAGTGACGGGAAGCAATGGCAGGACACACGAAGGTTTGTGATATCAAAACTCCGTGACTTTGGGATGGGCAAGAAATCCATTGAAGACAAGATTGCTGAAGAGGTCAACTTCCTTGTGAACATCCTTGAGAGCCATAAAGGTGAGCACTTTGTGTGTCAGGCACGTGAAGTGTTGCAATTAATTATTCATTCAAAATTCTCATCTAGGGGTGGCACGGTGGCACAATGGTTAGCACTGCTGCCTATGGCACCGAGGACCCGGGTTCAATCCCGGCCCCGGGTTACTGTCCATGTGGAGTTTGCACATTCTCCCCGTGTCTGTGTGGGTTTCACCCCCACAACCCAATGATGTGCAGGTTAGGTGGATTGGCCGCACTATATTGCCCCTTAATTGGAAAAAAAGAATTGGGTACACGAAGATTAAGAAAAAAAAAAAGAAATTCTCATCTGCACAAATGAGTTTCACTGGAATCATAGTTGTCATAGAATTTACAGTGCAGAAGGAGGCCATTCAGCCCATCGAATCTGCACCGGCTCTTGAAAAGAGCACCCCACCTAAGCCCACACCTCCACCCTAGCCCCATGACCCAGTAACCCCACCCAACACTAAACGCAATTTTGGACACTAAGGGCAATTTAGCATTCCCAATCCACCTAACCTTTTGGACTGTGGGAGGAAACCGGAGCACCCGGAGGAAACCCACGCAAACATAGGGAGAACGTGCAGACTCTGCACAGACAGTGACCCAAGCCGGGAATCGAACCTGGGACTGGAGCTTTGAAGCTATTGTGACTAACCACTGTGCTACCGTGCTGCCCGAATGAAACAGAACTTCCTCAAACTGCATTGAGACAGTTAAATTGGTGCAGTCAAACTTTTAAAAAATATATGTTCATTAAGGCATTGATAAATAAACATCAAACAAACCACAACCTGGAGGAAAAAAGATAACCAACAGGTAATAAGCAGGAGGTCAAAGCACAACTCAATAAATAGCCGACAACCGCACCCCACCCTCCCTCCCATACCCCCCACCCTCTCTGCCTCCACTTTTTCCAGTTAACCCTAATACCCCCCACCCCCCATTCCCCTGTCCCTCTGCTAACTTAACTGTCCTGGAAGAAGTCAATGAATGATTTCCATCTCCGGGTGAACCCTTCCATCGACCCCCTTAAGGCGAATTTAATGTTCTCCAATCTAAGGAAATCCGTGAGGTCGCTCACCCATACCTCTGGTTTCGGAGGCTCCGTGTCCCTCCACGGAACAAGATCCGTCTCCGGGCTACGAGAGGGGCAAAGGCCAGGACGTCAGCCTCTCGATTCCCCCCCCCCCCCTGGACTCCCGGGTCATCTGACACTCCAAACTTTGCCAACTCTGGACTCGGAACCCCCTTCCCCTCAGTACCTCTGCCATCCCGTCAGCGAACCCCCGCTAAAATCCCTGCAGCTTCAGACAGGCCCAAAATATGTGAACAAGATTCGCGGGCCCCAACACACACCGTACACACCTATCCCCCACCCCCTCAAAGAACAAACTCATTCCGGACACCGTCATATGCGCTCTATGGACGTAACTGAACAATAAATTGAATGGTACTCAGAGTGGCACACGCATAGGACCCATTCACCCTCCTCAAGGCTTCCTCCCATAATCCAGCCTCCAGCTGTTCCAGCAACTCCCCTGCAGGAGGCACCGGTACGGGACCCAGCACCCCCTCCTCCCTCGGAGTGCCCGATGGCCACCCGGGCATCTCTATGGGACGGGAGTGCAAGCGGAGCCATCCCCCAAGGCTCCACCCCCCCGGCAATCTGGCGCTGCCAGTCCTGGTGGCCTGCTCTGGTATCGACCAGGGTCTGAACATGGAGCTCAGGGAGTGGGCCATCCCAGCGATGCTGGCCAGCACCTGGCCAATGGTGCCGATGCTCTGGGCCATGGCCTTCTGGACTGGGCCATGTCCTGCTGGGACTGGGCCACACTGAGGAGTGCCACTGCAATCTGCAGCTGGCTCTGGCACATGGCTGCCTGTGAGTGGGGAGCCATGGCCCCCACCTGCACAGGTATCCCCAGGCCTTGCATAACCCGACCCATGTCCAACACCTTTGCCCCCAGTGCTTTCACCGCAGACGACACCTGTGCGGTTTCAGCCTGGGTGGCACGCATGACCGGCCCCACTCCCTGAAGGCGGTTGGACTCCTCCACCTGGGCCCGCAGGTGCTGGAAGCCGGCCATCATCCCCTCCTCTAGTCCCTGGGTCTCTGACTGCACCGGAACTATGGGTGTGAGTGGATATTCCAGGAACCCGGGACCCGTCCGGGCGGCAGCTCGTTAGCTGGGGCCGGACTGCCCTCCGACCTTCCGGGCCATCGGCTGCTCCTACCTCCACCTGCTGTACCGGAGCGGCTGTGTGGTGCGCACCAGCAAGTGTCCCAGAAGCTTCCTCACTAAAGAGCCCAGCTGAAGAGATAATCTCTGAGATGGTGGAGGGTGTAGGAGACAGCAGTGGCACAAAGTCTATGTCCTCATCGGACCCGAAGTCCGGGGTCTCCGGTGTCGTGGTGTGCTCTGTGTCTGTCCCCTGTGTTTCCGTCCCCTGGGTCATAGTTTCCTGGCTCGACTCAGCTGGATGGCTGTTGTTACGGATGCCCTCCCCGTCGGTGCTTGGATCCCTGGGGGACACCGGCCCCCTGGTTGGGGGCGGGGTCACCGGCTGGACTGGGACCATCGCCGCTGGCCTTGCAAGACACAAGACAGCATGCATGGTTAGACAGAGGGATGGGGGTGAGGCGTGAGGTGGGGAGGGGGAGGTGTGAGCGTGGTGGGGTGAGGAGGTGGGGTGAGGGGGGATGGGGTGAGGGGGTGAGGTGCGGGGGTGGTGTGAGGGGGTGGGTAGAGGGGGTGGGGTGGGCACATACAAGCAGGGGTTCTCACTTGGTGGCGCACCTCCGAGCTCCGCATCGGCAACCTCCCTTTCCTCCGGCCCGCCAACAATGTCCTCGGCTCAGCCTCAGTGAGGGGATGCAGTTCTGGTGGTTCTCCCCCGGTCTTCTCCCACTCCCAACGGTTATGCACAGACTTTTCCTGGGGGCATGCAGCCCAGGGTGTGTGGTCTCTGATGGCATCAGAGCACTGGGCACCCAGCATTGCGGCTGGCATGTGTGGGTGCCGCCATGTTGGTCAGGATGGGGGTCCGACCGTCCCCCTGGGAAGGGGTGGGGGGGGCAGGTCACATGTCTGTGGGGTGTATGGGGGTTGGTGCCAGGGGCACAGTGCTGGGTACTCACCCTGGCTCCCCTGAGGAGGTCAGGCAGCTTCTTTCGGCACTGGTCTGCAGTGCGGGCCACCTCGCTGACGGCGCTGACGGCGTCTGCCACTTCCGCCCAGGCACGCCGAACAATGGCGCCTGCTGTCCTGCGTCCCGGCCCAAGGTACAACACCAGCCTCCTCTCCTCCACGGCGTCCAAGAGAGTGTCCAGCTTGCCGTCCCTAAATCACGGGGCCGCTCGTCTGGCGGCCATCTTGCCTGCAACGCTGAGTGTGGGGGGGGGAGAATGTTAATCAGCTGCCGCGGCGTCGCGTCAATGATGCAACCCGCCTATCGGCGGCCGCTCCCTCGGTCGCTTTCCGTTGCACCCGTGCTAGCCCCTTGTGGCCCGTTTAATTGCTCCTCCTGGAGGCCCGATGATGCCTCATGAAACTCCACCATTTTCGCAACGGCGTCAACTCTTAGCCACATTATCAGAGAATCCAGTCCCAAATCTCCAAACCTCTCATTCTCCACCCACTGCCAACCCTGAAAACCCCCATCCAGTTCCCCCAGAGCGAACCTGTGACTCCCACAGATCGGGGCCCAAACTGAGGCCCCCTGAGGCCTCAAGTGCTGTCCCCACTGTCCCGAGACGCTTAGGGCTGCCATTACTAGAGGTCTTGTAGAGTATCTGGCTGACGAGAACGGCAGAGGCACCATCAACAGCACTCCCAATCTAGTACCCTTACAAGAGGCTGCCTCCATCCGTTCCCAAACCGACACCTCCCCCACTACCACGACCCGCTTTCTTTACCATGGCTATATTTGCCGCCCAATAATAATTCATTAAATTTGGCAGGGCCAACTCGCCCCCCCTCACCTTCGCTCCAACAACGCCTTCTTTACCCGAGGGGCCTTCCCCGCCCACACAAATCCCAATATCAACGAGTTAACCTTTTTGAAAAAGGCCTTGGGGATAAAAAATGGGAGGTTCTGGAATACAAACAAAAACCTCGGGAGCACCGTTATCCTTAGACTGCACCCGCTCCACCAATGACAACGGAAGCAAATCCCACCTTTTAAATTCACCCCTCATTTGCTCCACCAACTGAGCCAGATTCAACCTGTGTAGTTGCTCCCACCCCCGCGCCACCTGAATACCGAAAACACGCCCCAACACGCTTAAACGACAACTTGCCCAATCTCCTCTCCTGCCCCCTCGCCTGAATCGGAAAGACTTCACTCTTCCCCATGTTTAAAACTTACCGAATTTCACCAAAATGTCCATAACATCCCCGATGCTTTCCAATGTGTCCGATATATACAATAGCAGGTCGTCCGCATATAGGGACACCCTGTGCTTTTCAGGATGGCACCGTGGAGCTGTGGTTAGCACTGCTGCCTATGGCGCTGAGGACACGAGTTCGATCTTGGCCTCGGGTCACTGCCTGTGTGGAGTTTTCATATTCTCCCTGTTAAGTTAGACACAACTATACACAAGCTCCCCGTGGCTATACTGAAAAACCACGCTGCCGCTGACTTCACTCGTACATGCTCACAATTGTTAAGCGCATCCCTACGTATAATCAAACAGGAATATGCTTACAACAACACTCTGAAACAGACAGGAACGTGAAATTCAAAACACAAACACATCGGATGGATTGAATAGGGGAACAGTCTTGAGGGACCGAATGGCCTACTTCTGCTCCTGCTTTGTCGGCCTGTAAGAACCCGGCAGATTTTAACTCCCAGTGATGTCGATAAAAATCAAATCTGGATCAACCTCATAACGTGCGATCCCCCTGCAACGTTGGTTTTGGGCGCGCATCATTACGGCGATGAGAGGAGGGGTAGTGAGGTACCCTCAATAACGACGCTTAGAGTGTAAACGGTAAAGAAGGCTTTAATAGACTAAGAACTATGCTAGAGTCGAGACGTGTGCTAGCTGCTGCACAGCCCACAAGGCAGTCCCTTATATATGGCTCACAGATGGGCGGAGCCAGAGGCGGAGTCCCCAGGGTTCCAAGCCCGGTCTTAAAGGGGACATCACCTTACATGATGACAAGGCAGTAACCGTTCATCACAGGTAGAAAATGGCTTCCCAAGGCAACTGCTCCAGGTCTGACTGTAACAGGGTGTAGAGAGAGTTTATAATGCTGGCCGTATTATCTGAATGCTGAAATTTTCCATCCACTCCCGTCAGCAGGATCATTAAGTACATGAAAAGAAAAGGAAATAAAAGAAAATACATAATAGGGCAACACAAGGTACGCAATGTGACTACATAAACATCGGCATCGGGTGAAGCATACAGGGGTGTAGTATTAACGAGGTCAGTTCATAAGCGGGTCGTTTAGGAGTCTGGTAACAGCGGGGAAGAAGCTGTTTTTGAGTTTGTTCGTGCGTGTTCTCAGACCTCTGTACCTCCTGCCCGATGGAAGAAGTTGGAAGAGTGAGTAAGCCGGGTGGGAGGGGTCTTTGATTATGCTGCCTGCTTTCCCCAGGCAGCGGGAGGTATAGATGGAGTGAATGGATGGGAGGCAGGTTCGTGTGATGGACTGGGCGGTGTTCACGACTCTCTGAAGTTTCTTGCGGTCTTGTGCCAAGCAGTTGCCCTATCAGGCTGTGATGCAGATATATCGGATGCTTTCTTGTTTTTTAATCAACATTTTATTGAGGTATTTTTGGTTTACGACAAAATAAACAATATACATAAGTCTATAAACGTAGTGCAAAAAGCCATCTCCCTCCCTTACAGGTCCCACCTTTATTAACCCCCTACTCTAAACTAAACTAACCCCCTTCTGCTGACGATTAATTTTCTTGACAAAAGGTTGCCACCTCCGGGCGAACCCTAACAGTGACCCTCTCAAAGCGAACTTGATTTTTCCCAAACAGAGAAAGCTAGCCATGTCCGATAGCCAGGTCTCCGACTTCGGGGTCTTTGAGTCCATCCAAGCTAATAGTATCCGTCTCTGGGCTAGCAGGGAAGCAAAGGCCAGAACGTCTGCCTCTTTCTCCTCCTGGATTCCTGGATCTTCCGACACCCCGAAGATCGCCACATCCGGACTCAGCGCCACCCTTGTTTTTAACACCGTGGACATGACGTCTGCAAACGCCTGCCAGAATCCCCTGAGCTTTGGGCATGCCCAGAACATACGGACATGGTTCGCCGGCCCCCCCGCACACCTTGCACACCTGTCTTCTACACCAAAGAATCTGCTCATCCGGGCTGCAGTCATGTGAGCCCGGTGAACGACCTTGAACTGTATCAGGCTGAGCCTGGTGCGTGTTGTGGAGGCATCCGCCCAGAGACAATCCTCTATCTCCCCTCCTAACTCCTCTTCCCATTTGCACTTCAGCTCCTCAGTCTGCATGTCCTCTGACCCCATGAGCTCCTGATAGATGTCAGAGACCTTCCTTTCTCCCACCCCCACTCTGAAACTACCCTATCCTGAATCCCCCTTCGTGGTAGCAGTGGGAAGGTTGAGACCTGTCTACGTAGGAAGTCCCGCACCTGTAGGTACCTAAATTTGTTTCCCCTCGCCAATCCAATTTCTCTTCCAGCTCCCTCAAGCAAGGAAAGCTCCCTTCTGTAAACATATCCCCCATCCTCTCAATTCCTGCCGTCTGTCATCTCCGGGGCAAACCGATGGGTATTGCAGATTGGGGACCAGACCGATGCTCCCTCCACTCCCAAATGCTTCCCCCATTGCCCCAGACTCTCAGGGCTGCCACCACCACAGGGCTGGTAGAGAACTGTGCAAGCAGGAACGGCAGAGGCGCCGTTATCAACACCCCTAAGCTGGTGCCCTTACAAGAAGCCGCCTCCATACGCTCCCATGCCGACCCCCGCCCCCCCTCCCCACCACCCACTTCCTGATCATGGCTATATTCGCCACCCAATAACAGTTACTGAAGTTTAGCAGCGCCAGCCCGCCCTCTCCCTGGCTCCGCTCAAGCATCCCCTTCTTTACTCGCTGGGTCTTGCCCGCCCATACAAAGCCCGTGATAACTTTATTAACCCGTTGAAAAAAGGTCCGTGGGATAAAGATGGGGAGACACTGGAACACAAGCAGGAATCTCGGAAGGACCGTCGTCTTCACCGCCTGGACACTCCCAGCTAATGACAGCGGGAGCGTGTCCCACCACCGAAAATCGTCCTTCATTTGGTCCACCAGGCGGGCCAGATTAAGTTTGTGTAACCGTTCCCATTTCCGCGCCACTTGGATGCCTAGATACCTAAAACTTCCCCCTACCTCTGTAAA